>NW_012115821.1:3751278-3765882 GCF_000951035.1 Colobus angolensis palliatus
CCTCCCAAAGTGCTGGGATTACAGGCTTGAGCCACCGAAGGAAGGACTCTTGTCTTCTAGTTCACTGCTATCACCCCAGTACCTGCCATAATTTCTTCCTTAGATGTGCTCAGCAAATACATATATATATATATATATCTCAATTAATTTTATCCTGCAAACTTAAAACTAATTTTTAAAAATAAAATTTAATACAACATATAACATAACTTATATCTTTTTTGCCTGCCTATCTCAAGAAATATTAACTTCATAGGCCCACCCAGACCATGCTTCTGCTTTTGCAGATTGTATATGGTCTATGTTAATTTTGCAAAAACAACAACAAAATGACGAAAATAATGTCCTTTGGTAATGGAATCATTTCTAGAGAAAGCAGCTAAACAAGAGAGAAACAGAAACAGAGAGAGAGAACGCACTAGCAGTCGTATCTCATTATATTAAAGCAGAAGTACACTTTAGACTCTTCAGTATGGCTAATCATACACAAGCTAGACTGCCCCCAGACCCCACCACACAGTTATATGTGGGGGAGCGGAAAAAAGCAAACACCAAAAATCCTCACTACTTTTGTGAAATCTTGATGATTTGATTTATGGGTGCTGTAACTATCTAGGCTCCAAAGTCCTCCCAGTGGAAAATATCGCTTCCCACAGCAATTCGGGCAAACTCTGAAGAGTAGTCAAAGCAGGCTGTGTCTTGTCCTTGAGAATATTAGCTGCAGAACGATTTTTGCAAACCACACTGTGAAGCTCACATTGATCTGCCAGCAGTGTTTGAATCTGCAGGCAGAAATGAACTTTGGCTTTTCTTGAATGTATTGGCATCCCACACTGTTTTGCTCTTCTATTAATTTACCATTTTTCTCTGAACACTAGATAGAAAAATGTTGGAGGAGGTTTGGAGGGTTTTTTCTTTCGAATCCCTCATTTAATAAAACTTTCATCATAGCTCTTTTTAATCTTTTGCCCTTCTTCATGAAAACCATCATCCTAAACACCATAAAATGAAACATAACATTCAGAATCTGGGTTTGTGAAATTTGTAGTTTGAATTTGGAATTGGAAATTTGTGTATGCAACTGAATACACTGTTTTGAAACCACCCTAAGTGTAAAACAGAAGAGATAATGCCATTTCAAGGCCAGCCACCTCCCACAGTTCTCAATAAGACTTCACTCATTTCTTATTTCTTGGCAGGTTATCTCACATCTCTACCTTAGGGCCTGGCAAGAAAGCTGGTAAGAGCAAATAAGTGCATCAAAGCCATGTGAATTTAACGAAAGAGTTGGTCTGGCTTAGAGATTTTTAGAAATTAGAATAAAATGTTGACATAGTCCATTAGAGGTTGTGTTGTACCTGCTAATGTTACGGACAGTGAAATTGAGTCCTAGGGATTTAAAAAGAAATTTGGTGTCAGTCACACAGCCAGGCATAAGACTGGAATATTTCTTCCTGTGCATTATACTATTACCACCTAGTTTAGCTCACCATTGTCTCTACCCTGAATTTCTCTGAGAAATTCCTAACTGATCTTCTAGCTTCCATTCTTATATTCTCTTGTTTATTTACAGAAGCAAGAGTGGTTTTAAATCATAATTTCTATTACTGTAGTCCTTTGCAAGATACAAAGAGGACAATGCAAACTCTGACAACACATTACAAGGCCATCTGTGATCTGGCCTCTTCCTTTCTCCAATCACAACTTTTACCACTGTCCCTGACGTACTAAACTTTAGCCATGTTTGTTCATTTAGTCTGCAAATACATCTTACCCCAGGGCCTTTCCACTTGCTTTCCTTTCTGTTTGGAGTGGTTTCCTTCTTCCCTTCGCATGGTTGAAGGCTTTTACTCTATATCTTAGCTTATCACCTCCTTTTAGAGTCCTTCTATATGAAAATGAGGCTGGCACGAGTTGTAGTAATATTTGTTTCCTTGCTTGCTTTCTTTTTTTCATAGACTGTGGCATAATTTGCAGTTATTCATTTTGGGTTACATATTTTTATTCCCCACCCCCCTCCAATTAAAATACAACTCCCACGGATAGCATAAGATAGGGACAGAACAGGCCAGGCCAGGCCCTCAGTTCATTCATGTAGAATAAAAGAAAAAAGAAAGAATGGGATTTGAATTCAAACTTTGACAGCCCAACTCAGTTTCTAGCTATATGAAGATATAGGTATTAAGAGAAATGCAATTTTAATGTTTTAGTAGTTTCTGCCACTACCTCTTCATTGCTTGACCTGACTTAAAGGCTAGCTTTGGTTTGAAACCATTTAGGACGTCCTTACAACGTATGAAAACTAAATCCACAGGAATGTTTTTCTGAGAATTTTAGATCCTATTTGAATCTTTTGTTTCATAGATGAGGAAATTACAGCCCAGGCAGATGAATTACCACGGGTGTCTCAAAACCTGATGATATTCCTAATACCTTTCTTTTTAAAAAGTCCAGTTTCTCAAAAATAGGATAAAAGTACTGTTTGGCCTAACTTGCATTGAATCATTATATTCCATTTACTGTATCCCATTATACTAATAATCACATACTCATCCATCACCAATTCTTTAGTGATTTTATGATATGCCAGGCCCCATGTTACATGTTTTATCTTATTTCACCCTTTTAACCCCATATGCTTTAGTTAAGTATGTCATATCATTGAAGAAACAAGGAAACTTGGGTTTGACAAGCTAAGCAGGTAAGGTCACCAAGGTAAGAAAAGGCCAACCAAGAGAACAGCCGGAGGGCACATGGATTGCCACATTTTAAGCTCTTGCTACTACTCTGCCTCCCTAAGTGGAGCTCCAACAGCACACAGAAGCTAACGTGGTTTTCCAGAGCATTGTGTTTTATTACAAAAGAGCAGCTTTTCACCTGGTGGGAATAGGCTCTTTTTATGTAAAGTGATTTTTATCTTTGGCAGAAAGCAACTGCAATACAAAGTCATATTTCACTCTGCTCAGAGCTTGGATCTCCATATACATTGTCATAAGTCAATAGGATTGGGGAAAGAGAATTTCCCCTGAGCATCTATTTATAGTTACACAGTGCAAATCACTGTACACTTGAAAATCACTTAACCATATTTCAATCATGTTAGTGAAACCCTCCAGCTGGTATCACATCCCTGCTTCTGAGGTGAATAAACTCATTGTATATATTTAAGAGTGTGTGTGTGTGTGTGTGTGAGAGAGGGAGAGACAGAGAGAGAGAGAGAGACAAAGAGACAGGGAGAGAAAAATCAAATATGGAAGCGGGGAGATGAAATACAGGTGGATGTGATCCAAATGTTTCCCCAGCTCCCATCCTCTGAAATATTAACTCTTTGGAAACTGTACGGTATTTGGCAAAAACACCTCATTTGTGATTGTGACAAACATCAGAAAATGTTCCTCAACATCATAACTTTGTTGCAAAACCTGGGACTCTATCTGTTGTCCAAGTTTCTTTAAGGAATGTGTCATTTTACTCCCTTTGGGTTCTTAGAAATTGCTGTTTTTCCCATCCAACATTCTTTCTTTCTTCTTCTTGGAATAATATCCCAGTTTTACTAGGGAAATCATCCTTGTTGCATTCTGAGTTATGTGGGTTGAGTGGGGCTGATGTGGACCAGGCCTGGTCAATTAGAGGTAGACAATTCCATCCCCAGATCATATGATTGGTTATGGAGTGTGAGTAAGGCAAAGCTAGACCTATGAAATGTGATCCTAGGGCTTCTGTGGGTCTGGCTGGGAAGCAGGAGTTGTGTGTTTTGTTGGAATGAATGACCTGGTAGAAAACAGGCCTGGAGGAGTGGCTAATGGTCATCCTTGCCCCTTCATGAAGATATGTTTTCTGAATTTAAAATCAATCCAGGAGAAAGCAGCACCAAGAGAGGAAGGGCAAAGGGGCAGGGTGGGGTAGAATTTGATACTGTTTGACCCCTTGCCTCCTGTCATGTCCCAAATCAGCTACAACTTTGCGAACTTCAGTTAGTTAACCCAATATATTTTACCTATTTTTCTCGGCTTAAGCAGTTTAGATTGGGTTTCTATCATTTTCAACGAAGACTCTTGATTAACATGGACTGAAAATCAATGTTTTTAAGAAGTCTTCAATAGAAAGAGAAAATGTTATTTTTTCATCACTCAGTGAGCTTTCTTAAAAAATGAATGCTCATATATGCTAAATGCCCCCATGTGCTTCATTAATAAATTTTAAATTGAGGCTTGACTTTTCTCTACTGTTTAATCCATAATATGTCCCATAGCTGCCAGTGGGCTACTCAGGCACACCCTCTAGGAAATGAAGTTATATTTGACCTTCCATCTTGTTCCTTCATCCACAGGATCAGCTCTAATTAATGAGGGTACCTCCGGCCAAAAGGAAGGATACTTGAGTTTGGAAGAGCCTTTTGGTAGACCTGGGTTATACTTTTATCCTGGGTCCACAGACAAGCTGGTCCTCTTCATAAATTCTTTATACATAACAATAAGCAAATCCCAAATGATTGCCCTGACAGGGGAATCGATGCTGCATAAAAACACCAATGAGTCTTTACATTGTACATGAGAATGGTCTGTTTTTTGGTCCACATAAAACCAAATATTTTCTAACTTCAAGTGTAGGCAACATAAGAGGTTTGAGGATGCTCTGTCTTCTTCTGGACACAAACACACCAAGTGCAACAAGAGTCATCTCAAAATATTAGAAGCTAACATTTATAAACCCCCATGTTCTGATAACCTGTCATAGAAGCCCCTCCACAACCCCATTGGGTACTCATCACTTTCAACCTCATTCGAAACAGGGGCTTAGAGGGATTAAGAAAGTGATGAAGCTGGAGCTACAGTGGCACAATCAGTTAGCATGCAGAACTTGCACAGATAGTGATGAAGCAGATATTGAAATTTACTTCCGCTGAAATCTAGAGTTCTAAGAAACTCCAACTCCTTGGCACAAAGAAAGGGAAGAATACATTTGGATATGGTTTCCTGCAGCATGCCTTTTAGCCTGAAGAAAGGGGCACAGAGACTTTCCAAGGTAGGCACAGAAATTATTTCGCCAAATGCACTTCTGAGTAACAAGTTCGACCACAGAAAATGTATTCAGAGGAAAAGAAAAGGTAGAACTGAAAAGTTACAACATGCATAGAGTCATATAAGGCTTGTATCTTTTCCTTCCCTTAAATATCAAAAAAAAAATCCTTCAAATTGGTTGGTTGCTGTGCATTAAAACTGGTTCTCTCTCTTTTTAAAAATTTTACTTGTTTTTAATTCTCTTAAAAAATTAAATAGGGTCTTGCTATTTTGCTCAGGCTGGTCTCAAACTCCTGGCCTCTGTTGATCCCCGCATCTTGGCCTCCCGAAGTGCTGGGATTATAGGCGTGAGCCATCACTCCTGGCCAAAATTCATTATCTCTAATCCCACTGGAAATGTGTGGACCATTGTCTTGAAACTTCTCAAAGTGTTGCCCTGGTGGCAGCAGCATCAGCATTACCTGGAACACTCACAGAAAGGCAAAATCTCAGGTCTCACCTCAGACCTATGGAATCAGAATTTGTATTTTTTTTTTTCAGAGTTGGGTGTCTCACACTGTCCCCCAGTCTCACACTGTCGAGTACAGTGGTGCAATCAGCTCATTGTAACCTCATCATTATAACCTGAACTCCTGACTCAAGGGATCCTCCCACCTTAGCTTCTGGAGTAGCTGGGACCACAGGCATGTGCCACCACGCCTAGCTAGTTTTAAAAAAAAATTTTTGTAAAGACAGGGTCTCACTCTGTTGCTCAGGCTGGTCTCAAACTCCTGGCCTCAAGCAATCCTCCTGCCATGGCCTCCCAAAGCACTGGGATTACAGAAGTGAGCTAATGCACCCAGCCAGAATCTGCATCTTTAATAAGACCCTCAAATGGTGCGTATGCACATTACAGTTTGGGAGAGATTAGTCTGAAACAGTTCGGCAAAAGTGTGTTCTTTGGACAGGCAGCATCAGCATCAATGGGACTATGTTAGAGATGAGAGAGAAGGGAAGGAAAGAAGGGAGGAATGAAAGAAGGTAGGAAAGAGTTGGGTAAGGAAATGAAGGGAAGAAATGTCCACATTAGTTAGAAATTCTTACATGCCAGAATGTAATGGAGTATTGGAATTAATGTTAGTTCAGTCAGGCAAGACAGCTTAGTGTAATGAGTTAGTGTCAGCCGCTCTGAAAGTTTACATCTTTTTTAATTATCATGATTACCCAACTGACTGGTTTCTTTCTAACAGCAGAAAAGTACAGGGAGCATGTGAGTTAAGCAACATTAGCAGCCCCTTCAGCACATGCATAAGGCAAGCAGAGTGGAAATGTCAATCAGGCAAGAGGTGGATATTTTTAGGTTCCTGGAAGACAACCAAAGGGCTTTGTTTGACCCTGTTTTCCCTGTGTCAGGGTGCCTGGTCTCTACCCACTATTCATCCATTCTTTTCTTTGCTATCCCTTTCACCTTTCATTTCCTTCACCATATTTTCTCCCAGTGGGAAGAAAAAATGATGATAATACCCATCAAAAAGAGGTCAAATATCACAGGAAGAAAATATCTCAAGGACTCTAATATTTAGCTGACAGTTGAACTGCCTGGCCACCCCCCTCCATGTCTCCACACCCACAATGAGTTGAGTCATGGGGGCCACACGTTTTTGGTCTCCCGTTTGAATCTGCTAAAACTCAAAATGTCAAAGTTTCAGCAATATCTTAAAATACGTCTTTCCTCCTTGAAACTGAAATGGTGCTCTCTTTCCTCTTATTTTCTTATATCCTGAAGTAGCTGTCCTTTTTTAGAATATTATGTCTCAGAGCCAAAACTTTGGTCATCCTTTCAGAATAAGGAGGACTCAGAATGGCAGTCAAATACCTTAGAACTTTATTTTTAGAAGCTGGTGTTATAAAAGAGACTAACAGTATGATTCTGAAAACATGCCTCACCTCTTAACACCTCTTTGAAACGAAGTCAGAAATTTTCAACACAAAGAACAAGGAAAATGCATTCTCTGGGCTGCCAATAGCAAGAGACTAGCTCTTCTAATGAGTTCATGACTAAGAAAAACTCCAGAACTAAGTTATCTTTGCCAGTTGGTATTTATAGTAGCATCTAGCAGCCTTAAAATTATCTGACAATTGTCTAGCAGAGATTTATCGTGTGCAACTAGTCTTCCCATTGTGGACTACTTATTTGAAGAAATAAGAGGAGTCATAGAAAATGTACTTAGAGGAAAAGAAAAAGAAGAACTGAAAAGTTACAACATGCATAGAGTCATATAAGGCATATATCTTTTCATTCCCTTAAATATTTAAAAAAAAAAAAAAAAAAAGAATCCTTCAAATAACCTGTGCAGGATAGAACAAAACTTTCAAGACTCAATAGAGAAATCTCAACATAATCAGTTATGTTTGTATGAAGGAAAGTCTCCAAAAATTCCCTGTACAAATTTACTTGAATCAAGGCACCAATCAAAAGCACTTCCATCTATAGGGTGGGATAATTCTTGGGATCATTAGGTACACGGGCTTGGTTTCCCACAGCTGCATCTCACATTTTGGCTTCAAACCTCAGTTTCCATATAACTTATATGAGTTACTAGAACTTCTGAAGTTTGGTCTCCTTGTCTGAAATGATAATGACATGACAACCATAGACTCTATATAAAACTATTTTGTTTGAGTAAAATGATACATGTTAAGGGCTTAGCATACAAGTATGGGTTCAGTAAGTTTTTTACAAATGTTTTAAAATTGGCAAATAATGATTGTATTTTTGGGGTACAATGTGATGTTTTGATATATGTCCACAGTGTGGAATGATTAGATGAGGCTAATTAACGCAGCAAGTCTTATCTGTGTGTTCCTATAGACCAGTTTACACAAATGAGTCAGAATAAACTTGACTTGTTGTGAGGAGAAACTCAGTTTTCTCTTGTTAATGCTTCCCCTGGGGAGGAGGATTATTTGCATGCAGGAAGACTATCCATGGGAAATCTGTTTTTAGTGGCACCCAAAGCCCCCTGTGCCTTTGGCAATATTCATAGGAGAAACTGGAGTCTCTTAATTCACAGAAGGTTCTTTTGCTTGACTGAGTCCAAGAGTGGATGTGCCTCATTAAAGATTAGTCAGGCAGGACACGTAGCTTCAAATTATGATAACAAGCCAATTAAAACCACATCCTTATCCCTGAGAGTTGGGCAGCATCCTCCGGAGAGGTGGAACACAGAAGACAGGTTAACTGCTAAGCCAGAGCTGCCAGATTCTTTGGCCTTCCTTTTCCCATCCTCGCTATGTGCCAAGCATCTGGGAACTGTGTCTTTCTCTATTCTCACCTGGATCCTTTACTGTGTGTCTCCTGGAATGTCCCATTCTCCCAAATCCACATCAAATAGTTTGCAGCCCTATGTTCTAGAAATGCAGAATTTCAAATGTGCAACAAGTCTTCGTAAAGGGAGAATAAAAATACTGTATCCTCCAGAGAGGTATAAAGATGAAACGAGTTTCTGTTTGTGAAAACTCTTATAAACCATAAAAAACAAACCAAATGTCAGTATCATGCAGAATGGTAGTGAAGGGGTGTCAGAGATTTACTTAGGACCAGGCTGTTTATATCTACTCTTCTGGGTAAAGACAGCAGTTATGTTTCTTATAAAACCTTCAACTTCACAACCCTTGTGATACAGATCTCTTCAATTAAAGATATTTTATATCTCAATCTCATTCTTTTAAGCTTCACTCTCTACCAACTGCTAGGACACCTTTATTACAGTGCGTAAAAGCTTAAATGACCATCCTGGCTGCAAATTAAAGTGCACGACATGAGAAAGATGACATTCCACTCCCGTCTCAACTCAGCCTGAACACTGACCACTTTTCCTTAATAGTATCCTTATCACGGGTGCTTTCTTTTGCCTATGAAGGAAACCTTTTATGTCCTAACATGCAGCAGCCTGGCACAGGCAAGGAGAATAAGAACTTGCTGACGATGTCGATAGAGCCTAATCTAACAGTGCCATTCAATTTAGAAACTCAAGACATTAGCATTCCAGTGACTATACAATTTTTTTCTTCTTAATATTCAGAACTTTTACTTTCAGGCCTAAACCTTTTAGGGTGACATGCTAGAGCTGTCCCAGAGAAACAGCCCTATACCACTAAGGCCTGGCATTTTAATTAGCCATGTCGGGGTTACACCTGCTGCCCGGATGTAGAAGGCTGACTCAGGTTCTACAGGACGCAAGAGTTCACAGCCAGGGGAATGAAGGGATCTGAGTGTCTTGGGCCAGTTCTGTAATGAGCCTCAGCAAGAAAGGCTCCTGTCAACCAGCTGTAAGGCCATGCTTTTCTGGTTCTCGTCATCTTTCTCAGGCCTGGAGGTGAACGCAGTTAGTTCAGGCCTCATATCACTGTGTGCCCTGGAAAAGTTGCTTCGCCTGGTGGGACAGATCAGAACATCTTTCTGAGGCTTCAGAATTCATAGAAATTCCCACCAGGAATGTCAAGTGTGACATGGATAAACCTTGACAAAAGTCAAAAAGCTGGTCTTGGTAGGATGCCTGGTGAGTGTGCTAAATTACCTTTAATGAATGAATGAGGTGACCCTGATGATGGAGAATCGTTTTCACATAAAAGGACCTCACAAATTAGGTTGATGTGGAAAGCAGCCAGGCCAGGCCCCTTTGGAATACACAGCAAGAATGCTGTGGTTAGACTTCCTAGCAAGGAAGACAAAGAAAATGAAATCAACACCTGGTAATGGCTGAGAGAAATTAAACAGGAGATCAAGAGCTAAGTGATCAGAGCCTCAGAAAAGGTTTTGGATGAAATTATTTTAAAAAGACTTTCCAAGTTTAACAGAATCATGATGAGGTGAAGACAAAAATTGGGATTATGGAAATGATACTAAATTGAACATATATCTAGCTTTGCCAGCAAAGTTGTGTATGAGTTTTTAAATTTCATATATTAAAAGCCACAATTTTTGCTTACATTTTCACATAAATATGAGAATTCTATATGGAGAGACATATTATTATAGCAGATCTTAATAGTTATCAATAAAATCTTAATGTCTTTTTATGCAAATTTTTTTTAAAAACTGACCATCTCTGTCTTCCCAGATGCAACACTAAATTGCTCAAATTGTGAAGATCTTGAAATAAACAATTATCTATCACTAAAATAGGTTTTAAGCAATTTAAGCAGATTTTTGTCAAAACTTTTCCTCTGTAAGGTATAATTTCTTTTTTTTTTTTTTTTTTTTCGAGACGGAGTCTTGCTCTGTCGCCCAGGCTGGAGTGCAGTGGCCAGATCTCAGCTCACTGCAAGCTCCACCTCCCGGGTTTATGCCATTCTCCTGCCTCAGCCTCCCAAGTAGCTGGGACTACAGGTGCCCGCCACCTCGCCCGGCTAGTTTTTTGTATCTTTTTTAGTAGAGACGGGGTTTCACCGTGTTAGCCAAGATGATCTCGATTTCATGACCTTGTGATCCGCCCGTCTTGGCCTCGCAAAGTGCTGGGATTACAGACTTGAGCCACCGCACCCGGCCCCTCTATGAGGTATAATTTCTATAAAGACTTTCACTGACTGTGTTAAGCTCCTAATAGGTAATGCTAGTTTACTTCTATACTAATAGGAATTCTAAAATTTACTTTAAAATGATAACACTGAAATATTGTGTTCTAGTAGTCACTACCTACCCATCCTCTGTCATTGAACTTTTATAAGTTAATTGGCGTAGTTTTCATATAGTTGCTTCCATTTCCTTGGCTAGAGTGACTATAAGAGAACCACAGCCAGGTAAATCTTGCAGATACATAAATGGTGATGAAAAGGTAAAAGATATTAGGGACGTATGTTGACAGTTTCCAAACTTCAATAAACTATGTGCCCAATATGTGCCATCTCCACAAATGACCTGAACTATGGTTTATTTTTCAATCTACTTTGTTTTTTTATTTTTTGAGTCAGAGTCTCGCTTTGTCACCCAGTCTGGAGTACAGTGGTGTGATCCTGGCTTACTGTAAACTTTGCCCTCCTGGGTTCAAGTGATTCTCGAGCCTCAGCCTCCCAAATTGCTGGGATTACAGGTGCCTACCACCATGCCTGTTTAATTTTTCGTGTTTTTAGTAGAGATGGGGCTTCACTATGTTGGCCAGGCTGGTCTCAAACTCCTGACCTCAAGTGATCCGCCCACCTCGGCATCCTAAAGTGCTGGGATTACAGGCATGAGCCACTGTACCCAGCCTCAAATCTACTTTATTTTGAACCAAATGAGTATATTAAAAAAATAAATAAAAGTGTATATAGCTGTTATTTGGCAAATCATTCTCATTTGTAAATAGAAGATACAGAGATATTGACATGCATTAAAATAAATGAAGAATTTTGAAATCAACGTTTGTCTAAATATGGTATTCCCCAAATCACCTTGTGTGCTTGGATACATGAAACATAAGTTTATAGTGTGATAAAAAGACCTAGACCACGGACGAAGGATGCTGGGTGCCCAGTGCTGTGCTGGCCTGGAACAGAGAGTGGCAGGGGATGGTATCCTGGATTGAGAGGCAAGATACGTGACTTTGAGTCCTGACCACCCCATCACTCACTTGCTGTAACTATTTGAGCAAGTGGCCCAGCCTCTCTCAGCTTCATTACTTGTTCTGTAAAGCAAGGTCATAAGACGAAATCTCTGTCATCCCTTCCAGAGTCAAATGCCAGTAACTTCATGACTAGGAGTAAGTCCCTGGGCCTCAGTATCCCCTTACAAAATGTGTGTGTGTGTGTGTGTGTGTGTGTTGTTGTTGTTGTTGTTGTTGTTGTTGAAGTATCTGTTCCACCTAAGTGGGATTATAGTCAAATTTTGAATGTGAAAAATTTGAATTTTTGTATATGTTCCACAAAAAAAATGACAAAATACAAGGATGAGACTAGTCTCTATTAAAGAAACTAAACAGCACATTGCATGTCAGGTATTAGCAAATCACAGTGAAATTCCATGGTATAATATATTGGTTTCTACCATAGAAATATACTTTTACCTATTTTTAGGGTTCAAAACTCTATGTGATGGATATTAGAATCTCTGAATTGAGACTAAGAGTTTGAGTCCAGCCTGGGCGTTATAGTAAGACACCATCTCTTAAAAAATATTTCTGAATAAAATCAAACTTCCAACCCCATGAATAATACTCTAAAAACCTGTATTATGCTGACTAACAGAAAATGCTGTGTTCTATCAGGGGTGACTGTCTTTCCACATGGATACAACAATCCATGACTGGAATAAGCAATGTCAGTGTTTTCAATAAAACTACAGAAATTATTAAAACTTTATAAGATCTGAAGATTTAAAATGCATACGACATTTAATGTCTAACATCATTTGACCCATGACATCTGGCCTAACCACAGTCCCAAATGTGTTCACAGCTACTGTTTGACCCAGCAATCCCATTACTGGGTATATACACAAAAGAATGTAGACCACTATGCTAAAAAGACACACACACTCATATATTCATCACCACGATATTCACAATAGCAAAGATATGGAATCAACCTAGGTGCCCATCAATGGTGAATTGCATAAAGAAAATGTGGTACATATATACCATGGAATATTACACAGCCATAAAAAAGAATGAAATCATGACTTTTGCAGCAACATGATAGAACTGGAGGCCACTATTCCAAGCAAATTAACACAGGAACAGAATACCAAACAATGCATATTCTCGCTTATAAGTCAGAGCTAAACGCTGAGCATACATGGACATAAACATGGGAACAATAGATACGGTGGACTACTAATGGGGGAAGGAAGGATGTGGCATGGGTTGAAAAACTGCCTATTGGATACTATGCTCACTACCTGGCTGGGTTCGATATACCCATGTAACAATCATATATATATATATACACCCCATATCTAAAACAAAAGCTGAAAATTAAAAAAAAAAAAAAATCCTAAACCTAGGACTTAGGGTTTGGGTAGTCACTGGTTAGTGAATCATAATGGGAGGAAAAAGCAAGAATATAAACTCTGAGAGGATTATCT
Source organism: Colobus angolensis palliatus (assembly GCF_000951035.1). Lineage (NCBI taxonomy): Eukaryota > Metazoa > Chordata > Mammalia > Primates > Cercopithecidae > Colobus > Colobus angolensis. Next base: position 3,764,341 of record NW_012115821.1, read on the forward strand.
AGCAGATGGAAACAGTCCCTAAATTGGATGGTATTTTGGTCAAGTTGACAAAGCCCTTAGTTCACTTGGAGATTGAGCGGAGAGAGTTTCTCAGACTTGCTCAACATAGATCACAAATGATTCTACATAAAGAAATTAATCATCTTATAAAAGTCAGTCTTTTAGCAGGTAGGTGATATAAATTCACTTTTTCTATCAACTTCCTGTGAAGGGACATCTCAATTAAAACTAAATCCCTTTTCTTGGTCATTTTGTATCCTAACTTGTGGAGTTGCACAAGTGCTAAATTGTTGAACTAAAGAGGTTAAGTTGAAAAGGAAAGTAAAGCTCTGGAATATGCAGTTAAATCCCTAATGGCGTAATTTGGTTAGGATGTCATAAAATGCAGTCTCAAAGACTTACAGTGGCACCTGAGAGCTTTTGGAAATTAAGAGTGTCAGGCCTCACCCCACACTCACTGAGTCAGCATCTGTAGTTTATCAACATCCCCAGATGATTTGAGAATCCCTGCCCACACATGCTTTGGGGAAGAGCTAGATGTGAGTCCTAGCACCCTGGTCACATTCTAAGTTACTGTGTGGGCACTCTTGATTAGAATCCAGCAGAGCTTGAGATTTCCAAGGGTCCAGAGGTGAGATCTGTAGCGACTTGAAAATGGCACTTGTTGGCTGTTCCTGACAGAAGATGCAGAAGAGAACAAACCCACAGCCAATATCATACTGAATGGGCAAAAATGGGAAGCATTCCCTTTGAAAACTGACACAAGATAGGGTTGTCCTCTCTCACCACTCCTATTCAACATAGTGTTGGAATTTCTGGACAGGGCAATCAGGGAGGAGAAAGAAATAAAGAGTATTCAATTAGGAAAAGAGGAAATCAAATTGTCCCTGTTTGCAGATGACATGATTGTATATTTAGAAAACCCCATGGTCTCAGCCCAAAATCTCCTTAAGCTGATAAGCAAAGTCTCAGGATACAAAGTCAATGTGCAAAAATCACAAGCACTTTTATACACCAATAACAGACAAACAGAGAGCCAAATCATGAGTGAACTCCCATTCACAATTGCTTCAAAGAGAATAAAATACCTAGGAATCCAACTTACAAGGGATATGAAGGACCTCTTCAAGGAGAACTACAAACCACTGCTCAACGAAATAAAAGAGGACACGAACAAATGGAAGAACATTCCATGATCATGGATAAGAAGAATCAGTATCGTGAAAATGGCCATACCGCCCAAGGTAATTTATAGATTCAATGCCATCCCCATCAAGCTACCAATGACTTTCTTCACAGATTTGGAAAAAACTACTTTAAAGTGGATATGGAACCAAAAAACAGCCCACATTGCCAAAACAATCCTAAGCAAAAAAGAACAAAGCTGGAGGCATCGCGCCACCTGACTTCAAACTATACTACAAGGCTACACTAACCAAAACAGCATGGTACTGGTACCAAAACAGAGATATAGACCAATGGAACAGAACAGAGCCCACAGAAATAATACCACACATCTACAACCATCTGATCTTTGACAAA
>NW_012115821.1:3766398-3793101 GCF_000951035.1 Colobus angolensis palliatus
GATTCCTCAAGGATCTAGAACTAGAAATACCTTTGACGCAGCCATCCCATTACTGGGTATATACCCAAAAGATTATAAATCATGCTGCTATAAAGACACATGCACACATATGTTTATTGTGGCACTATTCACAATAGCAAAGACTTGAAACCAGCCCAAATGTCCAGTCAATGATAGACTGGATTAAAAAATGTGGCACATATACACCATGGAATACTATGCAGCAATAAAAAGGATGAGTTCATGTCCTTTGTAGGGACACGGATGCAGCTGGAAACCATCATTCTCAGCAAACTATTGCAAGGACAAAAAACCAAACACCGCATGTTATCACTCATAGGTGGGAATTGAACAATGAGAACACTTGGACACAGGAAGGGGAACATCACACACCGGGGCCTGTTTTGCGGTGGGGAGAAGGGGGGAGGATAGCATTAGGAGATATACCTAATGTAAATGACGAGTTAATGGGTGCAGCACACTAACGTGGCACATGTATACATATGTAACAAACCCGCATGTTGTGCACATGTACCCTAGAACTTAAGGTATAATTAAAAAAAAAATGCTCTAGCATATTTCTGATAGAGTTCAGTTCTGTGACTTCCCAAGGAAGTAAGTGAACCTGGAAAAACATATTCAACTTCTTCTGATACTCCAACAAGTCCCAAGTGAGGGTGGACTAGGTTTTCAATATTAGGCATAAATTGGTATATTTGTTATGTGGCTCTAAGAAGCCACACCATTGACAGTTGGTCTTTCTTGTGCTGTGGCATTAGCATTATCTGGAGTTTTTATTTGAAATTATTCTCTGAACACTTAGATTCACCATGGTAACCACTCAGTTAAACAGAATGACTTAAAGTCACACACAGTTTCTTATTCTTCTGAGAAAATAATTAGAAAATACTTTTGAGTGAATAGAAAGTTGATCATAATTTTGTAAAAAGGGAGCATAGTTAGTAATTCTCAATACAACCAACTACAGGCCATGCTCAAGTCCTGACCGATTGAAGTTAACATTACATCAACTTGAATAATGTCAGTCAGAAACCACCAGCGTATGCTGACTAAAGGTCAGCCCAGGTTTCCAAACCAATGTAACCATTGAAAGGAAAATGTTTTGAAATATTTTGGATTTACAGAAAGTTGCAAAGATCCTACAGAGAGCTCTTCCATACCTTTTACCCAACTTCTCCTAATATGAACCCCTTATATAACCACAGTGCATTTGTCAAAACTAAGAAATTAACATTGGCACATTACTATTAACTAAACTTTATTTGGATTTCACCGGTTTTTTCACTTTAGTCCTTTTTCTGGTCCAGGATCACACGTTGCATTCAGCACACATATCTCCTTAACCTCCTCCTGATTTGTGATATCTTTCTTTCCTTGTGTTTCATGAGCTTGAGAGTTTGGAAGAGATATTTTATCAAATGTCCATAAAATTGAATTTTTCTGATATTTCCTTATAATTAGGCTGGGGTTATGAATTTTGGAGAATAAAATCACAGAGGTGAAATGCCTTTCGTATCACATAATATCAGGGGGTACATGATAACTTATCATTGGATATATTAACCTTGGTCACTTGGTTAAGGTAATGTCTTCCAAGTTTATCCACAGTGAGGTTACTATTTTTACCATTTTATCAGTTTCCAGACTCTGTCCATTGGAAGCAAGTCACTGAGTCTAGCGCATACCTAGGGGAAGGTTGGCCACTTTTTAGAGGCTGTAACAGTCCCTTCTAAGCTCACTGCATGAAGAAATATTATTTCCTGATTTGTGAATGACATTAATGATAATTAACTCAAAAGGTTATTGTAAGGATTAAATAAAATCATGGGTATTATACACTTAGCCCAGTGCTTATCACATACTAAGTGTTCATTTGTTGATGTAATCATTGATTCAACAACTATTAATTGAGCACTAACCACATCTTGTCTGAGGCAGAGTACAGTACTTAAAAAAAAAAGATGGACACCATTCATGGCTTTATGAAGTTAACTGTCTATTGGGGAAGACAGAGGTTCGACAAGCATATAGAAAACATGACACCACAAATTATAATAAGTTATACAAAGGAAAAGGTCAGTATGTCATGTTGGAAATTAGATTAAGGATGGGGAGAAGCTAATTTAAATTCTGGGGTCGAGTGGCTAGGCTTTAAAGGAGTGCCATCCAAGAAAGTTATGTTTAGCTGAGATCTAAAGGATGAGCAGGAGTGAGAGATAGAAAGTGTGAATGGCAGATGTCCCATGTAGCAGAACAGCAGGTTGCAAATACCCTGAGACTGGAAAGAACTCCATATAGTCAAGGGCCAGAGAGAAGGCTGGCATAAGCAGAGCTTTATGAGTGAGGAAATATATGAGATGAAGCTGGAAAGGAGGCAAGAGCTTGATGCTTTCTGTTTATCTAAAGTCCAACCAATGAGTGATGCCAAGTGCAGGAATGACATGAGGTAGTAGAGAATCATAAGAAATGATATTGGCTGCTGGGTGGAAAACAGACTGGAGGAGGCACAAAGATGTCCCAGGGATGTGACTATTGTGGCTTGTACAAAGGTTTTGGGGACAGATGGTGGCAGCAGAGAGAGAAAAGCAGATGCAATCACTTGATAACACTTGATAATCACTTGATAACACATAAACATATATCAAATTTCCTCCAGTCTTCTTCTCCCAATTACCTAAATTGATTTATATTATAATTAACCCTCCAGTCTTATAACCCTAGAATCAAATTTGCTGTCCTCCTCTTCCAGAGTGTCCACATAGCATTCAAGACTATGTGAATTTAAGAAACCCCAAAATAATTTTACACATGGAATTCTTTCAGTGACACCTTTATCTCTTATGGTGGACACCTGAGAGTAACGCCATGGATCAAGCACTGTTAAAAATGTGACTTTGTACTACAATGCATGGAGATAGGTGCTATTATTATCCCCACTTTACAGATGTGGTAACCAAGGCACAAACATGTTAGGTAGCCTACTCAAGGTCTTGGTCTGCCAGCCAGTCTACCTGCTCTGACCACTGTGACACACCTCAGAGCTAAGGAAGTCCTGGTTTGAGAGAACCCCTCGTATTGAAAAAGCAGCCTTTCCCCTGTGGCTAAAGGAAGACTTTTTGAGGTGAGGAAGTGTATTTAGAAACTGTGGAAACTCCTCAGTAAGTAGGCACTAGGACCTCCCTCCAGAGTCATCCAATATCAAGTGAGAATAAAAATTGCTTTATTCTACTCACACCTAAAAGGAATATTATAATGCCTCAATCTAAAGGTGCTTGGAGTAGCCATCTGATCTGATGCTAGAATCTAATATTTGGAAAGTATTTTAATGCGCTTTTCTAGCTTTGATAAATAGTATGGACTCTAGCAGAGTTAGCACTCTGAAAGGAAACAATTATTAGTAAATAGATTCATTAACAAATTAATTCATTCATAAATTATCAGTAAATTGATTTATTAGCCCCCTCTTCTGTTAATTAAAAGTGTTTGTTAAAACTGAAATATCAGTGTATTACAGACTTAACTGCCTATTAGCCAGAGAAATGGACTAGTCTTTCACTTCCTATTAGCCCATCTCCAACCATCCCCACTTTGGACACTTTAGTCAATATCTTCAGAAGAGAGAAAATTCTAAGAAGCCTAGGGTCCCTTAAAAAGTAAATCATTAACCTTCACAAAACAAACAGGCAAACAAATAAATTAAAAAAAAAAAACCTATAAAGATCTCAAGAATGGGCTTTGGTTTTCTATTAGTGATCCTCTGAGCTGTGGCTATTGACCCTGGTATCACCTGAATGGACACAGAGACAATATTTAGCTCCAAAACCCAGAAATAAAGCGGGATATATAGGTCCTGTCACAATAAACGTCACATTTAATAGTGGTGATTACTGATTGTACACTAAGACCTTAAAAAAAGTTGTCAATTCTCAATACTTCCTTGGTACACTGAAGAGTTGGTGAATATTTTTCATTATCCAGACTTAATGATTACTGCAATCAGAACCAAACCAATAAATGTAAATGAATGTTTTTCTAAATTGAACACAAACAAGATTTACAAAATATAGGTTGGTAAGCCAAACCTAATAAAAGAGAAAGAATATTTAATTAAAAGTCATTTGAGAACTAAAGAGTATTCTTTATTCCTTCTCTATCCATTCACATTTCTCAGATTGGATAATTCCACTTTAATCTTATTGTTTGGGTCAGTAGACGAACTAAAGATGAATGAATGCTCTTCATCTGTTTCATTAGCACTTATTTGATTTATTGCTTCCTTTTAGGCAAAATAGCCACTCTTCAGAATGATTTTTATTTCCTGTTGTAAACCAAATATTTTTTGAGTGACAAGTAATTCATTACAAAATTCATTTTCTCCCTACCTTTTCAATGAGGCCAAGTGGCTGCTACTTCCAAGGCTAGTGTTTTGGGCAGAGTGTCAAATTACCTTTTCTATTTATTGTACTGTGTAGGCTGGCACTGTGGGTTTAGCTTACTGCTGGCAGGATTAATTTAGCATTCTCTAACCGATCAAACAATCTCATTGCTGTCTTCTGCCTATATAATAGAATGTCCCTTAGTATACTAGAGTCAGACATGAACATCCTGGAAGGTCACTTTCAGAGAACTGGGACTTAATTGTGGTAGATCTACTGCTAAATCCTGGGATCATTTGTAATATTCCTATATATCTTTACCTTTCCTTTACCTTACCTTTATCTTTATGTCCACAGAGGAAATAACTTGGCATCACAGCATCTCTTTGGTTCCCATATGAATAGATTCCAGTAGTATTATTTAGAAAGTGACCTCAGTAATTATAGTACCCTCCCCACCATGGAAGCCACATGGAAGTGTTTCATTTCAGCGATTAATGCAAATGATGGTACAAGTATCTTCCTTCCAGGTTTAAAAAAGTCTTCTGAGATTTCACTAAATTTTAGGTAGGCATTAGCTGACATTAATGAAAAAGCACATCTAATTACTTCCACTAACAATCATCTTAGGTGGTTCAATTTTGATGTGATTGATTTTCATATTTTTCTCAGTAATTATTTCAGTGTCTTTGTCCCATATTCTAATATTGAATTATCAAGTTCTGTGTTTTATCCATGTTGAAGACCAATGCTCAGTAGGAACTATACTCATTTCTCAATGGATAGACAGATTAGATAGATAGATAGATAGATAGATAGATAGATAGATAGATAGATAGATAGATACACAGAGTTCCCTGCATAACTTTCAGAATCCCAAAGAAACTGATGCTCCAGCTATCTTTACAGATTTACCAATTATGTTTGCAGCTTCTATAAAATAGGAAAACAATGAATCAAAACCCAGTTGCCACATGATAATGACCTTCAATCTAAAACTAATGTCACACAATAATGACCTTCATTCTACATTAACCTGTATTAGAAGGGGCACAAACCTGTTTCAACTCCAGAACCTTGTTATTTAAAACATACTACCTGTTTCACTATTGTGCTCATTAGACAAACATCTGACCTAATTTAGTATCATTGACCAAGAAAAATGTCATGATAAAATCCTCCCCATGAGAATTCAGAAAATAATCATTGTACAATCGAGCATTACCGCCAACTATCTGCCAGAAAGTCGAAAGATAACCCAATCATCACCTGCCATGCATCACCATTAGGGTTCTTCAGTCTGGTTGGAGAGAGAAAATATTAACACAAGATAGTTCAACAGCAATGCAAAGGGGTAGATGAGCATGCAGTAAGTAGTGCACAAAATCAGAGCTACAGAAATGGAAAGAAGTGAGAAACAATGTTTAGACAGAGTGGCCAGTGACAGTTTCACAAATGAGTGAGATTTGAAGTAGGTCTTACTTAAGAGATGGATAAGATTCTGTGATCATAGAAGACTGGACCATTTGGGAAAACCATCTGGGAAGCAAGATTAAAGTACACAAGGTCAAGGAGATGGGACTGTAAAGGGCATGTTCATTTTGACAAGTATACCAACTTACCTAGTATACAGTGGGAATTATAAACAGCAACCTCAAAATGTAACCTTTATTGAGTGCTTTCTATGTTCAGCTATTGTTTCTAAATACTTTTCAAGTATTAGTGCATTTAACCATCATACCAGAAACATGAGGTAGTTATCATAATTACTTACTGTATTAGTCTGTTCTCACACTTCTAATAAAGACATACCCAAGAGTGGGTAGTTTATAAAGGAAAGAGGTTTAATGGACTCACAGTTCCACATGGCTGGGGAGGCTTCCCAATCATGGTGGAAGGTGAAGAAAGAGCAAAGGCACATCTTGCATGATGGCTGGCAACAGAGCTTGTGCAGGGGAACTCCTCTGCAACTCCTCCAACTGGGTCCCTCCCACAACACACGGGAATTACCTCCAACTGGGTCCCTCCCACAACACATGGAATCATGGGAGCTACAATTCAAGATGAGATTTGCGTAGGGACACAGCCAAACCATATTACCTAAATTCACAGGGCAGCCACAGAGATTTTAAGTAGCAGGGCAATAACATAAGTTTAGTATGTGGTAGAGCCAGAATTGGTACCCAGGCAGTTTGGCTCCAGAGAGTACTTATAGCCACTATTCCTAACTGTGTCAATGGCTGCAAAGATAAGACAGATGCCTGAAGATGTCTGATTATAGAGAGTGGTGGAGACTGTGGGGAACTGGAGAGCTCTTGCCCCATCCAAAATGGGCAGCCACTACTCAACCTTAGCTTTGTGGGACCATGGGCCCAGTACTGTCAAGAGTCAATTTTTTAAAGAGATATCAGAAATATAATTTGAAGTAAATTTTTTTAAGAATAGCATGTAGTCAAAATATAGTCTGAAGGTGACCAGTTTGAGACATGAGAGAATAAGAAGGAATGAGATTGAACATGTAGGCCTAGTACTGGATCGTTGAGGGTTCAGGAATCCTGGGAAGTGGGAGCAGACAAGACTTGAAACCTGAATAGTAGCAGGAGCAATGGAAAAGAAGGGTTACATCTGGTAAATTTCATAAGAGATAATTAATTGGACCTGTGACTGCAGAGGGAGATTTGCTGACATTTATATCAAGGAAGAAGATGATAAACAAGCCAACTGAGATTATGAGTGAAGAGATCTCAAAGACATCTCATTGCCTTTATAAAGCCAATGACAGAGCACATATACATGGAATTATCTGTTGAGTGACTGAGAAGCAGGACTGTGATTATAAATGACTGAACCTTGGGAACTGCATAGACCCCAGTGTGAGTCCCGATGATGGGGCTTCCCACATGTGTGACATGGATGAGTTAGTTAACATTCCTTTAGCTTCAGTTTCCTCACAGGTAAATCACGTCACTCCTTCACTGGCACCTACACATGGCTGATCAAAAGAAAGAAACCCAGTGTTTTTTCCTGCCCTCCAAGGCTTTGGCACTCTCTGTCAGCTCACGTTCCTCCAACTCCTCTCAGCATATTTCACTCACAGTGGCCATGCTGTGTTCTTCACAAGCACCGTTTCTGTCTCAGGACCTTTGCACATGATGGTTCTTCCACCTGAAATGCTTTCCCCCTGAGCTCACAACATCCCTTCTTTTAGGTCTCTGCTTAAATATCATCTCCCTGATGTCTCCTTCTCCTTTTCCTTCTCCCCTTCTTTTCCTTCACTTTCTCCTTCTACATATTGTCTTTCTCCTCCACCGAAATGCAAACCTTTGTTTTCTTCATTGCTATATCCATAGCACCTAGGCTGTTGCCTGGTCTACAGTGGGCATGCAATGAATGAATGAAATGAAAGTGACAAAAGAAGGGAATATTGTAACTCCTAACAGAGAAGTGGCATGTAGATAAAATGAGAATATGTGTCTTAGTACTTAGCATACAGCCATAGCAAACTTTTTTTTTAAGTAGCTAAAAAGGATAGGAAATGCCAAACTGTGGGCAGGGAACTGGAGTTGAGCCCTAGAATTTAGAATCTGAGACTGTGAACAGGCTTCTGGGTGGCTCAGTCTGTATCCATTGTCACCACTCATACTCTCAAGGGTCTATTGTCTGAGTTCTTGAGGAGACTTCTGAATGTTACCCAGTGAGAAGTAGATTAGCCACAATGGTGTGTTATAGACTAATAATTTGTTTTGTTTTATTTTTCTTGCTTAACAACAAGCTGCCATTTATCATTGCTTGTGGTAAGTTGGAGATTTTGGAATGGTATGGTATGAAACTAAAAGCAATGAAAAGTTGAAAGAAAGCAAATGCCATTTCTATCATATGTATTGTAGTTATTTTAAAAATTACTATTACATTACCATAATAAGAGAAATAGGATTCCTTTTCTGATTTTGTAGGTAATTATATCCTTTAGGAATAGTCATTGACTTGAAATTAGATCCTTGTCCTGCAGGGTCAGGCTCCAGGGAAGAAGGAAATTGCTAAAAAAACCAACAAATGACTACGAGATCATTTAGGCTTGCCCAATTTAGCTTTTTTTTTTTTTTTCTCGGAATCCCTGTCTAAATCCCCGCTCAAGTAATTTTTGTTCTGCCTTAGAGACTGGTCACCTAAAAAAATAAATAATAGGTGGAAATTTTAAACCATGCAAAGTACCTCTTAGCTGACTGAGTACATCAAGGTTTTGGGAAAAGAGCTAGTCTCTTGAGAATAGGAAGTATTGTGGTTTATTCCTAGGAAGCCTGGAGAGCTGCTGTGGGGACACCATGGGGACAAAATATGCAGTGGAGGTTAGTTCAAGGGGCCAGGCTGAGCCAGGAGTAATGTGATTCCTAGTTAAGTTTCTAAACTCCTAATATTAAGCATTGGTGTATTGCACTTTCTTGGAATACTCTAAGAGAGTGTGTCTTATATGATAAGCTCATACTATAACCTTACCCTATAAGATCAGTTCTGTGACTGCTCCAAATGAAGCCAGAATGCATAAACAATAACAGCCATGTGTACCTCTGCAGGGCATATTATTATTGTCCCCTTTGGACAGATAAGCAAACTGAGAGCCAGTTTTGCCCAGGGTTCCACAGTTAGTACATGGAGAAGTCTGGATTAAAATCATCACACTGGATGATGAGGCGGGGACAAAGCTGTAGGTGATGAGAGTTACTCCCTGGAAATGCTTTTCCTCCCAGAATGAATTTATTGTATGACTTAATATTAATAAATTAGTCTCAACATACATTTGGGAGATAGAAAAAGCTGGAGGAATAATAAATATTTCTAGAGCCATTTTTCATTGTTTGGTGCTATTCCAGATACGTGCCTTCGGAGGCTGTGTGATTGAAACATATGAATCACACTAAAGTGGTCTACCCGAGAGGAGACACTCCACATCTGGCTCTGGAGGGTACTCACAAAAAACCCAACAAATCTCCTTGTCAGGGCTTCATATAGGGTCAATGGTGTGCCTTTTCTACTTTTAGCAGCCTTAATTTAATTCTGCTCTTTTATGACTGAGTGGGCGAAACGGACCTCAGAAGGGCTTTCTGATTTTCCCTTTTCAGGTTTCTTCTTGTTTCTCGGTGCTACTTGATCTTAGTCCTGACTTTCTGCTGTCCTATGCCTTTCAAATCCAGAGTTGGTAGATGGGTGGTGGAGGGTACCCAAGTTGTTGTTGACTCCTGAGCAGCCCTTTTACTGATAACAGAATCTCAGTTTCCTCTGGGGAAACACCACTCTTCTTACGCCATTTGATACATAGGACAAATGACACATCTCAAGCCCTGACAGTTGTGATTTTGTCAGTGATGCCTTATGACTCAAACCAGGTACTGAAACTGAGTTGTCAGAGCTGTGACTAAAGCAGCTGGGGAAGACATTTTCTCCCAAGTGGAACTGCTGAACTAGTGGAGTTGAAGCCTGAAATTCCCAAAGAGATCTTGACATGGTAGAAAGGGTCTGCCTGGTAGTGGGGGCAACATGGGAAAGGCAGAGTCAGGGACTAGGGGAGATCAAGTCCTGGGGATAACATCCACATTCCTCCATCTGATTATTTCCTGGGTTATTTTAGTCACCTGAGCGAATCTGTTTCTTTTGGTGCTTAAGACCATTTGAATTGGGTTTCTGAAGGCAGGTGGCCTGTGTGTGGATGATCTGTTGTGCTGAGCCCCTATTACCTTCAGTAGGGAAGGCACAAGGTTCAAGAGGCTGAGGAAGAGACCCAGAGCCAGCAAATAAGATCTGGGGTTTTATTAGGGGCTTCTATACCAGTGACAGAGTCCAGTGGCAGAGGGCTGGACAGGAGAACAGCCTTAATTACAGAAATGATCCCATGGTGAAGGGCTGGACAACATATTCGCCTTCCTACAGTCCAGTGGCTGTAGGCTGGACAGGAAAACTACAACCGCTTGCAAACATCATGCAGTTTATACAGCATTTTTACTTAACATCCTACCCTAATGACCTCTACCTGGCAAACTTCATCTACACCTCGTCCCCTGCCCACCCCCCGACCACCCCGCAAAACTCAGGACTCAGATGTTTATCATAGATAAGGGGCGCATCTCCCAGTTGGCCATTCCTGGACTCCCCAGCTCTGAACACACATTCAGGTGCATCTGCCATACAGGGTCATTCTCAGGGTATGCTTAAGTTATTGCTGTCAGGTGCATTTACCCTACATTGTCTTCTGACCAGGCAAGTCAACTGTAATAAGATGTTTACTTTGAGGTCTGGTTTCTGTCACTTTGTGAACTTTTCTACCTCCAAATGGTTTATCTCATCCTAATCTTTTCTCAATATTTTTATTTCTATAAACATCAAGGCTAAGGCAAATTGAAGTCTTCTCCCCACTAGTCATCTACAATTACATAGCTTTATCAAGTGTTTCTACTTACTGGTTCTTATTGAGGTTTTGTATTAACCAAACTGGGGATTTCTTGCATTTATAAAATCAGAAGCCCTGACCTTACACATTACAAACAAATACTTATGCAATATTGCCACTGCATAAGGGTTATGAGAAATTAACATGATGAATATTTTTAGTGATTGATTATCATTTAGCTTTTTTGTTTTTAATGAGCATATGTTGAAAGTCGGTTATGTACAGAAGGCTCACATTCACCCTATTCTCAAAGTCTAAGCCTTAATGTGAGAATTTTCCCCTAACAGTCTGCAACTAAGTACTCCAAGTGAGGTCACACCTAAGTCTGCCTTTTAGCCAACAGTGGCTCAATATTCAAATTATCTTTACTTTATGAGGAAAAGTAACCTGGAAATTTAAGGCACCTTTCCAAAGTTATCCTACATTATTAACACAGACAGAATTTCTACTAATTTCTATACAAAGAGAAAGGGAGATCGGACCAATTGATTCAGGCTCAGTGCCCAACTTCAGGAGAGCTCAGAGCGCAAGATACTCACCAGAGCTTGATTCAATTAGCCAGTTGAGAGACTTGCTCCTTCACATTCTGCAATAGAATCATGAATTGTGTTGCTGTTTTAAAAAATATATACATATGATATTCCTTTATCCCATACAGGACTGCATTCAGATTGCAGCTAAAAGGAACTTGCAAAAGTAGAAAGGATGTATAAAGTACAAATAAAAATGACACGGTGGGGGAGAGGGAAGAGAGTAAAGTACGACCATCCGTACAGCTCTGCAGCACCCAGATCTCAGTGTGCATGGATGTGAAATAGCCTGGCACCTCCAGGCCCCTCAGCATACCTGCAGCATGAGGGACCTGAGGTGGCTTCCGGCAAAAAGCACTGCAAAACTGACAAGGTTCCTAATGCTGTCCACTTGAGCAGGTGTGCTGGAGTTCACCAGAGCTGGAACTAGGACAAGTGTTAGCTCTGGTGACATCTGGGGAGAAGAAAAAATAATTCTTGCACATGCTTTTTTTTTTTTTTTCTAAAGCAGGAGAAGAAGAAACAAGAAAATTCCTAGCAATAAGGAAGAGACTTTTGTCCAAAGAATGCATATGAAAGAAAGAGATTTAGTTAGTATCTGAGGGAACATTTAGGTGGACTTTATCACAACAAAATTTTGTTTCTAATCACACTCATCTTTCAAGATCCAGGGAAGGAGGAAGAGAGGGAGGACAGAGGGTCAGTATATAGAGTAGGTGGAGGTATTATTAATAGTGTATCGATGTTCACTGTGTGCCAGGCATGTTGCTGATCATTATATGTAGTCATTTATTTCTGACATCAAGCCAATGAGGTAAGAGTCATTTTATCATATGATATTTAACTGACAGAGAAATTAAGGCACTAAGAGTCAAAGCACCCTGATTCCATGTTCTAACATTTATCATCCTTCTGAATCCTTAGATTTCCCCAATCTGGAACTCCTTTTGACCTATAGGAAAAATGAGGCTTTGCCCATTTTCAAAATGTCTTAAATCCTCGTAGTATGGCCAAGATTTGAACCAGTCTGAGCAGAAACATCTGTGGAACTACTTCACTTGATGCAACAGAAGTGATATTCTTAGATGGAGATAGTGCTTTGTCAGTTGGAGAGTTCTTTCACCGTATCATCTCATTCTGTATTAACAATAGACCAATGAGGTCTGTAGTTACCTTTTCAAATTTTTTTTTTTTCTTTTTTTGAGACGGAGTCTCGCCCTATCACCCAGGCTGGAGTGCAGTGGCACGATCTCAGCTCACTGCAAGCTCCGCCTCCCGGGTTCACGCCATTCTCCTGCCTCAGCCTCCCGAGTAGCTGGGACTACAGGCGCCCGCCACCACGCCCGGCTAATTTTTTTGTATTTTTAGTAGAGACGGGGTTTCACCATGTTAGCCAGGATGGTCTTAATCTCCTGACCTCATGATCCACCCGCCTCGGCCTCCCAAAGTGCTGGGATTACAGGCGTGAGCCACCACGCCTGGCCACCTTCTCAATTTATAGAAAGAATATTGAGACCAAAAGACGGAAAGCAGATTGAATAAGATTATTAAACGCTGTATTCTTCGTTCAGGTGTGTTTCCTCAGGATAGTTGGGACCCCTGGGAGGTTTGTTTGGGCACAATGAAGGCAATAGATGCCAATGATTCCAAGGTTCAGGTGGCTGATTTCATTACCTTACAAGCTCCACATGGAGATGTGGAAACAGGCATGGAAATAGCAGACAGAGGGTGGTACCAGACATCGTCGTTGACTCTAAAGATAGAACAGGGAACGAAACACACAGATCCCTGTCCTCAGGGAGCTTGCATTATTGGAGACTGTTTTGAGTCACTTTATTACCCATACCTGTGTCTTATACCATATCCGCTTTATTAACCTGGCTGTCCTAGATGAGCCCTCTCTTATGACTCTTGTAAAAGACTAACGTATTTCCTCTTGCTTCCAAAAGACCAGCTTATACATTTCACAGAACAAGAAAACAATAAAAGCTAATCCTCAAGAGCAAAACATTTATTTCCTTTGTGATCTGTACTTGCAGGATGGGCAGGTTTAGAATTAGAAGCTCCTCAAGGTCATTTAGCAAGTAATCAGTAGAGGAAGCAAGGCAATTCATCTTCTGATATTTGCTCTATCCATGAGATTTTCTATTTGCTAAAGGTGACCAAAGTATCAAATGTTTATGAAAGAAAATGGAACTACAGTAAAACTCTGCTATCAATCCCCTTCCGAGGAACCTGTGGTATCAGGTGACCCTCCTGTTCACTTTGTCTTAGTATCCATATCTATGCAAGCCTCCATGAAACGAAAAGTAGAACATTAGAAATATATTTAATTGAGGGTGTAACATGTAAATCACAAAGAAATCATTACTACAAGTTAATGTCCGGGAAAATAGCCTATCAAGATTTTTAAAAAGAATTAGAGACTCAATAAATAAATAAAGTCATCCTTAACTGCATGACCTTTGCTAAAAATCAACACAGCTTTGGAAGAAGTTCTGTTAAATACAAACCAAGTAAAAGGGAGCAAAACTGTTCTACATGCTCAGGCTGTAACTACTGGCATGACAAAGTGTGTGGGCAAAAACTGATTCAGGATGAAGATTACCATTCTATTTTTTAAAGTGGACATAGATAATATGTCAAATGTCTAGTCAAATTTCATAACCAGTCTCCAAACCTCCAGCTGAGTTCTTGAGATAGAAAAACGTATTTTTAAGGGTCTTCTAAAGAGGTCATCGGTCCTCACTATACAACATAATAAAGTCTTGATAGATGAAAAGCCTTAATTCTGAACTTCCTTTGGCAAGAAAACATTTTCTTCCTAATCATATCATAGACTTTCAAGTCAGACAGACATAGATTCTACTTTGTGTCACACTGTCTTCATGACTTTGGACAAATCACTTAATTTTTCCAAAACTTAGTTTCCATATTTCTAAAATGTTGATAATAACAGTACCCTGCAAGCTTTTTTTTTTTTTTTGCAAATAATAAATAGTTAATAATGCAGGGAATGTGCTTACAAATATGCCTGGCACAAGGTAGATGCTCAAACATTTCTAACTATTTTTACGTAGGACATGTGGTTTATTTAAGGACTATGTACCTTTAAATAAATCATGCTGGCTAGGGAGAGGGGCTCACATCTATAATACCAATGCTTTAGGAGACCAAGGTGGGTGTTTCTGGAGGCCAGGAGTTTGAGACCAGCCTGGGCAATATAGCAAGACCCTATCTCTACAAAAAATACAATAAAATAATCATTCTTTGATTCAATAGGGGAGACATAATCTTTTCAACAAACGGTGCTGGAGCAATTGGATATCCACAGGCAAAAGAAATAAGCATAAACATAAATCTCACACCTTATAGGAAAATTAACTAAAATGGATCATGGTCATAAATCTAAAAGATAAAACACTAAAATCTCTAGAAAAAAAAGGAGATCTTCTAAATCTAGGACTAGGCAAAGAGTGCTTAGACATCCAAACAACAATCAATAAAAGGAAAAATTGATACATTGAACCTCATCAAAATTAGAAACTTTTGATCTGCAAAAGACCCCATGAAGGGGATGAAAAGGGAAACTAGAGTTTGGAAGAAAATATTTGCAAATCACATAGGTGACAATGGACTTGCGCCTGGAAAAAAGATCTCTCAAAACCCAACCTAATTATAAAATAGGTAAGAGACATGGGCATTTCACTGAAGAGGGTATTTCTGTGGCAACCAAGCATATGAAAAGATGTTCAACACCAGTAGACATTAGGAAAATGCAACTTAAAACCACAATGAGATTTCACTACACATATGTCAGAATAACCAAACTGAAAAAGAGTGGTCACACCAAATGCTGGTGAGGATGCAGAAAAGCTGGATTGCTCATACACAACTGCTAGAACTGTAATATGGCACAGTTACTCTAGAAAATAGTTTGACAGTTCCTTTAGTAACTAAAAATGGACTTACCATACCACCCAGAAATTGCACACTGTGGTATTTCTCTCAGAGAAGTTAAAACCTGCTTTCCTTGGAATGTCCATGGCCTCTTTATTTATAATGGTCAACAACAGGAAAATTCTCAAATGTCCTTCAACGGGTGAAAGGCTAATCAAACTGTGGTCCATCCATAACTCTGAAATATTACTCAGCCATAAAAAGAAACGAACTATTGATACACACAACTTGGATGAACCTCAAGGAAATTATGCTGTATGAAAAAAGCCAATCTCAAAAGGGTATATACGGTATGATTTCATTTATATAGTATTTGAGATATAGAGATAGAGAAGAGATTAGTAGTTGTGATGGGTGGGGCAGAGGTGAGGAGGTGTAGGTATGGCTATGAAGGAGTAGCTTAAGGAAGCCCCATGGCAATGTTACATTAAATATCATAATTCTGGAGGGTGGTTAATGAAGGCACGCATGTGAGCATAGATGTACACACACACACATGCAAATGAATACAAGTATAACTGGTGAAAACTGAATAAACTCTGTAGATTTTACCAATGTCAGTTTCCTGGTATTCCTTGATATTATACTGGTATTACGGTGATGTTAATTAACATTGGAGGAGGCTGTGCAAAGAGTACGTGAGACATCCTGGTACATTTTCTTTGTAATTTCATATGAATCTATAATTATTTAAAAATAAGAAGTTAAGGAGATTATTACAGCCTAGGTGACAGAGCAAGACCCTGTCTCAAAAAAAATAAAATAAAATCATTAAAGAAAGATAAAGCTCACTGGTATGATTAAGATATATGATCCAGTGCCAATCACCAGCCCCAGATCTAGTTTTCAGCCAAAATCCAGGGAAGACTAATAATCATAAAATCATACAATCCATCAGGGATAAGTTGATCTTTTTTCTGCTCTCTGTTCAAGAGAAGAAGTATCAACTTAAAATGCTTCCTAGGAAATAGGAGATAAAAAATGTAGTTTATTTCATCACACTTTTTCCAATGCACACACACACACATCTCACATCATTACTTAAGAGTCACCATATGCTAAGTGTTACAGACAACATACACAGAGATATGCTATGTAGTCTACATCAAAATGACAGTTTATATAACAATATATGCCTGCACTTAATTCTTACCGATAACACTTAAGTAGGACAAATAAATGGCATTTTCAGTTCCCAAAGTAAATTTGTGATGTTAGGCAAATCAAAATAGTTTTTAATATGGCAATTAAACTAGGTGATTTTAAAGACTCTAACTATAATTAAATAACATCTAATTGCTAGGAACAAAAATTCATCAGGCACAGGTGCTAGAGATGTATTATACTTTAATATACGGGAAAACCTCATTAATTTAGACACTGCTAATTTAGAACTTGTAACCATTTAGCATGGTTGCTTTATATGTCACGTTTTTAATATTTAAGAAAAGAAGACTTGTTTAGACTGTGCAAAGAAGAGTCTAAGAATATTTATTTAAACAGAGCACACTTTTAAAAGGATCAGTCAGTACTTTATTAGTTCTCTTGTATGTACTAGGCTGGAAGGGTTCATTAGAAACATTCTTATCTAAACACAGAGTTATAGATGGACTTAGGATAATGCCACAAGCAGGGCAGGAGAAGGGACTAAACCTTTGCAGAAGATTCTCCTACGCTCATTCATTTCAGCAAAAGGCCCTTACCAGCTCCCATCTGAAGCTGTGTCAAGTATCTATAGAACTTGTTAGTATACAAACCTGATTTTAGGCTGTATTACTGCAGACTTAGGCAGGGCAAGGTGTTGGTCAGGCCAAAGCTGAGGGTTAATAGTTTACAAAACAAAATTAACATGACAGAAGGGCAAAACAAAATCTCTGGATTTAAATTTTTACGTGGTACCATTCAGATAATTTGCAAAACTTCAAGATTTTCCAATTACAGATTTTATGTCTTTCTCACACCCTACGCTTTCTGTTAGTTCTTTTGGCTTTGGCTCCAAAGTGAAATGGACTTTTTGGGTTTTTGGTTCCATGGGGGATGAAAAATAAAACCTTTGAATGAAGCATTAAATTAAATGGGATGGTAGTGTGCCTGCCACACACCCTTTCCTCTGCCCATTCATAGCCATCTATCCATTGCCTGGAAAAGAGGAGGAAAAGTTGGGTCATTTGTCTTAAGAAAGTCATAAGGAAAACTAATGATCCAGTTCAAAGGAAATTAAAAGGCAACAATGTTGCTCCCAAGGCACCATGGGAAGTGACTTAATACAGCCTAGGAAAAGCACACTTAGCTAAGAGTTCAGGATTTGTGTTCTGTGTTTCACTCTAAAATACTATTTCTCTTTGCACTGATTTATTTGTAAGCTGAAAACACAATTCTTTAAAAGTCATGAAGAGTTGGCCTTCTCAACAGTTTTTCCCATTATGTTGAGTCTCCTGTGGAAATAGTATTGTTAGTCCAAAAACATCCCTAGAAGGTAATTGGGCTAATCTCAGGGTATCTGGAAAAGTAAAAAGAACATCACCAAGCAACTGCTGCATTCTTTTCCTTCTATTTGAATCTGCAATAGAGACAGACTTTATTCATTTTATACTCCTTCCAATAGGATCAAGTACCAAAACTTTTAGTATGAAATAATATTCTTATTTGCAATTTTACGAAAAATATAAGTACTATTTTGCAACCCTAATTTTTTTCTTTTAACTGCAGATAACTGACCTAACCACTGTGAAGACATAAAAAATTCATTCTTTAGTTTAAATAGGTGAGCCCAAAATATGCTGTGATGATTTATATCTATGGTGGTATTTTTCCCATATCTCAATCAAGGAAAAACAGCAAAATATTCACACTAGAGCTGATTTTATCATCTCAAAGCTTTCTTTGGCAGACATAAGTGTGGCCAAAACAAGATTACTTAACACTACTTGCCATTCTGTGTCCATGGTTAAGTTGCTTTCTGTCTCTGTGCAGCAAAGCCTAGACTGATAAAAGGAGGTATGTCTGCTTTATTCCCTGACAGTACAAATCAGTAAAGGAATATACATGAGTTCTTTTGAAAAGACCTTGTAAAAATTACAGAGCTTCAGAGGGCATGCTGACCTCTAAAGGAGGGGAAGGAAGCAAGATTTTTCTCTCCTTCCTCTCTGTCTACTCTGTGTCTTTCCAAAGGAGAGTGATATACACTTAACAGTTCAGATGCTACGACATACTAGGTCTATGTCACAGAATGGTTCCTGTTTACTAGTGGGCAGGGTCGCTGTGTAGTCAAAGGTCATATAAACGTGATGCAAGGGTGAGCATGGTGCTCCTTCTCTCTATGCAGCTGGAGTGATTTTAAAAAAGGAAGGGTTATGCTATGTTCTAAATCATACATCTTCTGGTACTCTCTTCTTTGCCCTTCTTTGTGCTCCTATGGAGTTGACCAATGACAACAGTTTGAGATTTGCCTGTGTATTCAACAGAGATGGAAGAGTCTTGCATTTGGCTAGATGACATTCTTTGCCCCCAATTTACAAGAGTTCTGACCTGCTATTCTGTACATTCTTAGTTACACATGCAATGTTATTGTGCTTTCTTAAACAACTTCCCTTCTTCACTGGTCTCCTAAGGGGACACCACAAAGTGGAATGGTATAGTTGGGAAGAAGATATGAGTATTCCTAGATCATTTGCCATAAAATATCCAAGAGCATCCCATTCTCTTCATCATTTCTAAAAGGATAGTAGAGAAAACACTGGATTGGCATCAAAAGACTGGTGATTCTAATCCCAGCTCATATATAAACTTGGATAATCATTTTACCTCTGTAATACTCTATTGCCTTATGTGTAAAACCACCTATTTTACAAAAGAGCTCTTGTGAACATCAGATTTCAGAATGTATAAGAAAGCCTTTTACACCATCACTTATAAACACCATTTATTTATAAGGTGCTATTATATATTTAAAAGGCAAATTCACTTGTAGTGAAACCATCTGTCTTCTCATCTATAAATGTGTCAACAAGGTTGTTACAGGAACATGGGGGCTGCAAATGGTTCTGACTAATTGTCTGAGGGATTCAGTCGATCAGTTGGCTGTTTGCTCTCCATGGCACAAAAGCAGCAGATGGACTGCTTCCTTCTCCCTGACTCAACCTGCTAATTGTTTTGGCAACTAAGCCTTTGAGAGATTAGAAATTAAACTAAGCACTATTTAAAATCATATATGTGTGGCTTGAGAGCTATCCAATAAGCACAGGCCCTTCTTCAAATGCTAGTAATATCATCATCATGGTGACTGTTTTTGTTTGGGGCTGGGTCAGGATAGGGGTGTTGTTCACACAGAATTTCAGGTACTTCTCCTGGATAAAAGGTGAAATATTGGGGAAAATATCCTCTACCAAATATTCAGGAAGAAAGAATTGTATCTGTTTTACCATAAAGTGGAAGTTCAATACAAAGGATTGATAAATAGAAACTCAGGCACATTAATTGTAAATAAGTTTCTGCATTTAAATTCAGCACTCCTGAGTTCTAACAACGTATTGATGAACTTTGTAACATGATCTCAAGTCAATGCAGTCATAATTCTTAGTTCTTTCTTCCATAATACACGTATTAATACTAAATTCTTGACAAATGAAAAGGGAGGTAAAAGGAAGAGAGAGAAAACTAAGAAGATTCCTGTTTGATTGAGGTATACATAAAAGTTAATTTTTGTCTAAAAAGTATAAATACACACATCTCTACCATGATTCAAATCTGTGCTTCTCAAAATTACTCTCCAGTAGAAATTTAATATTCAAAAAGCAGTATTTACTAAATTATTTCCATCTGGGAAAACCTGCTTAGAAATTAGCCTAAGTAAATCCATAAATCAAAAAAGTGGGATATGTTTTAAAGCCTTCACCCCAAAATAATTCCATAGATCATTAGTTTCTACAAGTTTCAAACCTAAATATTGATCTAAAGCAAACTAATCTTAAACTATGGGTTTAAATACTCATTAATAAGGTAACATTTTCATTCGGTGTAAATGTTCTCATATAATTAAGTATGCATTGATTGAGGCTATGGAGAGAAGAGAACTATGCAAAAAAGCGAGTTTAAATATTATGATTATCTGAAATGTCCATGTTTCTGTTAAGATATTATAAAACATTTAATCATCAGCCATCAATTTGGCAAAGGAAAGGATTAACAAAACAATTCCACCCTTTCTTTTGGTATTTAGCCACTTTGTGCCAGCTTTTGATTAAACAGTCTCATTTAATCCTCTACCAAGATGTCATCATCAGGAAATAAAATTT
Source organism: Colobus angolensis palliatus (assembly GCF_000951035.1). Classification (NCBI taxonomy): domain Eukaryota; kingdom Metazoa; phylum Chordata; class Mammalia; order Primates; family Cercopithecidae; genus Colobus; species Colobus angolensis. The sequence goes on from NW_012115821.1 coordinate 3,787,019, forward strand.
TCAAAATTAGCTGACTATATAGGTCATATAATATACTATGCATGGAAAATTAAAATTTCGTTTCTGCACAATTCAGCTGAAGGAAACCTGTAAACCGCTTCTTCCAGATCTTACATCTGGCATCACATTGCCAATTCTTCAGAGAAAATCCTGATTTTCTTTATTCAGTTCATGTAACAAATAAGGAAAATTAACTGGTAAAATCAAGAAGGTCTGAGAAATCCCACAAGTTCCAGGTCTCAGCCTGAGGGAGGAAGGTTCTTCCTGGGGTCACCTATCTCAGCCCTAATGGTAGTGGTGTTACCAGCCTTCTGATGTCAAAAGACCACCTCTTGGGCACTTGTACAGGCCCATTTGAAGGGCTGTGTCTCAATGGGTGTGAACTAGACAGAAGCTGACCCAAGTTCCTGAAAAAGCACCTGAAGCGAACGTTACCATGGTGACCTATGAATGTTATCCATACAGTGACCAATGAAGGTTAGGTTTCAGCATTTAGTGGTGAGGCCTTCAGCTACCCTGGCCTTCACCTTCATGGAAAAAGGAAAAAAAAATTAACAAAAAGCAAATGACCAAAAGCAAGGAGGGCAGACAGATCTGATCAAATTAACACTCCAGTTTCAGTGATGCCTCTTTATATCTGCTATTATGATGTTCTGTAAAGTTCTCTTTAATTCTTGGCAGTCAGTCAATCTCTTGATACTCTAATCTCCTATTACAGTTCATAATCTTTATATTCAACTTTCTATCCCAATTACTATGTGATTGTTCATTTCTGATTGGACTCTGACCAATTCAACATCTTTGAATATACTTTGACTTTTTAACAATAAGTAAGGAATAAATTTGTAATTGAACAAAAACCAATAAAATTTTAAGGCAAAATGTGTATAGGTAAAAAAAAAAATCAGAACCCTATTATCTGTTGGTTACTTTGAGATAATCTGCCTCCAAGTTGTGTCACCCCCTCAGGATGTCAGGAGTTGAATTCATGAAAACATGAATTCATACATACATGCCTTGTTATCCATTTGTACCTGATGTGTGCATAGCATTTAAAACCAACCAAGTCAACTATCTACTTAGGATCAGCAGTGCGTGTTATTGCTGTGGTCTGAATGTTTGTGTCCTCCCAAGCATCCCTCTCCAAATTCATATGTTGAAATCCTAACTTCCAAGGTGATGATATTAAGAGGTGAAACCTTGGAGAGGTGATTATGTGATGAGAGCTCTGTCCTCACAAATGGGACTAGTGTCTTTATAGAAGAGGCCCCAGAGAGTTGCCTTTTTCCTTCCACCTTTGGGATCACATTGAGAAGACACCATTTATGAACCAGAAGGCAGGCCCTCACCAGAAACTGAAACTGCCAGAGCCTTGACTGTGGACTTGCCAGCCCCCAGAACCTTGAGAAACACATTTCTGTTGTTTATAAGCCGCCCAGTTTATGGTATTTAGTTATAGCAGCCTGAACAGATTAAGACAATGATGTATCTTGTATATCTTGTCTTCTAACATTACATATGTTGAGATATTATTCAATGTCTTAGTGTTCAGCAACCATAATCTAATTTTCATTAGAACAGCCTACTCATGTCTGAGATCTTTGTTGAAGCCCCATTAATTCCAGCGCATGTTTTATGAGTTCTTATTGATGTGCTGTCAATAATTCTCCACTGAGTATTCCATGATTGTGATCTCATGAGAAGGTGTTACTCCTGCCAACATAACTCAGCTGGGAAATTGGAGGAAGCAGTTTCAGTGATGACTTCCTTCCATGTAGCTGTTTTATGTGACCAGGCAGGGACATTCTAATGGACACTTAGTTTCAAGAACAATTAAAAGCCCACTTTAAGAAATACATTTTCCCATGAATAATATTAGCACACTGTGAATATGAAAGACTGCAACTGGAATATTTGGGTTAACAGAGTTATTCAACAACCTCAAGCTTTCATTTTTTTTTTTTCCTATCATGCAGTTGGTTAGCGAATATCTGCCTCCTGAGTAGGTTCAGTCGATTAGTATCTCCTTTCAGTGCATCTTGTTAGAATAACTCTGTCACAGAGTACGTTATAAAATAATGAAAGGGAATGAGTTTAAGTGGCTTTAGCCAAGTATTTTGGCCTATATGAGAATGCCATTTCTCTTAATCTCACTAATGATAGTAATTTATACATTCATTTTGAATGGACTGGCTTGTGGAAACTTATTTGTTAAAGTATGAATTATTGAAATCCAGCTATAACTAACATAATTTTTGAGTATTTTTAACAAAAACTTTAGAATATTACCTAGTATGCCCTGGGGAATTAGAGGGGTGAATAATGAAGTGGCTCAGAATGTCTACCTTTATTATGAGTGGCCCTTTCCCTTGGTTCTGTCCTACTTAACTGTGAGCCTTTAGGTGCTGTGCCTTTACTGAGCATCAACTTTGTATAACAAGGTAGACTGGCACAGGTGGGTAGTGTTGTGGTGGTTTCACTCTCAATAATTATATTAATGAGAAACATGTTAATTGAGACTTCCAGTTGCAGATGCCAAAAGTTAACTCAAATCAGCTTAAACAAATAAGGAATATTTAGAGCACCTCTTGGTGAAAAAGTCCTAGAATGGTGCTAATTTCAGAGATGGCCATGTAGATACTCAACCGATGTGAGGAAGATTTCATCTTTCTCTTTCCCATATCTCAGTTCTACTCTTTTCTACTTTATTTTCACTCTCAAGAAGTTTCCATGTGTGAAGTGGTTCTTTGAAGCACCAGGTTTACACTCAGCCCCTCTTAAGTCCAGCAAAAAGACAGCTTCTTTTTACCAGTATATGTACCAAGGTTCCAGGTCTGAGTCTCACTGGACTACTAGGGGTCACAAAACACTTTGATTGGCCAGCCATGCTTGATCTACAGAGCATGGGGTAGGATAAGCACCAACCAGATCATAATGACCCCTCCAGAGAAAAAATGAGCTACTCTATGGGAAAACTGGAAATAGAAATTGAGCCGATGCAAACAAAAGTTCTGCATTCCCAGAAGCTGTTATTTTAGCGAAGTATGAACCTAGAATGCAATATTTAATCCCCACAATACCACCTATTTCTTCGAATCATTCTATGTTATTTGCATATGAGACAGCTGGTGTTGAAAAAAATTAAATAACATGCCCAGAATTTTATAACTGGTAGGTGTCAAAGCTGCTATCAATATAATAGAGGCAAAGTTATTCCTCCTGAAGAGCACCAGTTCACTTAGTCATAATCTCAAAGATGGATTTCATAACTAATGTGTGAGATGTGGTAAGATACGGTGAGTGGAAGTGTTTAACTCAAAAAAATTCATCGATTGGAATAAAATAAGATTTCTACCTAATTTGCTGAACTCGAAGTCTCTCCACAAAGTTGCCATATGTGAGGAAATAAAATAGTTAAGGCCCTCACAGAGCAGCAAATAGCCCCTTCACCTTGAACTGAGGTGAAAATGCATATTGGCCTCTAAGAGCAACACCTTCAGAACTCCAGCAAACGTGTATATAAATGTGTGTGCATACAAGATGGGGGCAGGGGGCAGGAATGATTCAAGTGTTTATTACATACAATAGAGTTCATCTGTGCTCCTCACTAATTCATTCAAGGATCTCTACTGAGCATGTACACTGCCAAGGATTCACAGAAAGTTGCATCAAATAGACATCAAACTACATTGCTTGAATCAAAAGTCACCTGCTCTGCCACTTTGCCTTTATGTGATTTTCAGTGACTTCAGAATCAGAGCAAATCTAAGTATGTTTACAGCAAACACCAATGACATTGGTTTTTTTGTTGGTTTCTTTGCTTCCCAAGGCCGAAAATAAAATGTCAGAGAAACTAACCAATGAGTGAAAATGTGGGCAGTGATGACTCTGTCTTGAAAAGCCAAGCAGAGCTTTAGTGAGCCAGGTGAAAAGTCAAACAGTGTCACTTGGGAATGTGTCAGAAACCAATCTTTTGGAAATAGAAAAATGGGAACTGTGGCTGCACAGCGTGTTGGAAGAACCAATGCTTTTTTATAATTTCATTGCACTCAGAGTTGATGAATCCTAAATACTCTCCTTTGGGTTAGCATTGACAGTTTTATCTCCAAAAGAGGAGATACTCAACATATGAAGGTGGCATTCCTGTTGCTCCCCGCTTTCCAACCCCTATATATATCTTCAGGGATTTAATGTGAAAGAAACCTAAATCTGTGTGCTTGGAAAGCTGCCATAGAAGCAACTTCCCTCTGAGAATGCTGTCGACTTCTCTCATCACCCACGAAGTCAGTATCTAGCTTCTTTCTGTAGGAGGCCAATTCCAAATGCAGTTTCCAAACACCTGCCACTGCTGTTCTTTGATTTCACTCTCAAATGCCATAGTGGGGAATCTGTTCAAGCAATCACCACCCCAGCTGATAACCCACAGAAATATCAGCTGCTGGATAATCTGTATGTATTCTTCCATCCTGTTATGTTTTGTGGAGGTACAGTGATATTCAGCAAAGCCAGATTCAGCAGTGAGCAGTGATGAACAGCAGGGACCTCCTGGCTTGAATTCCACCATTACCATTGCTTTTCTGCCAGTTTTGGTCTTTTCTTCTTCCTCATATTTCCCTCATTTTTTCTTGTCAGTAAAATGGGAATTTATTTAGTGCTCTAGACATTAAAAATTAGAGTGAGACTAAAGAAAAAAAAGATACAGAAAGACATATGTATGCCCTATAACCTTTGCTTCATTAAAAATAATAAGGTCCATCTGGTATAGACAGTTTCAAGACCTTTGTAATCTTGGAAGTTCCAGTATAAAAGCACTCATGAATTATTATTATGCTGCTGAGAAATGTATGGCTTTTTCAATCTACAGATTCAATGCAATTCTTGTCAAAATACTAGTAACATTCTTCACAAAAATAGAAAAAACGATCCTAAATTTTGTAGAAAACCATGAAATACCCTGAATAGCCAGAGTAACACTGAGCAAAAAGGACAAAACTGGAAGTATCATACCACCTGACTTCAAAGCTGTAGTAACCCAGACAGCATGGCATTAGTATAAAAACGGACACATAGGCCAAAGAAATAGAATACAAACCCAGAAATAAATCCATGTATTTACTTCAACTGATTTTCGACAAAAGCACCAAGAACATACATTGAGGAAGGAACATTCTCTTCAATAAATGGTACTGGAAAACTACATTAGACTAAAAAGCTTTTGCACAATAAATGAAACAAACAACAAAGAGAGAAGCTGTAGAATGGGATAAAATGTTTGCAAACTATTTATCTAATAAGGAACTAATATCCAAAATATACAAGGGACACAACAGCAAAAAAATAAAAAATAAAATTAACTCAAATAACCTCATTAAAAAATGGACAAAGTATCTGAATAGAAGTTTCTCAAAAAAAAAAAGATATACAAAAGGCCAGGGAAAAAATGAAAAAATGCTCAGCAACAGTAATTATCAGGGAAATGCAAATCAAAACCACAATGACATACCATCTTATCCCAGCTAGAACAGCTACTATCAAAAAGGCAAAAATTAAAAAATGCTGGCAAGGATGCAGAGAAAAGGAAACTGATACATTGTTAGTGGGAATGTAAATTAGTACAGCCATTATGGAAAGCAGCATGGAGATTCCTCACAAAACTAAAAATAGGCCAGGTGCAGTGGCTTATGTCTGTAATCCCAGCATTTTGAGGGGCCAAAGAGAGAGGATCACTCAAGCCCGGGAGTTCAAGACCAGACTGAGAAACATAATAAGACCTCATCTTTACAAATAATAAAAAAAATTAGCCAGATGTGGTAGTGCGTGCCTGTAGTCCCAGCTATTTGGGAGGCTGAGGTGGGAGGATCACTTGAATCCAGAAGTTTGAGACTACGGTGAGTTATGGCTATACCACTGTATTCCAGCCCGGGTGACAAAGCTACTACAAAAAAGAGAAAGGAAAAAAACAACACTGCAAATAAAATTACCATATTATCCAGCAATCTTGCTACTGTGTTACTTATGCAAAGGAAAGAAAATCAGTGTATTACTATGGGGGGGCGGAGCAAGATGGCCGAATAGGAACAGCT
>NW_012115821.1:3798900-3991085 GCF_000951035.1 Colobus angolensis palliatus
TAAAAAAAAAAAAAAAAGAAAATCAGTGTACTGAATAGCTGCACCCCCATGTTTATTTCAGCACTATTCACAATAGCCAAAATACAGAAGCAACCAAAGTGTTTGTCAACAGATGAATGGATAAAGAAAACGTGATACACAATGGAATACTCTTCAGACACAAAACAGAATAAAATCCTGTCATATGCGGCAATATGAGCCTGGAGGACATTATGTTAAGTGAAATATGTCAGGCACAGAAAGATAAATACCACATGTTCTCACTCATATGGGGGAGCTAAAGAAGTTGAGCACATAAAAGTAGAGAGTAGAATTGTGGTTATTAGAGGCTCCTGAGAGTAGCAGGGAGAGGAGGATAGGGAGAGGTTGATTAACAGATACAAAATGACAGTAGATAGGAGGAATAAGTTCTAGTGTCCTATAGCAGTGTAGGGTGACCTTAGATAATAATTATTTACTGTTTATTTTCAAGTATCTAGAAGAGAGTTTGAATGTTCCCAACACAAAGAAATGATGAATGTCTGAGGTGATAGATATGCAAATTACCCTGATTTATCACTGCATACTGTACACTTGCATCAAAAACTCACTCTGTATCCTATAAATATGTGCAATTATTAAGTGTCACAACTAAAAATAAAAGGAAAAAAATGTATGGCTTTTCCAGTCTATAGAGACAGAAAATAGATTAGTAGTTACCTGGGCTAAGGATAAGAAGAGACAGTTACTGCAAAAGGGCACAAGGAACCTTTCTGGGATGATGGAAATGCTCTAAAGCTGAGTGTGGACATGTCTGCACCCTCCGTAAATTTCTTAAGTCTTTAGATTTTACCTTTAAAACAAGTGGATTTTATGGCATATAAATTATATCTCAATAAAGCTGTTAGCAAAAATCAAATAGATTAAAGCATAGGTAGACTGACAGATACATGCTAAAACAAATATAATGAAACGTTAATTGTGTAAGCTATGTGTTGTAATGAGTGTTCATTGTTCAATTTTCTACCTTGAGTATTTAAATGTTTATAATAAAATGTCAGAAAAAATACATGTGTACAAAAATTTGTATCTCTATGCTTGGTGGAAAGGATGGACCTTTCACTTTGTATATCCTGTGTAAATACAGGAACATACACATGCATTTCAATAAACAAAAAATGTAAACATACAAAAACCCTCATTGTCTTTGATAAAAATACACTAAATATGACTAGTGATTAAAGAGGGCACTCAGTACATAATGAATGAATGATAATTAAATAGTCATTTATCTGTTTGAAAAATGGGCAAAAGATCTGAACATTTATTTATCAAAAGAAGACATACAAATTGTCAACAGGTATATAAGAATATTCAACATCACCAATATCAGAGAAATGCAAATGAAAACCACAATGCGATATTGTCTCACCCCAGTTAAGATGGCTTTTATCAAAAAGACAATAAATAACAGATGCTGGCAAGGATGTGGAGAAAGAGGGACCCTCATACACTGTTGGTGGGAATGCAAATTACTATAATCACTATGGAGAACAGTATGGAGGTTCCTCAAAAAATTAAAAGTAGAAGTACTATATGATTCAGCAATACCATTCCTCGGTGTATATCCAAAGGAAGGAAAATCACTGTATTGAAGAGATATCTGCACCCACATGTTTACTGCAGAACTATTCACAAGAGTCAAGATATGGAATCAACCTAAGTGCTCATCGATAGATGAATGAATAAAGAAAATGTGGTACATATACACAATGAAATACTATTCAGCCATGACAAAGAATGAAATCCTGTCTTTTGCAACAACATGGATGGAACTGGAGGATATTGTGTTAAGTGAAATAAGCCAAGCACAGAAAGACAAACATGGCACATTCTCACTTATATGTGGGAGCAAAAAAAAAAAAAAAAAAAAAAGTTCACCTGGAGATACAGAGTAGAATGATGGTTTCCAGAGTCAGGGAAGGTTCATGATGGGGCAGCAGGGGGATGAAGAGAGGTTTGTTATGGGTACACAAATATAGTTAGATGGAATAAGATCTACTGTTTGGTAGCACATAGAGTGACTATAGTTAACAATAATTTATTGTATATTTAAAAATAACTAGAAGACTAGAATTGGAATATTCCTAACACGAAAAAAATCATAAATGTTTGAGGTGATGGATATTCCAATTATACTGATTGGATCATTACTTATTCCATGTTTGTGCTAAAATATCACATGTACCCCATAAACATACACAACTCTTATGTATCCATAAAAGTAAAAAATAAAAATTAAAAAAACAGTTACTTATTAAGCCATCACCATAGGTCCTGTGCTATTCTAAGGATTTTACATACATCATCACATGTACTTGTCATAAACGGCTGTTTGGGCCAAGCATTATCTATATCTCCATTATATAGATGAAGAAACAGAGCCTTAAGGGGGTTAAAATACACACGTAAGTAGAGAAACTGGAATCTGAAACAGGTCTGACATCAAAGAATTGACAACTATATTTCGTTCTAATGAATGCACATTGAGAGCTGTTCATATGACAACGATCACAATTTAATGAGTCTAATTTCTTCTTCCCACCTACCAAAAAGTAATGATTAACCATATGAGGAAAATGTCAACTATGTTATAATCATCTTGGTCATGCTATAGTTCCAGCCTATGTTTCCACATTGCTCATTTCTACATTAGAAAAGTATTTTGCATCATTTGGCAGAAAAAAAAGCCCACCCCAAAACAAAACAGTGCCTTGTGCTACTACTTTGATTAAGTTGGGATTTTTAAAATCCCACCTCAACCACAAACCAGTGAAAATGGCTGAGCAATGACATTTTAGACTGTAAAGCAGCAGGTATTTTTTCTGTTTTGGAATAAGGTATCTTTGAAGAATTTCTTTTTTCACCTAGTATATAAGGATTTCTTATATATGTTTATTTCACAGAGGTAAAATTCTTATTTTTGAACATTGTAAAAACATGAGAAAGCAATAGCGGATCTTAGTTATCTGCTTGACTGCCAATGAAGAAAACCAGTGAGGAAATACTCACTGTGACTTCCAAATCTACTCCAACCCAAAATGCTGCTAAGACTATTGTGCCTATCTGGTTCAAAAATCACAAGTCCATAGCCAAGATTTCTTGACTTTGATAAAAATGAAGCCTCCTGCTTTTTAAAAGCCGAGCCAGATGCCATATTTAGAGGGGGCAGATAGTGGGTGGCCAGGGAATCAGAGAAGTGAGTGGAAAACCATCTTGGGCAGAATGAATTCTTCAAGAGCAATCTTTGCTCTTTAAATCTCTCCCCCAGTGTCCCTTTTTTCTTCTACTTTCTCCCAAATTTCTTCCTTCAGCCTTCACTTAACCTTAAGTATTTGAACAAGGGCTCAATATAGGTGGAGGAAGGGTGCCATTCTCATCTGTTTCACTTGCAAGTTCAACACCAGATGGGATGTGGTTTTATTCCAGTCTTGGCATAGTTCTCAAAGTTAGTTTTACTAACAGACAAAGAATTGTTGCTTTTAAGTCCATTAAACATGTGTATATTGAGAACTAGTAAATTCTAAGCTCTGTGCTAGGCACCAGGACTACGGAGACAATAGGTAACAAACCTGGTTCTTGAAACATTCATAGTATAGTAGGAGAGATGGACAAGTAAGCAAATCAATCACTAAGCAGTCGAGCAGGAGTAAATGAAACAAGTAAAAGTACACAGCCAGATGATACTGCTAGAAGAGGAAATATACAGTAATAATGTACTTTCTGCAGAAATATTTTTGAGCCTGATTATCATGGCTGACATAGCAGTTGATGTTTGTAGGTCTGCCAGGTATAGTGGCATGCACTTGTAGTCCTAGCTGCTTGGGATACTGAGATGGGAGGATAGCTTGAGGCCAGGAATTCAAGGCTACAGTGAGCTTTAATTGTGCCTATAAAAGCCACTTCACTCCAGCCTGGGCAGCATAGCCAGACCCCATCTCTAAAACAAATTAATAAATAAAAATTTTAAAATTAGGAAAAAGAACAGTACTTATAGAGGGTTTACAATATGCCAGGTGATGTAATGATGATTTCTATCCATTATCTTGTATACTCTTCATGATAACTCAGTGAGTAAGTACTTTTTTTTCCCCAGTTTTCACAGATGAGCAAACCTCAAATGCATCTGCTGAAATAGCCTGTGTTCTATCTTTCCATCCTGAGGGCTCAGCTACAAGCTACTTATGCACTTGTCAACCTGTCTCCAAGCTGCACCCTTGGCTGTTTTCTCCACAAGGCAGTTTCCAAAATAAAGTATATGCTCCACTCCAAGTTACAGCCAGTGATAAAAGATATCCTTCTGGGGAATCACTTTTTACTTATAACGTACAGTATATGGAGCATCTGTGGTGGGACAAAAAAAATCATTTTAATAAAATGAAAAGCCCCAGATGCTCCCAATATTGCGTGATAAATTCACACCCTGTTTGGGAATTCACCATGGATTCAAGCCAGATCTGTATAGAGAAAGTTAATATCTCTGACCAAAGTTGGGAGAAAAAAGCCAACACTCTATTCTATAATATATAAGTGGTCAGCATTATATTTTCCATCTTCTATTCAGCCTTTCACTTAATGTCTCCTTTGTGGTCTTTTGTGATTCAGTATTTCCCCAGTATGCCTGTATGGAGCCTTGCTACATGGAAAGTTGCATTTTGAGTTTGAAGTACTCATCTTCCAAGTTCACCTGGAGGATGGAAATAGGATGTCACCAACTTGGCAAGGCTTTGAAGGGCCTGGCTGAATTCCAGCCCCCATAATTATGTTCTAATCTGTCTTGATTCCCTTTCCTCATTTTTCATGTAATGTTCTTAACACAGCCCAAACCGTAATTTCATTGCTTTTTAGCAGGAAGGGAAATTAATGGATGTACTCTGAGATTATCTAATGACATGATTTATTTTTAGTTCTGTTCCTGTTAGACGAAACCTAAACAGAGATTGCTAGGATACAAGCTAATCCACATTAAAGAAATACAAATTTCTATGTGAATATTTGCATATGCTAGAAATATTTGCCTTGTGTTAAACAACAAAAAACAGAAAAGCAGACATTTTGAGACGTTTAAGGACGAATCAATCCACCCCAGTAACAATGACTTGACTCTGGACTTTCAGCAGTTCCTTGTTTCATTTGTGTGCATCTGGGCTCCCTTATAATAATAGTAAATGTCCTCTGGAGGACAGAGGCAAATCAGCTTCTCTTATGTGCCCCACAACCCCTTGGCCAAGGCTGTGTACTCTTTACTTCTCTGAACTGCTAGTCAGCTTCCTGGTGGTGCTCATTGGTGGTTGCTACCTTTTGTAAGATTTGTTTTCCCAAGCTTGTGCTTGGCAGATGTGGTAGGAAGAAAAAGCACTGGCATCAGGATGGGGGCTCAGCTGGGAAGTGACCAGACTCTGAGAACTATTGGTTCTCTGACTTGAGCCAAATCACTTCTGAGCTTTCGTTTGTCTGACTTCAAAAGAAAGCTAATAATTCATGTTCTGCCTACATCTCAGGGTGGTTGAGAGTCTTAAGTAGTATAACATACATGAAAGTACCTTGTAAAATGTGTTACACAATGAACATTAATATGAAGAAGAGGAGGGCAAGCAATGATGAGGCTGCCTCTCCCCATTCGGATTACGCCCTCGAGGCCAAGGAGAATTTATCTCAAGTTTTATTTTCTTTAACCGCTTGTATCTCCTATATTGGAACTTCACCAAAAGGCATGACAGACATGGAAGTATGTGGGAGTGGAGTGGGGAGGAGGGCAAGTAAATATTTTGAATTGATAATTCACATATGCATATAAAATGATGTCCCTAAGAAGCATGAGAGTCATTCATTTGAACATGAAGCATAGTGCTGGAAAACCTATGATTGTGATAATATGGTTGTTTCTGTCCCTCTGTTAATAAGCATGAAAGCATGTCAGACACTTTGGAGCACATCAGCCTGCCCATGAGTGAATAGTATTGGCATATAGCACAAAATCATTTTATTTTCAGCTGTACCCTGACCCCTTGTTTTTAATTGTCTGATCAAGAAGCTCTAAGGAACAGTGGGAAAGGCAGACCCTTGAGACTGAGAAAATCACAACACTTCTCCATCAATCAGTCAGTCTTTCTTTGAACAAGTAAACTGAACTCTGAAAATGGGACCTGAATTTCAATTCTGCTAATTACTACATGTGGCAGGAATATTCTGTTTTGTGAAATATGACTCTTTAACATCATGTCTCAACTACAGGCTATAAATTTATGTATAACCAAATCTTATCTCACCATATTAATGGTTTTCAAAGTGTTTTCATATGGATTATTATTATTATTATTTTGATGTTCACAGCAAACCTGAGATAGAGATATTGTTATTGCTTCATTTTCACAGAGAGGTTATCTGAGACTCAGAGACTTCAGAAAACATGCTCAAGATTATGCAATTTTCCAAGTAAGAATAAAGGCAAAGAAGAATTTAAGATGTGGAAATTCAAGCTTAGAGAAGTGAAATACCTTGCCTGACGTTTCATAATAAGTAAACAATAGAGACAGGACTTGAACCTATGGAGTCTGGCTCCACTCTGGCTACCTCCTCTGCATGTTGGATACCTGATTCAGGGCCTGGCACATAGTAAGTGCTCAGGAAATACATATTTCCTATCATTATCAGTATCCACACCTTGTGGTAGAGAGGGCAGACAAGATGAGAGGAGACATGACCTCTCCAATGTTGCCACCTGGCCCTCCTTCTGTGGCACCATATTTCCACCACCAGGCAGGAATTATTAGGTAATTTATTTTGACTGTTACTCTCTATGGATTTCTTTGGTGTGGGTAAATTTATTTTAAATAGATGACCCTACAAAAGTTGTTATGAATAAACGGGCACAAGATCCCGATTAGACATTGCAGGTTGTTGAAAACTTCCCATTCATGTCTCCTCTTGACATGAGAGTACACTGGGCTTAAACCCAGGAAAATAAACGAACACTGAAACAAGTAATAAAGTGCCACAAACCAGCCAGGTGTGGTGGCTCATGCCTGTAATCCCAACACTTTGAGAGGCTGAGGCAGGTGGATTACGAGGTCAGGAGTTCAAGACCAGCCTGGCCAACATGGTGAAACCCCATCTCTACTAAAGAGACGAAAATTAGTCATCCATGGTGGTATGCACCTGTAGTCCCAGCTACTCGGGAGGCTGAGGCAGGAGAATTGCTTGAATCCAGGAGGCGGGGGCTGCAGTGAGCTGAGATCCTGCCACTGTACTCTAACCTAAGTGAGACAGTGAGACTCCGTCTCAAAAAAAAAAAAAGGTGCCACAAGCCAAAGGTTTTGGAAAAGTCAAACAGCAAGGGAGGCAATCACAGGCCCACACCTCCCGGCTTGTAACCCCCGCCGACTGAAAGTCTAGAATCTCCTTTTGCTCTTATTGACTATTTATATGAGCTAAAAATCTTTTAGAAGTTGTTTGGTGTAAATGCCTAATTTAAAAGATGTAGAAACTGAGGCCCAGAGCAATGAAAGGAACTGCCATAAATGAGAGCCTATGAGCCTCAGCCAGGAGGGTGACTCTGGTCACTAGCCTCTCTGTTCAGTGACCTTTGCTACCAACTGTGTACGGTTCCTCAAATGAAAGGCTACAGGCTAGAAAGCTTTCAGGAAACAAACACACATCTCTAGGTTAAAACGCCTCTAATTTCTGGATTTCTAGAAAGCCAAAAATTTTGCCACAGAGACCAAGATGAGATTAGCAGTCCTTTGGCATAGGTTGCAAAAATTTTACAAACAGAGAATTAAAACTTATTAATTGACTGTGTTTTCCTCTGTCTGAGCCTGGGCCCCACAGGGTGGACATCAGTGTAACCCCTTATCCTTGAAGAAAAGCTAAATCAGCAGGTGTGTGGAGGGGGAAGGTCAGAGTTCTGGGGTGGAAGACACCTGCTTGAAGGGCATGTCCGTGCTCCTCTTAGTCTTAATTCTTTCTTATAAGGATGCCTTAAATTTGCCTACATTTACCTTTATTTACCAAAGGTAATTCATACATGCATTTAAATCTTTCTAAAATATTTTACATTTTATGTTGACTGTGAGAAGCCAACCAGAAAACATCAGTCAGGGGGAGGAAGAAATAACCCACCCACATCAAATGCTAGCAGTTTCCCACTACTTGCATGGTTGTTGGCTATAAAATCTGGGTTCAATAAATTTTATTATCATTAACTGCATTCTAGACAAACAAAAATTCTGGATTAATGTTCAGTCAAATTCATATATTTGATGTTGAAGTATTCACATAAACATGGCTGTATAGCATTGCACTCAATTTTAACTGCAAAAGCTAAAAAAAAAAAAAAGCATGGTGATGCCCAGAAGGCATTGATCAATCACATATTTCAGCCCAAGATTGCTAATAACTTTGGGTGTGCCATAAATTACTTTTGCCCTGATTAGCATTCATCATGGACCTGGATACATAGCCATTACTGAAAAGACCCTGCCACTTTTCTAAATTTCCTCATTCCAACAATGAGCATGGGAATAATCCCTTGAGTTGCTAAGTGTTTGACTTCCAAGGCTGTGGGCGGTTTCCCACAGTTGCATACCATGCATCTCTGTAGGTAAAATTCTGGGAAGGCTTACATTTTTATTAGAAGGACATGGTGATGATAAAATTAAAAGGGCCTAACAGGCTTATGTGCATATAGATGTAGACACATACAAACATATATACGTACACACATACTCTGAAAAATATTAGAAATTGTTTTAAGTTAGTTTTATTTGTATGACTTAGTGACGTTGGTTGTAAATATTCAATGATACTATTGAATAACACAGTGTATATAAAGTATTTAACATAGAATCTGAAACATAGTAAGTGCTCATTTATTGAAAGATGATTTTGAATGACAACTCCAGCTTGCTTATTGGCAGAGATTTCCTTTCAAGTATAAGTGGAAATATTGAGAGGCTTAATAAGCAATCTCAACCTTAAGTATGTTGGAAGTGCCTGAATAATCATTTAATAGGCCCTCAAGGAATCACACTGATTATTTTGACAGGAAAGATGTTCTCCCATTCTGAATACCTACCTAAGTCACCAAACTTGGCTCTGAAAGACTTGCTTTCTTCCAAAAAAGAAATCAAGCCTCAAAGCATTGTCATATTTGTGGAAAAAAATTCCATAATGAAGAATATTCAATAGAAAGTGATATTTTAAAAAGCAATACTGGCCAGGCATGGTGGCTCTTGTCTGTAATCCCAGCGATGCGCTATGGGAGGCAAAGGTGGGTGGATCGCTTTAGGTCAGGAGTTTGAGACCAGCCTGGCCAAGATGGTGAAATTCCGTCTCTACTAAAAATACAAAAATTAACTGGGTATGGTGGCAGGCACCGGTAATCCCAGCTACTTGGGAGGTTGAGACAGGAGAATCACTTGAAGCTGTGAGCCAAGATCATACCACTGCATTCTAGCCTGGTGACAGAGCGAGACCCTATCTCTAAATAAACAAATAAATAAAATAAAATAAAATAAAATAATAATAAAATACTCTCCATCCTCCCCAAATACAGACATATTAAGAAGTATGCTCAATGATCCTCCATTAGAAAATATGTTTAATCTGCCACATCGAGATGGAATAAAGATCCTGCACAAATAAACTTGAGAAGTTAATTCAACCAAATTTATTGATCAAATAGATATTGAATACCTGCCAAGTATAAACATAACTAAGCTAGTAACCCTGAAGGCAAGAGGAGGTGGATATATGAAGAAAAATGGCCTCACTCTTCATACAACTCAGAAAATGTCAGAGACAAGCAGGTAAAAGACCAATTCTTATTTCCTTACTTTTAACTCTGCAAATAAAGATATATCAGAGGAGGAAATAGGAAGGACAATATATTGCTTTCCTGTATCGCATAAAATTCATCTTGTGAAAGGAACAATAACATAACAGTAATGATATCAGATGAAGTTTGCGCTAAAGGGCAAGACAAACTACGTAAGCTGTATTTTAGGCTTGGTTTTGTTCTTCTAAAAATGGGTGGCATTGCATGTGTTAACGTTTAACTTGTAAATCAGAACCACGAACATAAATAAGTCAGGCTTTCTCTTCCACTCCTCTCATCCTCAATAGAATTATGAAAGTATAATAAAATGAAAAAGTTAGAGGATTTTTGGTCTGCTCAGATCTAACAGTCATTCATCTTGAGGGAGTAAGCTCTCCACAGTTGACCCCAAAACACCTTCCGGGTGTCATTCCCTATTATATTTCAGTGTTCAACAAATACACCATGGATTTTCATTCTATTACACAAATAAGTATCCAATTTTTGTGTTCAAATTATATTGCAAAATGTGATTGTTAGTGGTGTCTCTGAAGGGATTAAAATAATCAAATAGCACAATCAAATCATATTTATTATAGACCATATTCATTGAGAATCTTCCCCACTGAACATTTGCTCATTCTATTCTCTCTACCTAGATACCCTGCTAGTTGCAATACTATTGAACCTTGTTTGAAATAATTTTTGAAACATAAATATGCTTTTCCTCTTTTCACTTTCTGACTTTTTAGAATTTTACCCCAGTTGTTCTAGTGTATCCATCTGTTTGAGGGTGAAAGAGGAGGAATATTAGGAATTTAGGAACAGAAACAATATTGGGAGAAAGGTAACTTTTTGCTTTTGACATTAAAAAAAAATGACATTGTTGCAAAACAAGCAGCTTACTAGCCAGGCTATTTTCTTAAGCAAATATTATCTAAAGTTGTTGTATTTCTCATTTAATATATCAAGAGTCAATCTACTCTCTTATCACAGAATTTTATATAAGGAAGATCCAGATAAGAGGAGGAATAGGGGCAAACCCATTCCCCCTTTTATTAGACCCTAAGAAATAATGGGAAGGAGAAAAGAGAAGGGAAGAAGAACAAAACTGAGTCCCAGTTTTCTTTATCCTAGGTTGAAGTCCAGTAAGTAAAGTTGATTAGATGAGCAACAGTAATACTGAAGTCAACAAGAGAGTATTTGTTACTGGACCAGGATGGTTTACAGGCCACTTCCTGCACCAGTGGGAGGTCATAGTGAAGCAGAGGAGTGGCCAGAGGGAAGTCTTGAGGCCTTACATTCCTGAGCTACACTTGTGTGACTCGTGGGACTTGAAGCTGCTAAGGATGTGCTTGGAGGCTTCTACAGGGGTGCTGTAACAGAAGTAAGACCACTCTGTTTCCAGGAGCATAAAGCAACCCAGTTAAGCCAGGTCTTGATGGAGATCACAGCCAATCCTCAGAGGTATCTGTGGTACCAGTGGGGACAATCTGAGAATGAGTCAGCTAGGGAGCTCCATGCACCCAGGGATGCTGAAAGAGATCTACTCAAGAATACCATGAGTGACCCTTAGAGCCAGCAGCGCAGTAAGAAAAAGATGAAGGAGTATTACTCAGTGAACAGAGGAACCAAAGAACACTGTGACCCAAGGACCACAATCCATCTTCTCCACAGAGACTGAGAGAGCCATACTCCTTTACTCACACACCTGATGGCATTTTGAAGAGTATCTTGGAGGTGGTGATGGAAATCTGAGATACTGATCATTTTATACAAGATACTAAACTCCTCCTAAAGAAATTGTTTGAACTGGCAGATTGGATAGAGCTGGAAATCGGAATGGACATCCATCAGTAGTTATTTTTTTTTCTCTTCACTAATGAGTGGGTCTAAAGAACTCAGGGAGAAATAAGACCATATTAATTGTAGACAAATTAAAAGAACAGCACACTCAAGTTGTAATATGTGCTAAAGTTGTGAGCCTGCTTTTATCCCAGGCTCAGCATAAATGCCCCCTTATCGGTGAGATTTTATTCAGCTTGAATTAATCACTTTCTCATTTAAGTTCCATAAGAGCTCACTTTAGAACTGGCTTCATTCAGCCTTGTTTTGCAGACAATCTTTATATATCTTTGTTACAAAATTAAAAACTCTTTGAGGACATCTATCCCAGTGATCATATAAATTTCACATCTTGAGTTAATGAACCAGCTGAATTTGGAAGCTACGTGACATTCTTTTCTAATTAAGAATGTTTTGTTTCAAAGGTCTAATCTATGCTCTACAGTTCATATTTCGACTTACACAATTAATTGGGGACCTATACAGCTTATAAACCAATTTATCATATTAAAACCTCAAAGGATTGGAGAGGGCAAAACCTTCTTTTGTATTGATTACTGATTATTGTCTAGCTATTGTTTTTATTGGCCTAATATGTATAAGGTCTCTTATTTTTTTCTGGCAACAAACTATAATCTGCAAACATATAACCAGTGCTGAGACAAACTTGGTACCCATCCAGGACAGGCAGAATTTAAGATGGTTCCAAGGTTTCTGAACTTGGGTGTATACACCCTGTAAAATCTCTTTCCCTTGAGTGTGGGCAGGAAAAGTGATTATGATGAGATATCATTCCCTTGATTAGGTTACTAATCAGTTGACTTTGAGTTAATGAAAAGAAAGATTATCCTGGATAAATGTCAATCAGGTGAAATGTTTAAAAGGTGAAGCATCAGAGACATGTTTTCTGGAAGGCCTGGAAGAAAGCAAACAGCCCTATGTGAGAAAAGAGGGCCCCTTGAGTGCTGCCTCTAGAAGCTGAGAGTGATCCCTGGCCAATAGCCAGCAAGAAAGTTAGTTGGATGGGCCTGGATGTAGAGGCCAAACTAGAATGAGAGTTTATAAAGACACCTGTGTTTATACACAACTGCTGTTGGCAAAGGCCAAAAGATAGGGTAACAGAGTGCTGCAACATGACTTCCTAAGCACTGTGAGTTCTAAACTACATTTTGATATTCAATTCAATAATGTCTGTATTAGTAAACTATATACAAAGGTAGATCTAACTCCTCTAGGTTTTACTTTGCTATAGTTTTTGTCAAATTAAAATACTTTTAAAACGTGTATTTGGGTTATAACGAAACTGTTCTGGAGGGGAATATAAATGCATTTCTCACTGTCAAGCTATGCCTAAGATTTATTTTTTAAAGATATAATAGCTGTAGCCATATTTCCCTAGTGATAAAAAGAAATCCCCTTAGTAATCCCTACAAAATCCTAAAAGGCTAAAAAGCAATGAAGAGGATTTCTAATGGTAAGTTATAAATCCTTTTAGAGAACATCTTGGTTTAAAATAATTTCAAAAAAAAAAAAAAAAAGGAATGCTTAGGAATTGAGTAGTACTATTTAGAACTCCTTCAGCAATATCAAGGACACTCAAAAGGATTTCACATTCAGAGCTAAGATGAAATGAAGTTACATTTGTGATGGTCACAGATAGTAAGAAACTAAAGTTATCAAAGAAACAACACTATAGTGTCTCAGAGCCTGATGGAAATTCAGTGGTCACTTATTCAGCTTAACCCAAGTCCAGACTCTTCTCTGCATGAGTGGTAGCAGGGAATGATCTCATCACCTCACGAGTCAATGTATTTCTCAGGTTAATTAAGCAGAAATTTAACTCAATGTAAATTTTGATCTTTCTTACAAGTTTTGTTCTCTGGCATTCCAGAGAAGAAGCTCTACCTTTCTTCTGTCTGGATGCACTTCCAGTATTTGAAGGTAGCAGTTACTGGTATTAACTTTCATAGTCTGGATACCTATAGGAACAGGTATGAAATACAAACAGACATAAATCTATGAGATGTAAAGACACAATGGAGTGGTGATCACTGTGAGACTGACGCCCCATAGACTCATTCCTCATCCCCACACTGTGACCTGGGAATCAATCACAAGCCAGAAATCTGGATTATCAAGAATAAGAATATACTCTCTTTTAAAAGCTGTAATTAATTAACCTATATATTAAGAAATTACATTTGATCCTTCTAAGTATGTCATTACATCAAAACATGCTATAAAAATGGATACTTTAGAACATCATTTATATCTTAAAGCTGTTTGCCAGTCAATGTTGAGAAGAAAATCTGGAATCTACATCTATTTAAATACATAGAAATGAAAATCTTGGGACTTTTCATTTAATTTCTGTAATTGTGACCTGAGAGGCTGGAATTTTCTACATTGAATTAATCCTGGAAAATTGAAACATCAAATCATGTGGGATGCCAATTAAATCTCCAGGAAACATATTGTGTAAAGATTCATTTGTCATAAAGATCTGAAGACATGAGAAGTGCTTCAGAATGCTCTTCCCAGGAAGGCACACAGCATATGGCATTTAGTATATAATTTCAGAGGTTCACCTAAAACTTTAAAAGGTTTTTATTTTATTCAAATCTAAATACCCTTCAATAATAATAATGACGATGATAAAATCTAACATATTAGGCAAGCAAAAATAAATTTACTGTGAAAACTAAATGAGATAGTAAGTGTGCTATTTCAGATTGTCTTTGTAATAATAAAATAAATCAATACATATAAAAGGTTTGAAAAACATGTTATCTTAATTGTCATACCAACCCTCAAATTTAATAAAATATTTTAGAGCAGTATCAGATTTATAGCAAAATTATGAAGAATACAGAGTTCCTATATCTCCACACAGCAGTTTCCTCTATTATTAATGTCTTACATTAGTATTAGTATGGTACACTTGTTACAATTAATGATTCAATTTCAATATATTATTAACTAAATAAAGTCCATGCTTTATTCAGATTGCCCGAGTTTTAACTTAATGCCCTTTTTTCCCCCTGTTCTAGGATCTCATCCATCCAGGATAATTGAGCCATCTGTCTCTTTAGTCTCCCTGGCTGTGACAATTTCTCAAACTTTTTCTTGTTTTTTATGACCTTGGTAGTTTTGAGGAGTACTGGCCAGATAATTTATAGAATGTTGCTCTATTTATATTTATCTGACTTTTTTCCATACTAGCTGGGATCATGGGTTTGGAGGAGGAAGACCACAGAGATAAACTATCATTTCTATCTCATTATATCAAGGGTAGATAATATTAGGTTGATGCAAAAGAAATTGCAGTTTTCACCGTTAAAAGTAATGAATAAATTACATTAAAAATAATAGTGAAAACTGCAATTACTTTTGTTTGTGTTAACTTGGCTGTGGTAATTTTTGCCAGGTTTCTCTATCGGAAAGTCACTCTTCCCTTCACCCACTTTTCCATCCTTTACACTTCGGAAGAAGTCACAACTCAGAGTTCATACTTAAAAAGCAGAGAGTTGTGCTCTCCCTCCTTGAGGGTAGATTTTCAGTCTAAATTATTTGGAGTTCTCCTGCATGGTAGATTTGTCTTTTCTCCTCCATTTATTTATTCATTCATTTATATCAATAAAGCCAATGGATATTTATTTTGTACTTTAGCTTATCATCCCATATCACTTAATTCATTTTGTTGCTCATTGCTCCAGTGCTGGCTCTTGGGAGCTCTTCAGTTGGTTTCTGTGTCCCTTTGACTCTGCGTTTATGGAGTGTTGTCTTTCTTGAGCCTTTTCTTGCTTGCTGTTACTACAAGATGCTTCAGGCTCATCTTGTACATTTCCTGTCCCATTCCTAGAATTATCCAAATTTTCCAAAAATCTCTGGTCTTTTTAATTGAATAATGGTATTGGAAACTATGATCTGGGCACTAAGTGCACTCACTGCTATGTCAAGGAAATATATGTGTATAACAGTCCCACATATATTCACATTTAACCCATGCTCCTGTGGAATACAACTTTATCAACCCAATCTCAGTGCTTATGCACAGTCTCTTTTTCCTTTAGTTTTACGGACTACACATTTCCAAAATTACTAAAGTCAGCATTGTTCTCCCCCCACTGCCTTCAGTGAAGGTGTTTTATACATTTTAATAGAGTTAGGATTTTGGTCATATTCTGCATTCATCAGGGATTCCCCTGTTCTTGAAAACAGTTTTTTAAAATCTGCATACATTAAGGTACACTGTATGTGCATTCAAGTTTAATGCGTTTTGTCACGGGTCCACAATTAGACTATCGTACAGAATAGTTTTTCTGCTTTAAAAAATTCTTCTCTGCTTCAACTATTCAACCTTGCCTCTTCCTGAACTTCCGGCAACCACTAATGTTTTCACTTTCTCTGAAGTTTTGCCTTTTCCAGAACGTTTTGTGGTTGGAATAATATAGTAGGTAGCATTTTCAGATTGGATTCTTTCACTTAGTAACATGCATTTAAGTTTCCTCCATGTCTCTCTGTGGCTTAATAGCTCATTTATCTTTTTGGCTGAATAATATTCCATTGAATGAATGTACCACAGTTTGTTTATCAATTCACTGATTGAAAGACATCTTGGTTGTTTACAGTTTGGGATGTTTATGAATAAAGCTACTATGAACTTGTGTGTGCAGGTTGTTGTGTGGACATAGGCTTTCAAATCAGTTGGGTAAATAGCTAGGAGAGCGATTGCCGCATCATAGGGTAAGATTATGTTTAGCTTTATAAGAAACTGCCAAACTGTCTTCTAAAGTAGCTATACCATTCTTTATTTCCATCAACAATGAGGTCCTGTTGTTCCACACTTTTGCCAGCATTTGGTATTGCCAGTTTTTAAGATTTTCGCCAATCTAATGGCTCACTGTATCTTATCAGAAATGTATTTTGCACATATTTTCTCCCCAGTCATCGCTTGTCTTTTCATTACCTTTACAATATCTTTCACAGAGCAGAAGTCTGTAATTTTTAATGAAGTCTAGTTTATTGATATATTTTTTCATGGGTCATGCTTTAGGTGTTATATCTGAAGACTTGTCACCAAATCTAAGCAAGATTACCTAGAGTTTCTCTAACCCTCCATTTTTCAGAAATTATATAATTTATTTTTTCAGATGGCAAAATTGGGATGTGAAGATTAACTGGGCCAAGGTCACATAGACTAAATTTCAAATTAGATTGTCTGACCTCCAAACCCTGTACTCTTACCACAATTTTATGCTTCTTGAGCACCACAATGCTTAGTGTGAAGATTAAATAGAATAATGCATGGAAAGTGTTTGGCGTATAGTGAGTATGATCTATTTATGATTATTGTTCTTGTTATTCCTCTTAGGCATATACATTATGTCAGGCTTTGATTTCAGTTATAACCACATAAATTCATAGTGAAACCTCCTTGGCATACTGGGCTAATGATGCTTCATTGAATTTAAAGTAGTTTTATGGAGCTTTATATTGATATGATTAAATAATGCAGAAATCTGAGTGTCCTTCATTTCACAGACCAGCAGCAGTATATACAACCTCTAAGCAAAAGTGCAACTTTCTTTCTTATTAAGACACTTGGACTAAGATTGTAGAGAACTCCCCACTCACTTACTGGTGGGGAATTCTCTTTTCTCTCTTTTCTTCCCACTTAAAAGAAAATGGACATGTATTATTGTAAAAACAGGGACAATAAATTCTCCTTTGAACGTAATAAATAACCAAATACAGTATAGGTAAGAGGAGGTAGTTTGAAAGGGCAAACTGCAGTTGCTGATGGTAACTGTTAACATTTTTTGAGCTCTTTGTGTTAGACACAGAATCAAGAATTTAGCACATAATATCCTACTTAACCTTATATATTATTATTATATTTATTTGAAAACGAGGAAATAGAAGCCCAGAAAAATTAAGGAACTTGCTCAGTCACACAGTGAGAAAGAAATGGCATGAGAGTGAACTCTGGTCTCTCTGAACCAGGAACCTGAGCTCTTGAGCACTATGCTCCTCCAACCAATAAAAATCACAGAGTTACGTGGCCAGAACTTAATTGCACCAAATTTTGTGCAAAGGGAAAGACTTTGTAGTATCTAAGAAACTGAATGGGAGAATTTTAGACTATATTAAAAGCTATATCTATGCCATGTGGCCAGGAGAGTATCAAAGCATCACAGCTTCTATACTCAGAGATCAATTCCTGATTGGTTTAATAAGGAAATAATATTGTTCCAAGTGTGCTTGGCAAATTAAGGAAATGCCTGAATTCTACAGTAACTAGAAAGCACGAAAAGGACAGACAAAGCATTTGGACCATGTTGAGCGTCAAGAGTTGTTGATGTATGTCAAGGAAAAGACCAATATCCCAGCTGATCTATTCCTTCTAATAAGGAATCCAAGAAACCACTACTAATGTGTTTTACTAGGATACTCAAAATCAACTGAGAAACAGCTTTGACACAGCCCAGTGGCATACTGCAGTAGACGCATATATACATAGCTAATATTGGGAACAATATTACCTACTTTGTAGTTAACTCTCTTTATATAGTCTTTTTTTGTGTATAATAATAACCATTTGAGGTTAAGGCAGGCAAAAATCAAATAACTTTTTATGAAAGTCAAGGTTGAATTGATTCAATATTGGAAGAAGGTGCTAAAGGCTCTACTGGCTTTAAGGAGAACTTTCCCACTGGCTCCAATGGTAAGAAGTTCTAAGCTGGATACATCTTCTGATCACAAACATTTACTGTGAGTGCAATTACTAAAGTGGAGGTCATTATGCAGAAAGATGTGGCATGTGACTTACTGTAATATACTGATCAAATTACTCGGAACACGTAAGTTGCGCATCTTCCTGGCTGGGTGTGGAATTTATGGAATCCACACAGGCTTGATGACACTTCTCTGAAGATCTAATATCTTTCATATACTCCAGGCCCTATCCCCTGACTCCTTAGGGAGCTTGGGGGTAGAATACATGAAAGTAAAGGGAAAGTATCACTTTTGGGAATAGCACTTTGATTTCCTCCTGGGATATTACTTCTCTTAACTACACAGAGCCAAGCTAGATCAATGAGCTCTCTTTTGCGATTTTTAATATTGAGCAGAAGGATGCAAAAGGGAAAAAAGACAACAAGAAAATAACGATGGCATTCATTCATTCCAGAAGTGACAACTTGAAGAGACTGTGAGCTAGATCTGGGTGCTATGTCTTAAATTATGGACACTGCTTGATTTTTCCCTTTTAAAGTTATTTTTCCAACATTTCCTTCAATTTTCCAAGTCTCCTGGTAGTCATCCAATAAATTCAGTTTCCACTTGTATTAGCTGGAGTTGGTTTCTTTTTTACTGGCAACAAAGTGTTATAAGGGATTATATCATCCGACAGAATCAAGGACTGACTTGTGTTGAAGTGCAGAGGAGCTAATAGCCTCACTAGGTGTGTTATGTTTTTACTCTCTCTAAAATGATTTTTTTGAAAAAATACCACCATTTGTAAGTTAAGTTAGCTAGGCCCAGAGGAGGGTTAACGAAAGGGAATGTGTCATATCCCGAGAGTTTCTAAAGATGACTTTTCTTCGTTTGGCTGGGACCATGGGCTACAATCTCACCTGGCAGCTTAGTGTGTGATTAAACCACATAGCTGAGTGTGTCAGTGCAGCACCAAGTAAAGATTGCACATGGGTCAGGGATGAATAACTCCATAGCAACCATCCCCTTTCTCCAACCCCACCCACCATTGCTTCAACTTCTCACTCTGCTGGCCTTATTTAGACATACTTCAAAAAAACTGATTGGCATATTGTATGGATAACACCAAGAAAAGGAATTCCAGGTAAAGTACAATTCTGAAAGGGGATAAAAGCTGAGAAGATGTAATAAACAGGTGAATGGATACACACTTATATTGTGTGAGTGATTCATGGTTTTAATAATGTTTAGTGGGAGGAAAGAAAAATGACTGCTCATTGCAAGGGGGAAGATGTCTTATTTGAAAGCCAAAGTCATCTGGACCTGTAAGGAGACAAAAAGAGTCACAAAGATAATAGCAGCTGAAACTGACCCTCTATTTTCTAACTAGTAGCAAGACTGAGTAGCCCAAAACACAAAGAATATCATGTTGCTTCTCTACTAAAATCTTCTCAATGGCTGCCATTAAATTTAGAAGTGACTCACAGAGTACTATGTGATCTGGCCTTTTTCTCTCATTACAATCTCATCTCTCACCCTTCTCCTCCCCACTTTGCTTCAGCCACACTAATTTTTTTTTTTTTTTTTTTTTTTCATCTTGAACAGACCAATCTCTTTCCTGGTCCTGTTTACCCCTCCCTCCCCAAGCAGCTCCCCGTCTTCATATTATAGGCTCATACTCAGGCTGTTGCTCCTGGGTCAAATGCTGTCTCTTCAGGAAAGCCCACTATGGTACCCTATCCTAGGGAACCTCCACTTACCACTTTTTTTCCGTCTCAATGGCTTTATCTTTATTATGAAGTTCATGGCAGTCTATCGACTTGATTAGAGTTTGCTGTAGGTTGGATATTTGACCCTCCGAACCTAATGCTAAAATGTCATTCCCAATGTTGGAGGTGGCACCTAAAGGGAGATGTTGGTCATGAGGGTGGATTCCTCATAAATGGCTTGGTGCTGTCCTCACTGTGAACAGTGACCAGAGTTCTTGCTCTGTTAGTTCCCATAACAGCTGGTTGTTAAAAAGAGCCTGGCGACGTCATCTCTCTCTCTTGCCTCGCCTCTCTTTATGGATCTCTGCACACACCAGCTCCCTTCACCTTCTGCCATGAGTGGAAGCAGCCTGAGGCCTTCACCAGATGCCAGCACCATGCTTCTTATGCAGCCTGGAGAACTGTGAGCCAAATAAACCTCTTTTCTTTATAAATTACCCAGTCTCAAGTATTCCTTTATAGCAACACAAATGGACTAAAACAGAGTTTCTCCACTCTAGAGTATATGCTTCATGAGGGCTGTCATTCTGTCTATCTCAATCACCACACTATTTTTGGTACCCAGAAGAGTGATTAGCAGATGGCAGAATCTCAGTAAATATTTTCAAATATCCAAATTCAGATGGAATCATTATGAAAATGAAGGCATTAGTCAGTATGTTTAGAATCTTCTCTCTTAAATATATCCTTCACACCAGGAAAATGATCTAATAGTTGAGAATAGCATATAGAAAATACACTTTATAAGTATAAATTATATGTTATATCTACATATTGGAGCCTCCAAGATGGGCATCAGTGATTATTGCCACCTGGTATTCATGCATTTGTGCAGTCTTCCCCCACACTGAATGAAACTAATCTGTATAGTCAATAAGATATTGTAGAAATGATGATGCATGATTTTTGAGACTAGGTCATAAAATACACAGCTAAGGCTGTCTTGTTCTCTCTTGGATCACTTGCTTGGGGGAGGCTAGCAGCCCCATAGAGAAGTCCAAATGATAAGGGACAAAGGTCTCCTTTGAATAGCCAGCATCTGCTTGCAAGTTATGTGTGTGGGTTGTCTTAGCATTGGGTCCTCCAGCCCCATAAAGCTTACAGATGCCTGCAGCCACAGTCAATATTTTAATTACACCTCATGAGACAATGACCACAGCTGGAGCCACCCAGCAAAGCCAGTACTGGAAACTGTGTGAGATCATCAATTTTGTTTTAGCTGCTCAGTTTTGGAGGTTATATGTTATGCAGCAATAGATAACCAACAAACTGTCTCCTAGGGTGTGGAAGATAGTAAACATTACGAAAAGGGTAACTAGCAGCAGGAGCTGCATCAGTAGTAGCAGCAACAGTAGGGTGGCTCACTGAATACAGCTTGGGAAGAATGGGTACACATGTTAGGCAAAAAACTGTTGAATATTTATAGTCCTTCACAGTGCTGAGAAGTTGAGACATTGTGTATTGCACATCAAAACAGATTCCCTTCATCATGCTAGACTGAAGGGTAAACATTAGAACTTTGAGATGATTCAGTGGGTCAGGTAATATCGGAGGATATGATCCATTTGGTAGTAAGTCCCAAGTCTATACGTACCAGACTTTACCTAATGGATGAGCAGCTAGCAAAGCCCTTGATCACAAGAGATTAATTTATGCATATTCACACTGATAACCGTGGCAAGAATACCTGGTCTGTCAGGATGGTTCCCAAAGGCATCTGTAGGTCCAACTTTCATTTCAGAGGAAAAACTCTAAAAACCAGGCCTTAAGACAGCTTGGTTTTCCTGACTTGAGTCATGATATTTATGATGAAGCCTTGTAAGTTAGATTTCGTTTTTTTCGGGTTTTGATAACTGAATAACACTTCTAAGGTAAAACAAATGGAAGGTGTTAAATAATAGAAAAACCTTCAAAAATAGGAGTTGGTGGTAACAGGAGAGACAGTTCCAATTATTTTCTCCGTTTCTCTTTCTCTCAAACACAAGCTCATTACAAACCCAGGCCAAGAAAAACGGGAAAAAATTGTGATGGATTTTGACACTTTCAGATCATGTTTAATTGGAAAAAAATTAAAAGTGATGCTGATGAGTTTAAAAGATATGCCCACAATTTCAGCCACTATGCACTCCACATCTATAGATTTGAACTGTGTATTTTTGATTTGCAATCTGAGACAATGAAGTATATATAAATTGTGTGGGTTTTATGTCTCTTATTATAGCTGTATTTGTATTATAAAATGAGAAAAAAGTAAGTTTCCCAACTTAACAACAAACATGAACAACATAAAGAAAAAATTTTTAGGAATGTTATAGCATTTGTTGATAGAATGATAGCATTTTAACAATTTAAAAAATCAAAATCTATGACTGCAATTTTGAATCAATGTCTAAACACATTGGAAGCCAGAAAATCACAGGCGAAAACTGCTGAGAACACATATAATGTAATAATGCATGTGGGAGACAGCAAATAAACTGGTTAAGAAGCAAGAAGGGACAATGATAATATGATATGCTACCCTCTTAACTTAATTGTCTATGAGAATCACAACATTTCTATGTTGCTTTCCATTTGTTATAGAGCCACATTATCCATTTTTTATCTAACAGTCTTGGAAATTACTGCTGTATAAGGTAATATTCTGCATGGAAGGTTAGGCATGTTCCAGGCTGTATTAGTTTTCTATTGCTGAATTAAAAAATCACCACAGATCTAGTGGCTTAAAACAATACAAATTTGTCACTGCACTGTTTCTGTGTATCAGGAGGCTGCTATGTTTTAGCTGGGTCCTCTGCTCAAGGTCTCACAGGGCTGAAATTAATCTGTCAGCTGGCTCTATTCTCAAGTGGAGGCTTGACTGACTAGGTGAAGATGTGCTTCTGAACCCCTCAGGTTGCTGGCAGAATTCATTTCCTTGCAGTTGTATGGCCAATCATCCCATTTTTTTTCTAGTCATTGGTTGGGTATCCCTCTTGGCACCCAGAGGTTACTCGCAGGCCCTTTCCATGTGGCCCCATCCATGAAATGGCAGTTGTTCCCCCAAGGCAAGAAAGAGGACATCTCTGCAGTTGGAATTTCTTAGACATTTTGTCTCTTCCATTACGCCTGCTTTTTAAAGGGCTCCCCTAATTAGGCCAGGCCTGCACACACTCAAGAGGAGGCACTTATTCAGAGCACACTAGGTTGTAAGAACCTTGGGGGCATCTTAGATCCATGCCTACCACCCAGGTGTACAACCTGGAGGAAATTTTGCACAGCAGGGCAGCCTGAGCTACAGGCATATGCAAACAACCAGAAGGCCTGGCTTGGTCCTTTTTTTTTTTTTTTTTTTTTCCTGTGGGGAGATGAAATCCCTGGGGTCCTGAAAAGATAGAGGTTAAAATGTTGTTCAGGCCAACTGGCATTACTTTCTTTCCCAAATGAGAATGAGGCCTTGCTGGATCTGAGTTTGGTTCAAATACCAGAAGGATCTATGTTAGAGCCAATCCCTTAATGGAAGAAGCCAGATTGAGTAGCCTGGTCCTGATTGGTGACATAAGCCAGACTACAATAGTGCAGTGGTGAAAAAATGAGTCACTTCTTTCCTTAAATCTGGTGGGACCATACATACACAGAAAATGCATCCCAGAAGTTTCTTGGGGCCAAAAGGAAAAGCTGTGCCCAGGCATGTTGCATGAAGTTACAGCTTGCTGTAACTACTTGGCTGAAAGAAATAGGAACCTGGCTAAAACACTGATCCAATCAACATGGCGAGTTCTAAGGCTATAAATGCACGATGGACTCTGCCGTTGCTGCGTGTTATTGAAATAAAATGACCAGGTTTGTACTGGTGCATGGATCATAGGCAGAAGGAAGGAATAGCTTCCAAACTTCCATATCCTTTATACAGCAGTGATTGGAATACTGCATCTTACCAAGAAAAATACTGTAAGGTTTTTAAAAAATAATCCCATCTTCTCTTTTTTCATACAATGAAAAATATAAACGGACAGGGTTGACATTCAAGTGAATATAAAGCAAAACAGTGAAGGAGATTATTATTTCTAAAAGTCTCTGAGTCTGTTGTTACTCCATTGCTACCCGCGTAAGGTACTTTCCCAAGTGCCAAAATTATAGAATGAGATTGGTGATCAATAAAAGGAAGCATTCTTTATTTACTGTGTGGCCTTGACTAAGCACTTTGTTTTTGTTCTCAATTTTCTCTTTCAAAAAATGGGAATAACAAGGGCAACTAACTTCTAGAGATGTGGTCATCAACTGAGATATGCAGTGCCTGACATACAGTAAGGGATTAGTAAACATTAATAATTACTACAGCTACTATTACTAGTGCAAGTACTATCAGAATAGATATTTTAATGAAATTTTTATTGCTATAAAATTGTTGACAACAAACGGTGTGTCAATGCTCAATTGGTGGTTCTTAAATCTTAGTATGCATCAGAATCCTGTGGTAGGCTTGATTAAACAGCGAAAGCTAGACTTACCCTCAGAGTTTCAGATTGTGTAAGTCTGACATGGGGCTCTGAGAACTGACACAACACACTCATGATCACTGTCTACTCTGTGAAGTTTCTCACTTCATTAACAAAATTTAAAAAATAGTCAATCCAGAAGTTAGACAATACTCTAGTGCACAGGTAACATGTGGTCATATTTTTCACATTTACGAATTTTTCTGATGGTCTATAAAAATAGCACCAATTAACTATGACATTTTGATATGATTTAATCTGGAAAACACTTAAAAAGCATAATGTGTAGCATCTTGAGGCTCTGCTTCAAGAACAAGAAAATTTCAGAAAACAGTAACTTTATGGGTCCTGGTTACCAAAATGTCACTCCATATCAGTCAATAGAGAGCAGTATCTCCATTATTTGCTAACAGGGGGCTGAAAAATACTGTTTTCTAAAAATCAGTCATCATTCAATTTGATAACATTCAGGGTAGTCCCTACCAGGCAAGTTGGTATTATTATTAACTCTGACTTCAAACATTTAGTTTACTACATATATAATATGTCTGGAAGTTTTTGATGTTGAATTACCCCACCTTCTTGATAAAAACACCTTATCACTTTGGGGAGTGTCAAGTCATTTCTACTCTTCATCACTGTGCCTTGTGGGTGACTAACCTCAGCTCCTAGCTTCTGTGGAGATCATGTGACTAGGTCTAGCCAATCAGCATATTTCCTTCTCTGGGCTAGGGAAACTGGGCATGCAGTCCAAGTTGGTCCAATGAGATACAACTGCAGCACTTTGCGTGAAACTACTTGGAAAAAAGTTATCTTGGGCTTAAGGTAATTAAGATGATAGAACGTGAATCGAAAGCTAGGGGTCGCTCTCTTGTCTGCACACAGAAATATTTTGCCAGATATGACCAATCCAAATGAGAGCAGAGCTCAGAGAGAAAGTGTAATTTACGGTGACATTGAATAAATGAATCCAACTATGCCTGAAGCCATGACATCATTATTTTTTATCCTCATATGGGTGTCAGTAAATCCTCTTTTTTACTTAAGCTGTTTAAATTGATTTTTATATCCATAACTGAAAGAGTCCTCAATAATATCATTTGGGAATTATTATATTTTTTATAAAACATGAAGAACAATATCACCATGTAGTTGACAATATTTTATAGTATTTTATGACAAATCAGAGACATATTAAAGAGAGAAAAAGAAAACATGTATCTCATTTTAAGGCTGTCAACATGCTATTCTCTGTTTACCATTGGTTGTTATTCTACATATTCTTTTTTTCTGACAAAGTATCATGTTGCCTACATTGCTATAGAAGTAAATTCAAATCAGGCATTATTCTATCCCCTTAATAAATACATAAGGTATCTCTTTCGAACTATTTCATAATATTGACATAGTTTAAAATCTACCCCCAAATTCTTTAGCATTCACCAAAGACTGCTGGGTTTTTATGTGTAAATCTGTGGTTTTAAAAATAAAGCACACAAAAAAGAATAAAAACGTTTAGAAATCATTTTAATCTCCACATGACACATGGAATGATAAAAGAATTTTAGGTTATATCTTTAATCAAGGGGTGACTGTGTCATGGTGACTATATTTTCATTTCTACTGCAAGAAATTCTAAAACATTATAATCACTGAATATTTTTGCACATCTCCTGAAAGCTCAGTTAACTGAAGAGAAAATCTATATAAAATTTAACTTTTCCCTTTTTTATGTTAATATTTTCCTACCTAATATATTTTCATATTAGTGTAAAGAAGACCAATTTTGTGACTAATTGTTCTTTTTCCTTCATCCATCCTTTGGTGAGTGATAATGTTGGTTTTCTGGGACACCACTTGTACTCATTTGTACTTTGTTAATAGTCTACTTCTGTGGAAATTCATGTCAATTGCAAACAAATGTAGTAGTTGAAGAAAAGATCATCTAGGGACATTTTCTAGTCTTCAGGAGTCAAAAGTCATGCTCAGTCCACTTTTGTCTCTTTGTAGTAACAGAGCTACCAAATAGTGTCAGAATCTTTCAGTTTTTGAGCTCTAAATATCCACATTTCACCAATGTGGGAAAAGAGACCAAGAGAATTTGTGCCTTCCTTAGGGTCACAGAGTCCTGAAGGACACCTGGCCCTGTGTTCTTTTTCATTTCTCATATCCCCTCATAGTCATTTTCTTCTTCATAAAGACGTGAGGACAAGATCTAGAATATCACAGTGTATACTGGCTGGACAACAGACACTGTTAAGAGGGGTTCTGAAATGAACACAACCAGGACCTCAGTCCTTGTAATGATTTCCAATGGGTTTATCAACTAAGAGTTTCAGCTCATAAAGCACAAACCCTTGTTATTGAATGAATTTAAATCATCTCTGGAGAAGTGTGATGCCTAAAAATCACCTGTATCTTACAGAATACATTAAAAGAAATCCTTCCTCACATAATCCTTGCAGTGCAGTGCTATTAAAAGTCATGGTTCATTTTCTCGGGCTTACCTGGGTTATGGAATTCCAATACATTACATACAAGGTCAGTTTCATACTGTATGCAGATCTGCAATTGGCCAATCCACTTTATAATTCTACAATAGGACATGATTTACTAAATGGGAATAGTTATGCTTGAAGTAAAAGGGAAAAAAAGAAGTGGGTTTATAGGACATCTGGGAGGCCAAATGATACAGTGAGAACAGGCTGTAGACTAGGTAACTGTAGATCTTCGTTATCTCGTAGATTAGTGATTAACTCACTGGATGACCTTGAGCAAATCACTTTAGCCTTGAGAATTTCAGTTTCCCCATAAAGGGAGTTGAAAAACTTCACCATCAAAATAAGCTAGAGCTCTATATGGGAAGCCTGTTAGAGAGAATATAGTGAATATTTGAACATTTGTGGTTGTTGCTTTTAATCTGTCCTTTCTTTTGGGATTAGCCCCCTCTTCACTCTTTGTGAGTCCCATGGGCTGCCAATCCTGCTTATGCCTTCTTGGTCTCTGCAAAGGCACATGATTCAGAACTACCTATAAAAAAATCCTTTTCCTCCCTCCCTCAGGACACAACTATTGGTCCACAGCTGAGTACATCATCAAAGAAGGACAATCAGAATCACTTTTGAAAATTCTATGGACAAAGGGGTTGGAAGGTTAAACTAATTTTTCTGGAGTTGTTAACCAAAAGATGAGTGTAAGTGGGGATTTTCCCATGATCATCTCTGTTACCAGGTGAAAAGTTCCTAAGAATGAAGCCAGCCCAAAGGAGATTAGAGATGAAAAATGGAAAGAGACTTCTGTTTCCATGTTCCACATCTTAGAAACTTGGAAGTTTCCACTTCACCAAAACAACAAGTAAAAAGCTGAACGAATGGAAAAAATCACAAACTAATTTTAGGTCCATAAAACAGATGAGATCACAGGGCAAAATCCTGTCCCCCAAATTGGAAAGACAGATAGGTGGATACAGAGAATCACAATATACCAGGGCAAAAACCTCCCAGCAACAAGTGCTAGGTAGGAAAACCTTAACTGTAATCAATGAATTGCTGAAGGTTTGGTGTAGACAAGTTTGAGAGCTAAAAACTACAAGGGGATGCGGTCATGCAGGGGGGTGGGCTTTGACACTTTTGTGACTTTAACCTCCAGAAGCTCAACCAGGTTCTCACAGTGAATACTGGAGAAAAATCTCCTGGTGCTTCCAGCCAGGAGAGGGAGAACAGCAATCATTTCGAAATATACCAGAGCACTGTGTTCCTAACCAGGTATACCATTAGAAGAAACTCGTTACCTAGAGCCTTACTTGCTGGGGTTTTATCAGAGCCTAACTGACATGGGGGAAGGACAGTACCCAACTTCAGTCAGCTCAAGTTTTTCATTTGAGAAAAGAGAAATACCAATTCTAGCTCACTCTAATCACCTAAGGGGGAAGAAAAAAACTGAAAAACATGAAGTTCACAGTACAGAGGCATAGGCTTACCAAAATCCTGAAACCCAATTATAAGACACTTCCCTTCTTCTCACACTTTACCACTACCTTACTAAAGATCTTTTTACAGCAGTTGTTTTTACCCAGTACATAATGTCTGGTTTGCAAGCAAAAATTACAAGGCATACTAAAAGACAAAACATGTAGTTTGAAAAGTCAGAGCAAGCATCAGAAACAGACATGTCAGGAATGCTGGAATTAACAAACAGAAAATAACTGCAAATTTCATTCAAATCAATGTCAGACACGAAACCACAGATCCAGGAAGGTCAGAAAACACCAAGCAGAATTAAAAAGAAAAGAAAAAGATGCATACACCTAGGCACATCATTTTCAAACTACAGAAAAGGAAAGATAAAGAAAAAGTCCTGAAAGAAGTTAGAAGGAAAAGACATCTTACCTGCAGAAGAGCAAAGATCAGAATTATACCAAGTTCCCTTCAGAAACTACACAAGCAAAAAAGAGAGAAAAATGAAATATTTGAAG
The DNA here is from genome assembly GCF_000951035.1 of Colobus angolensis palliatus. NCBI lineage: Eukaryota > Metazoa > Chordata > Mammalia > Primates > Cercopithecidae > Colobus > Colobus angolensis. The sequence continues at coordinate 3,828,040 of NW_012115821.1, forward strand.
GGTTGAAAGAAAAAACAGAAGTGTAGATTTTTGTATTCTGCAAAATTATTCTTTAAAGTGAAGAAGAAATAAAGTTTTTCTCAACCACAAACTGAGAGAATTAGTACAGGTGCCTTAAAGAAATGTTAAAAGTTCTTTAGAGAGAAGAAATATGGGTCAGAAACTCTATTTAAAAAGATCTATTTAGAAAAGACAAGCATTGAAGAAAAAATAAGTGAAGGTAAAATAAAATTATTTTTATTCACTGATTTAACAGAAAACAGTTTGTTCAAAATAAAAATAGTAACATCATATCAATTACGTATGCTCATATTACTATATATAAGATATATAATACTTATATTTGCTTATATATAAGTAAATTTCACTAGAGAAATGACACAGGGGATGACAGGAAGAAATTAGTATTGTTTTGTTATTGTAAGTTACTCACAGTACCCATAAAGTAGTATATTGTTATTTAAAATTTGGCTTGATTAGTTGTCAATGTATATTGCAAACTCTAGAATAACACTACATAAGTTAAAAAAGAAGTATAACCACTAAATAAGTTATAAAATAAGTCTTTAATATAGTTTGCTAAAGAAAGGAGGGAAAATTGAATTATAAAAATTGTACAATTAAAACCACAAGGCAGAAAAAGAGTCACAGACAAAAATAGGGACAAAGAACATAAGTAATAAACAGAAATACTAACGAATATGGTAGATATTAATGAAACTATATCAATAATCACTTTGAGCAACAATGGTCTAAATATACCAATTAAAAGACAGGAATTGCCAAAGTAGATAAAAAACAAGACCCAACTAGATATTGTCTACAAGAAACCAACTGTAAATATACAGATACACACAGATTAACAATAAATGAAGAAAAATATACTATGCTAATATTATTTAAAATAAAGTGGATGTCACTGCTGTGGTCTGGATATAGTTTGTTTTGTCCTCACCAAAAGTTATGTTGAAATTTGATCCCCAATGAGATTGTGTTAGGAGATGAGACTTAGTGGGAAGTGTTTAGGTCATGAGGGCTCTGCTTTCATGGGTGACTTGGTACTGTTTTTGCAGTAGTGATTGAGTTCTCATTCTGGTGAGACTGGATTAATTCTCACAGGAATGGATGATTTCCCATAAGAGTAGGTTTACAGAGCCAGGATGCCTGTTAGGTTTTGCCTCTTCCTACATGTCAGCTTCCCCACTGAACTTCTCCATCATGTTATGGCACAGCACAAAAAGTCTTCACACAGAAAGCCCTCACCCAAAGCCAGCAGGTGCTGCTGCTATGCTTCTTGTACTTCCCATCCCATAGAACCATGAGCTAAATAAACCTGTTTTCTTTATAAATTACCTAGTCTCAGGTATTCTGTTATAGAAACATAAAATAAACTAAGATAGTGGTTATATTATTTCAGACAGGTCAGACTACAATGCATGAAAATTACCAAGGATAAAGAGGGACATTGCACAATGATAAGGAAGTCAATTCTCCAAGAGGACATAATAATCTTTATCTATGTGCCTAATAACAGAGCATCAAAATACATTAAGCAAAAACTGACAGAACTGCAAAGAGAAATAGATGAATCCATTATTATAGTTGGAGACTTCAACACCCTTATATTAGAAATGAATAGATCCAGCAGGCAGAAAATGAGAAAAGACATAGTTGAATTCACCACCACCACAAGTGAACCAGATAAAATTCACATTTATAGATTTCTTCATCCAACAACAGCAGCTCACACATTCTTCTCCAACTCACACGAAACACTCACAAAGATATGCCGCATGCTAGGTCATAAAATACACTGTAACACATTTTTAAAAATATAAATTATAAAAAGTCTGCTCTCAGATCACAATGGAATCAAACTAAAATTCAATAATAGAAAGATAACTAGAAAATCCCGAAATACATGGAGATTGAACAATACATTCCTAAATAACACAGGGATCAAAGAAGAAATCTCCAGATAAATTTTAAAATATTTTGAAGTAAATAAAATGAATGAAAACAAAAACACAACTTATCAAAATTGTTGGGATACAGTCAAAGCAGACATGAAAGAGAAGTTTACAGCATTGAATGAATATATTAAAAAATTCAAAAAGATCTAAAATCAATTATCTAAGCTTCTACCTTAGTAAATGAGAAAAAGGAGAGCAAATTAAACCCAAGTAAACAACAGAAAAGAGATAATAAACATTAAAGCAGAAATCAATAAAATTAAAAATGTAAAATCAATAGAGAAAAATCAATTCAATCAAAAGCTGATTCTTTGAGAAGATAATTAAAATGATAATCCTTAGCCAGGCTAATTAAAAAAAAAAAAAGAAGAGAGAGAGAGAGAATGGATACAAACTACTAATATTAAAAATGATATCCTTTCATTTTTAATGTTAGTACATGCTACAGATCCCATGTACATTGAAAGGATAATAAAGGAAGATTCTGTACAACTCAATGCTCACAAATTTAATAACAGGTGAAATGGACCAATTCTTTGAAAGACACACTCTGCCGAAATTCACATATGAAGACATAGACATTCTGAATAGACTGATATCTATTAAAGCAATTGACACAATCATTAATAACTTCCCTAACAGAAAGCATCAGGCTTAGATGGGTTCACTGGTGAATTCTATCAAACATTTATGGAAGAAGTTATATCAATTCCTTACAATCTCTTTTAGAAGACAGAAGCTGAAGAAATACTTTTTAACTCATTTAATAAGGCCAGCACCACCCAAATACCAAACCAGACAAAGATATTACCAGAAAACAAATCAACAGACCAGTATCTCTCATGAACTTAGAGGCAAAAATCCTCAACAAGAAATTATTCAATCAAATTCAATGTATAAAAAGAATTATGCACTATAATCAATAGGGATTTATTCAAGATTTGCAATGCTGATTCAATATTTGAAAATCAATTAATGTAATTTATCGTATCCACAAGCTAAATAAAAATCACATGATCATATGAATAGATGCAGAAAAAGCATTTGACAAAATCCAATACCCATTTATGATTAAACACTTAGTAAACTAGACATTGAGGAGTACTTCAACTTGATTTTAAAATGTACCAAACACCTATGGCTCACGTTATATTTAGTGATGAGAAACTAGAAGCTTTCTCACTAAGATCAAAAACAATGCAAGGGTGTTGTCTCTCACCACTCCTTTTCAATGTTCATACTGGAAGTCCTAGCTAATGGAATAAGACAAGAAAAGAAAAAGTATACTGATTGAGAAGGAAGAAATAAAACTCTTTGTTCTCAAATGGCATTATTATGTAGAAAATCCAAAAGATTTAACTGAAAAACACATCTGGAACTAATAAGGGATTATAGAAAGGTTACAGGATAAAAGTTTAATATGCAAAAGTCAATCATTTTCCTATATACCAGCAACAAACAGGTGTAATTTGAAATTAAAAACACAATACCATTTACATTAGCACCCCCCAAAATGAAATATTTAGTGTAAATCTAACAAAATATCTTTATATGAGGAAAACTATAAAATTCTCTTGAAAGAAATTAAAGAACTAAATAAATGGAGAAAAATTCCATATTCATGGAAAAGAGGACTTAATATTGTCAAGATGTCAGTTCTTCCCAGCTTGACCTATAATTTCAATGCAATCCCAGTCAAAATCCCAGAAAGTTGTTTTGTAGATATTGACAAATTGATTCTGAAGCTTATATGGAGAGGCAAAAGAATCAGAATAGCCAAAACAACATTGAAGGAGAAAAATAAAGTTGAAAGACTGACACTATCTGCTTTCAAGACTTACTATAAAGTTACAGTAACCAAGACAGTGTGGTATTGGCAAAAAGCATAGACAAATAAATCACTGAGTTAGAATGGAGAACCCAGAAACAGATCCATAAATATACTCAATGATCTTTAACAATGAACAAAGGAAACACTATAGAGAAAGATAGTGTTGTTAACAAATAGGGTTGAAACAACTGGATATTTATGGGCAAAGTCAATCAATCAAGACACAGACTTTATACTCTTCATACAAATTAGCTCAAAATGGATCACAGACCTAAATCAAAATGCAAAACTATAAAAATCCTAGAAGATAACATAAGAGAAATTATAGATGACCTTAGGTTTGGTGATATTTTTTTAGATATGACAGCAAAGATGTGATCCATAAAAGAAAAAATTGATAAGTTGGGTTTCATTAAAATTAAAAATGTCTTTTCATTCAACAGAATGAAAAGACAAACCACAGAATGGGTGAAAACATTTGTAGAGGCATGCTTGATAAAGGACTGTTACTCAAAATATAAAACGAACTCTTAAAACTAAACAATAAAAAATCAACAACCTGATTAAAAAGTGGACCAAAGACCTTAACAAAATCTCACCAAAGAAGGCATAGAAATTATAAATAAGCATATGAAAACATACTCCACATCACATGTCATCAGAAAAATGAAAATTTTAAAAAATGAGATATTACTATACACCTATTAGAATAGCCGAAATTCAGAACACTGACAACACTCAATGCTGGGTGAGGATGTTTGGAACAACAGGAACTCTTAATCACTGCTGGTGGAATGCACAGTGGTACAGACACTTTTGAAGACTGTTTGTTGGTTTTTGACAAAACTAAACATACTCTCATCATAAGATTCACCAATTGTGTTCCCTGATATTTACCCAAAGGATTTGAAACTAATGTCCACACAAAACCTTGCACACACATTTACAGTATTTGTATTCATAATTACCAAAACTTGGAAGCAATGAAGATGTTGTTCAGTAGGTGAATAGATAAAACTAAGATATACCCAGACAGTGGAATATTATTATGTGCTAAAAAGAAATGAACTATCAAGTTCTAAACAGACATGGATAAAACTTAAATGCATATTATTAAGTGAAAGAAGTCAGTCTGAAAATGCTCACATTGTATGATTTCAACTATAAGACTTTCTGGAAAAGGCAAAACTTTAGAAATTGAGATTTTCATTTTTAATGACTAATATCACAATTCATTCATTCATTAAATGAGTATTTATTGAACAACTTTTACATGGTAAGCCCTGAGGGTACAGTAGTAAACATAATAGACAAAAATATCTGTACCTACAGAACTTACATTCTAGCAGGACCAGAGTTACATTACATTTAACTACAGATAATTCAAGTCTTAGAAACTTCCAACCCACCTATATATAGGAACGATTAAACACAGAATGACAAATAACACTATATACCTTAGAGATCTCAGCTTCCCAAATGCTTTTTCTCACCAGTGAATTTGGAAATAAGTTTATTATCAGAGCCTGAAGGTACATTTGTTAAGTTTTTAAACAACGGCTCCTGCTTGCTGTTTTGACAAAGATATATTCATGCTTTGCTTGATTGTACATTTCTGTAGGAGAGAATTTTGAGTAGTCCCTGTCAACTAAAGTTAGATTTAATAAAACCACCAGCCAGCAATTTAAAAAAAAAGGCATTGACATTTCCTTCTTTATAATTAGATGTTGCCACTGATATGGAGAATAAAGGCACTGTGGTCCTGAATTCTGAATGTTGCCTGGTGGAATTTTCATTGCATTTCCCAAACCCCAGAGGAGCTTGTCCTGCTGATTGAACTGTCATAAAACCTGCCAGGTAAAAATCAAGTAATTCTAAGAGATACACCTGATCTTATAAAGGCAAATACTCCATACCATACCCACATATTTCTCTTAAATTTCATCATTTTATTTCAAAAAGCAATATAATATACTCAGGGAATATATATTTTAGCACAGCATAAACATTCTATTTATGGGCTAAGAAAGCTGGCAACTCATTCTAAATAAACTTGTATTGGTAATACTTAACATAGTAAATTATTACACATTTACTTCAGTTGGTGATTATATATTTACCAATTACTGCTGGGGTTTAAACCATGTCTAAAACATGATTCTAGACCTTCTAGAAGAAAGTGACACATGTTGAGGCTGTGATAGGTCATCTAACATATTGGAGTTCTACTATATTTTCTTGTCCAGGATGTCTTCTCCCACATTATCCTGGTAACAAAATACCTCTTTCTTCTGTGAAATCCATGCCATGCAGTTGGTGGAGACTATCATCACTTTCAATGGCCAGAAGGATGTGGTTGGCTCTGATCAAATAATCCAATTCCTTTGGCCAAAGTGATTTGTTCAGTTGTTGGTAAATGGGCTAAACAGGGCCAATTAAAATTATTTCTAGGACTGTTCTAAAGAAGCTATGGGGCATGGTCACTCAGCAGGCATGGATGGTGGCCATCTTGCTGCATAGTGAAAGAGCCAGTCTGTGAGATGGACCGGGGCAGGGAGCACTGACAAGAGCAGTTTGAGTCTTGGTTCAAAGCACAAATGAAATATAACACAGAAAAATAGAGCAGGAGTGAGAATGAGAGACAGAAATATGATAACATCATTTTTCTCCCTATATGCAATACTCTGGGACTTTGAAAATATTTTAGGCAATAAACTTCCCTTTATTTTTCTTTATACTAATTTGAACTGCATTTCCTCAACTAAAAGAATGCTGAATGCACATTGGAAAGCAGATGAATCAGAACAAATATAGATCCCACGTAAGTATCACCAAAATTGACTGATTTATAGATAGATTGATTGATTGATTGATTGCTAGATTTGGTATTTGTTCAGAAAAATCTAGAAAATCTGAGACCATTAGAAAATGCTTCCAGGAGTACTGAAGACACAGAACAATGAACTAATGCAAATTGTTCATTGGTATGAACATACTATTGCCATTTTATCACTTTTGAAGACTTAGGGGAAAGTTACAAGTTATGTGAACAGAAGAACGTCAAGGCCAGATGGGAGCTGCTTATACACAGATGTGAAGGGCAGAACCAGGACCCTGATTCTTGACCAGTATCCACTTAATTATACCTGTCCTTAGATGAGGATTATTTCTCAAAACCTCAGCTTTATGACCTGTGGCCCATTTTCTAAAAGCCCAACTGTCTCTACAAGTTTATACATTTCTAATGCTATTGAGACAAGAAGAAGAGAGAAAATATTTTTAGATATGTAAATTATAAGTGACATGGGTCCGGGACATTTTCACAGCAGTAGATTCCATCCATAAACATTTTATCAAGCACCTACTACTTTCCAGGGTAAGTGTTGAGAGTTAAAGGAAATACAAAGACATATGTGATATGGATCTGTGTGGAAAGACAGAAGAAAAAAGAAAACATTATAAGAACCCTAATGAAAAGTAGAAATCTCTGTGGCCTGATATATTCAAACAGAGCGTGATCATACTAGGGATGGCTGAAAACAGGATTTCTCAGCCTTAACATGGTTGACAATTGGGCTGAATAACTTTCTGCTATAGGGGTCTTTCCTGGACCTTGTAGTATACTGAACAGCATCTCTGGTCTCTACCCACAAGATGCCAAGTAGCAAAACAGGTTGTGATAGCCAAAAATGCCTCTGGACTTTGCCAAATGTCCTTTCGGTGGGGCAGTTACCCCTGATTTAGAACCAGTGGTCTAGAGGTACTGATGTTTAGAGACAGAATGGTCATAATCTCGAATTTTAGATAAGACATGATCATAAGCATCTATATACAAGAAGTCCTCAAACTCAAATTGTTAATCCAGGATGCCAATAATCCCAGAAGCCTGTGGCAGTCTACCATGGGTAGGGGTGGTGTAAAGGCACAAGAAGTCTTATGTTGTATTTTCCTGGGGGCACAGACTTATCCCTTGAGGATTTAGAAAGAAATTAAGCATTCTAAGTAGTAATTTAAACATCCATTTTTATATTTAAACAAATGCACATACATTACAAGGCAAATCCAAAATTATAGTAAGGCTTGAAAGAACATTTCCAAATGCTCTGGGCTATTTAAAGCTATAGTCACAACCTCTTCAAGCATACATTCAGCCTCTTGATATGAAGAGAACACTGAAGCAGCATGTGAGGACGCAGACATGGACGGGCATGTCAGGGATATATCCACTTCAAACAAGTTTATAGGAAATTAAATGGGCATACCTAAAAACTGACCACTCCAGAGAAATGTGGGAGAAGACAACAATTACTAGTTAGTACTGATAATGATGATGATGGCGCTCACTCACCTGTAGTGAACACTTCCTATATGCCAGTCTCTGTGTTATACCTTTTACCAACAAAACCTCACACCAACCCTGAGACAGCTACTGGCGTCACTGCCATTTAAAAGATTAGGAAACTAAGCCTTCATACTTTGAAGTATTTTGTCCTAAGTTGCAAAGCTAATGTATTAGTTTGCTAGGGCTGCCATAACAAAGTACCACAAACTGTGTGGCTTACAACAACAGAAATGGATTATTTCACAATTCTGGAGGCTGGAAGTCTGAAGGTACATTATTTCTTACATGGATATTACGTACTCCCTGCCAACAACAACAACAACAACAAAAATATTGCTTCCATATTATTTAGTTAAATTTTGTTTTAGTATAATATATCTTTCATAATGATTGCACAGCAACTGATGTTGAATCAATTGTCATCAGCATATTTGTAAAGAAAATTCTCTGGTTAGTCTCATCTTTTTAATTTGTTCTCAGTGGCTATGCAACTCCAATCTTGCACACTGGAAAAATCTAAGCGGGGAAAACAATGGAGATCTCCATTTGATGTTCCTTCAGCCACCAAGGTACATAGGAATGCTCCTCTTAATGCCTCACTTTCTCCCCAGGGTAGAACTGTACATGCCCTATGTCATTTGGCTTGGTAGTGACTCCTCCCAGTGGAGGGACGGTATGCATTCCTACCCCATTGACTTTGAGGCTGACCATTCTACTTGCTTTGATCAGTGGGCAGAAATGACTGTGTTCCAGTTCTAAGCCATAATTGTAAGAGTATTACAAGATTTCACTAGTCCCGTTGAGTTTCTGCCCTTTGCTGTGGGAAAAACATGCCCCAGAAAGTCATTAGTCTTTCAGCCCAAGTCTCAGAATAAAGACACATGAAGTAGACTTGAATCTGACAGAAAGCCTAAAGCCAAAAAATTTTAGGCTTTTAGACATTTTAGGCTTAAAGCCTAAAAATATAACTTAGCTCAGCCAAATTCAGCCAAGGTCAGCAAGACCACACTGAACTGCAAACCCACAAACCTACAAACAAATGTTTGCAGTTGTAAGAAACTGCAGTTTGAGGGTTGTTACACAGTATTAAGGCAGCAGAAACTTGACTAACACAGCTACCATATATGATAGATACAGAAGAGACCTGTTCATTTTTTTTTGCAATCCACTGTAAAGCTTGGCTTTTTAAACCTGAAAAACGTGAAAAACAGAATTTCTCTGAGAAAAATTGTGTTTTCCTATTGATTCACATGATAATTTCAGAAACATTTTTGCTTAAGGAAAGATGTTTTCTTTAAAATGATAATAGAAGTCATACTCAAAAATGCAGCAAACTTAAACAAAACTGTGTTCAATTCTCTGTTTTTCAGAATGCAAGAAACTATTGAGTATCAATACATGAAAAGGGGAGACACTGGAAGGAGACATCTGACTTTTCTGTTTTCTTGTTGTTTGCTGTTTTAAGTTTCAAAGGTAGTTGTTTTAGATAAGTATTATTTCTGTAAATTCTACTGAACTTCTTCCCTTTCTCGACATTTTTGGTAAAAATGTTAGTTAGGGGACAATGCTTTATTATGTCTTAAACTTGGCATTAAAATACCTTTTTATCACAAAATAATCCATGTTTGAATAGTAGAAAAGTACCTAAAATAAAATATCTCTCCTACTAGATTCCATTCCCTAAATACCACAGTTGGCAGCATGGTATATATAATTAAGACTTTTCCAACTTTTCTGCTATCCCAACTTACTTAGGAGCTTAGTTTTTATATAGGAAGAAGAGGCAAGTACTGTGACTAATTCCTCACACTTAAAACACTTCAGTGATTCTTTCATCCTCTTGGAGCTCAGCATCTTATTAAGGTTTAAAGAGACTACCATATCTGCCCATGCCCACCATTGGGCTCAGATCAAGACACCCTCAACTTTACTTTGTACATTTTCCTTTTCAGCCCTTGTGTGCTTCTATGGACACATTTTCACACTCCATTCCCTATTCTGAATTATATCATAGTCTCCTCCATTCCTGAGTAAAGTCCTAGTCAAGTTTCGGGTCTCAGCTGATCCATCACACCCTCCAAGACTACTTCTTTTACTTCCTTAGACTAGATAACTCCCCTTGCTATATGCTTAGAGTGTCCCTTTTATTTCCCTACTAAATCATTCATTAAAATTTTATTTAATTTTTTAATAGTAATGATTTAATATAAAGACAAATCACAGGATGTGAAATATTTCAAGATCAATGGATAAATGATTATTGTTCAACAGAAAGGAAATTGATATATGAAATAAGTATAGCACAAGAAAAACTGCATTCCATTTCTCTTAACTTTTTAGATTTTGTTTGTGAACTATACAGCTCTCTAGAGATGCTCCTGTCAAATTCAGATTCCATTCAATGGGATGATGAAGGCACATCATAATGGTGCCCAATGAGCAACTTGAGGTATTCCCATCAGACACATTCAGTTTCTCATCAGTTTTCATTTGTAACACACTGGCAGATGCCATGACCACATGATGGAACATGGAGACCAGGTGGACAAGGAGGTAGAACTTTATCCTGGAGTTACCTAGTCGTCAACCTTTTGCCAAATGCACCATTTTGGAGAGAATTACAGGGCAGGAGAGGGGAAAAGACCTCATTTATTATAATTTTAATAACTCTTGTTTAGTTTTAATTGTCATAATCTCCATGAGAGCAAAAGCTGTATCACTCAGTCCCTTACAGCACCTGGATCTGGTACATAGTAGTTACTCAGTAAATAGTTGTTGGACTAGAGCAAATAGTGCTCTTATAGCTGAAAAGACAAGAAGCATTCAGGAACTAAAGCTGATGATATATGTAGGCAGGACTTTGGAAAGGAAAGGGAAACCAAACCGAAAGCAGATAAACCAAGAATATAGAAAGAGGTCCTACACTTAGAACTCACCTAAGAATGGTTGAAGCAAAGAAAGTGAATAATTTCTTCAACAGTGATTGAATGATGTTGAAGTGATTGAGTGACATTGAGGAGTTTACGAAAGCACTATCAAATCACATCTTAGATAATGACTACATCAATCAGGCCTCCTGAATTACCCACAGTGAAAATCAGGTGCCCATTATCATGTGGCTTATGGGCTTGTATTTGCATAAAATCTATATGAAACAAAGTTTACCTAATATGTTGTAAACTTAAGATGAGCAGTGGTCCTTTTTCAAAAAAGTCGTCTTTCCCTTTCTTTGATTCTACTCTTTCTTTGATTCTACTCTCTTTGCTGTGATAAAAAGTTTTGTGGCAAACTATAGAGTTAGGATGAGTTGATGAGCAAAGTCCAGTTTGCCCTATCCATAAGCATGTCCTCAAATATTTCAATTCATCAATCTTTCAGGTATGTACTAAAGCCAAACCAATAGAGACACAAAGAAAGACAAAAATAATTGAATACACTTTTAGTTCAGCATCGTTAGTGTGCCACAAGTTTCGGTTTCAGTTTACCTGTGAAGATAATTAGCTTCATTCTGACCATAGTTACATTTTTCCACTGCTTGAACCGGCTTAATAAATACCACCAAGCTGAATAGTCCTACATGTTCTGCAGGAAATGCCTTTAAGCTATAAATTAATTCATACTACTCTGAGTATGCACTCAACTCTTTGCCTTATTGTTGAGGATTCCATATGAGGAATATCAGAAGAAAAAGTATGTCATGCAGAAAAAATATATATTATAACGTGTTTACCACAGAATTTAAAAATGGAAAGACGGAACAAAACAAAACGAAACAAAACCAAGATAGATACACAATAGACTCATCATAAAACAGCATACACTTCTCCCATCTCTTCACATGGGGATTTCCTGTAGGGTTTATTTTAAGTCCCCACCAAGACCAGCTGAATCCAAATATCTGAATTTCATAAGCTACGCAGATGAGTCTTAAGTTTTTTAAAACATAAGTAGTACAATGTAGGCAGTGTCCAATATGACTAGGAAGTCAATGTGGGGTGAGAGGTATTTGTTAAAATTGTGCCTCAGGATAGATACCTTCTTTATTTAATTCATACTCTAGTCTCATTGGAAGTTAACATTATTTTGCTTGGAGAAGCTCAAGATACACAGTTAATTAGGAATAAATGAAAAATTTATCTTTCCATGGTTCATAAAGATATATTAAGAAACAAAAAACCTTAACAGTCCACATGGTGAATTTCCTATTCTGTTCTCACAAACTCTTCCCAACACACATACCTTTATTTACCACAGTAAAAAACTAAGGCTATGGATCTCAAATTTAATGTGCAGCAGAATCCCATGGGCACCTGCTGAAAACACAAATGGTACCACTGACACAGAGTAAAAACAAGAAGACTAAGGAACTGCCTGGGATTTACATCTTACCCAGATTCCAAATGACCCTGAGGTTAGTGGTCTAAAGAACACACTGTGAGAAACAGAGCAATGAGGTGATGGACCTAAAAGGGTACTTTTCCTACCTCAATATTTTGTCTTCAGAAAACAAATGAAATGAACAATGAACATCAAATTCAAATGGGTATGTGGAACCATTTTCATGAAAGACTCAAAAATGTGTTCCCAGTGACATATTGCTATCATCGTAAACTTATCCAGAAGTATAGCCAGGCTCCCAGCATCAGAAGGACTGCTAGGCTGTAATGCAGTGAAAGCAAGATAAGCTGTGATCTAATTAATCATCTCTTTCACTACAGGGTAATGTAGACATGAAAGAAGCTTTTGGTGACTGACATGAATCCTGAAGGAAAAAAAGAATGACAAAATGTTAGAATCCGTTAGTATCTCTTTCTGACACCACTCAAGAAAGAGATCAGGCTGATTTCACATGACTGATAGCAGTTCTTTTGACAGAATTTCCCTCAAGTAAAGAAAGAAAATTCATTCAGCCACAGTAGCTTGATATAAATATCTATGAGGCTTGCCAGCTTCCTTTGTTCTAATTTATCCTTACCAAGCAATCTCTGTAACTGGGTCTTCAAAGTTCACTAACACACTAGGAGAAATTCCCCCACGTCAATGACTAATAATACCAGTGGTGACAATAAGAATTCCAGCAGTGACAACAGCAATATTAATGGCAGCTCCTTTTGTGCCAGGCATAATGCCAGACCCTTCTCCTGCATGATCTCATTTTATATTTGAAGCATCCCATGAGGAAGGTATAATAAGTATCCTCATTTTAGAAATGAAGAAACTGAGGCTCAGAGACTTTAAATAGTTCAAATTAAATGGACAAGCTTTGATTCAGGCCATTTTTATCTGAATTGAGAACTTACCCACTATACTTCTCACCTTGCTCCCCTTCCTTGACAGAGTACCAGTCATTGGCTCAGGGTGTGAACTTTGAAAGGCCCAGAGCTGGAAGTGGGAAGGTCTCACTGACACCATGAAATCAAGATGATGGGCAGAGGTCTGAGAGGGCAGGCATATTTGATATGTGCAAAAAGTTAGTTAAAAAGGCTTGCCAAGCCCAGAGCTGATATTTAAGCAGGGAGTACAGAGCCAAAATTTTTAAAAATGGAAATAAGAACAAGGACAGGGTTGAATGGTAGTGAAGATCAGTCTGAAGCAACATTTAACAAAAGTTGCTTTCTGGGGCTAGATTTCTTGTACCAGAAAACAGTGGCATGTAGCTGAGTCTACTGAATGGAAAGAGCCCAGGACGAAATAGAAAGTGCTAGTTATCGCGCTCATTACATCAGTCTTCCTCTTTCAATAAGCCAATATCTACTTAGCATCTACCATGTGCGCAACCATGGGAATACGATGATGAACAAGATTAGTCCTCACCTTCATAGAACTTCCACTGTATGATTTTACATTCCAAAATTTTGGGTCACACTCGAAGAACTTTATTTGGTGCAAATCAGTCCCCGAGAAGATAATCATTAGTGTACCTCCAATTGGAAAGTCTGATCATCTAAAACTGCTGACCAGCCTGGACCTATGAAAACACAAGCATGGTCACAAGTCTTCCCCATTAAAAGTGCACACCTGGCCTTGCATTCATGAAGGAAACAGAGAGCTCCAAAAAGCAAATAAACAAACAAACAAAAACAAACAAACAAACCAAAAAACACTGTTCTGGATGATAAAAATTAATCAAAAGAAGCATCACATAAAATGTTGGTCAGCATCGAAAGTCATTGTTCCCTACCATGGTTTTGTCCTTAGTGCAAACAGCATGGAATTCAGAGTTTAAAAAAACCAACTTTCCTCTCTCCCTAAGACACTTAATGGCCTAATGGAAACACAAAGACTGAATTGCAAAAGCCAAGGTTGGTTCTGTAAACATAACATAGATATAAGAGATATTAATTTCTAATTGTTATAGATACATAAAAATAAAATTAGATGCTAGTTTCCGATGGTACTCTCTCTCTCTCTATATATATATATATGTGTGTGTGTGTATATATATATACACACACACACATATATACACACACACAAATTATATACATATATATATATATACAATTTAGGGAGATACTACTTTCAAATGTATGTACAGCAAAACATTTAGAAAGATAGCTAAGAAATAGAAAAAAACCTTTAAGACTTGCAGAATAGATTCAAAGAGAAAACCATCCATTTAAAAATTCTGTATTAAAGCCAAATGACTATTTAAAATAGCAAACGTAGTAAGTGATGTGGCGGAATCAACCTTGCAAACTTATTCCTATCAATGTCCAAAAACATTAGGCAGTATGGAATTTAGTGTTCTCTACTATTAGAATTTCCTAAACAGAATGCAAATAGCACTTAGAAATTTAATTACATTAAAATTAAAAACTTCTATTCATTTCAAATCAAGGAAGGAAATAAACACCCTCAAGAATATGAATAGGCAATCCACAGAATAGAATATGGAACAGAGATAACAAGGTCTTATATTCAGAATATAAAATAACTTCTACAAATCTTTAAGACAAAGCTAGACAACCCAACAGAAAAATAGGCAAGAAATGTAAACGGACACTTTATAAAACAGAATATCCCAATGGCAAATAATCACACAAACAATTGCTCGACTTCATTAGTAATTAACAAAATGCAAATTAAAGCCACAATGCTACCATAATACTCACTAAAATGGCCAAAATTAAAAAGACTGACAGAACCAAGCACTGGCAAGAATTTAAGGCCAAAAGGATTACCATACATTGCTTCTGGGATAAGCATAAACTGTGTAATGTGTTAGAAAACTACTTGGCATTTTCTACTAAAGTTAAACACTGCTTTGCACATGATGATCCAAAATTCCACTTCCAGGTATATGCTTAAGAGAAATGCATGACACATGCTCCCAAAACACATATAAGAAAGTTCATGGCATTGTTACTTGTAATAGCCCCGAATTGAAAACCAGTATTACAGAGGATTTCTAAAATTTATCATGTAATCATACCATGCAATGATGTGCTATATCACCCAACATAATCAATTTCACAAACCTGCTGTTGAACAAGTGAAGCCACAATGAGTGTGTCACCATTGAAAGTTAAAAAATAGACAAAGCTAATCTCTAGAGTCAAATAGGATCATACCTTAGGCCAGGGGTGAAGGTGATTAGAAGGGGCATGAGAAAGCCATTTAAGTCTGATAATGTTTTATTTCTTTATTTTTTTATGTTCACTTTGTGATAATCCACTAAGTAATACATTATATTTGTACACCTCTTTTTTTTAATATATGCTATGCTCCCCTAAACACAAAAAGATAATGAGAGGCTGCTTATAAACAGAAGGTGATGTCAAATTTTGCGTGAGGAGACACATAAAAGACAATACTCATGTTTTATTTTTTATCCACGCCAAATAATGACAGGTAAAATGAACTTACTCAGAATTCAAGGCTTCATTATTGACAAGGTACTCCTAATTTCCATGGAAGTTTGGCTCGAAACTAGGAATATAAACTTAAAGATGGGATGGATATCTAAGAAAAGCAAACTGGCTTTTTTCCCCACAAACTTCACACATTCTCAAGAAACTGCTAATTACCCACGGAGATAAGAAGGACAGATGATTTTCAGAAGAATCATATGTGGGCTAGGCCCATGATATGTCTTGAAGGAACCATCTCTGAGCAAGGTGAGAAATTAAAGGTCATCCCAAAAGCTTGAGCTTCCCCAGCAGTCTGGAGCAATTCAATGCATCCTGAGCACTTACTAAAGAGCCAGGCACACACTAATGTTTGATGAATGAATTAATGAGAGGGAGGTGGGAGGAAGGAAAGTCCAGGCAGGTTGGGTGCATGGATAACGGACGATAAGTAGACAGGTAGAGATACCTACAGAAGAACAAACAATGATCTTATCTCCAGGTGGGGATGGGATAAACATTCTTCTCATATATTAATCATACACCTATAATGTGTCTTTCCCAGTACAAGAGATGATGCGTACAATGGTGAAAGAAAGGGGGAGAAAAAAAAAGACTAACTTCAGTTCTCATGTCTTAGTAAAACACAAGTTTCACTCAATGGTCTATTATTACAGTGAGAGAGGGGTTGTGTTATGCTTTGGAGCGCAACATCACACTGGAATGCTTAAAAGAGAACCATAGGAACTTAGAGACATCTTCAATTTACTGCTCTGGTTTCAGGCTGTACTGGGTACTTCTGTGGAAGGGTTAGGGAAGCACACTAGGAGCTGTTTATAAATTCTCCACTGGTTCCTAATTGCCCTGGCAACAAAACTCAAAATCCTCATGATTAATAACAATTATTCCCAAAGAGTAGAAATGTATTATAAGAGATCCACAAGATGATATTTGCTAGCACGCCAAAGGGGGAGCTAAGGCAATAAACGTCTCTGAGTTGTACAATGAGAAAGTTGTTTTTTCCAGCTTTCTTTCCAAGGAGAAAGCCTCATGTTGCTAGTAGGCTGGAGGACTTTACCTACTATCACTGCTCACCTCCCTTTTTGACAAGTAACAGTCTTCATGCTCAGCATCTTGTAATGAAAACAACATTGAGTTAGAATTTAGCAAATTCATTTTGTTTCAGATTTATTTATTTATTTATTTATCTAATTTATTTGAGACAGGTTCTCACTGTTACCCAGGCTTAAGTACAGTGGTGCAATCATGGCTCACTGTAGCCTCGACTTCCTGGGCTCAAGGGATCCTCCCATCTCAGCCTCCTGAGTAGCTGGGACTAAAGGCAGGCGCCACCACACCTGGCTAGTTTTTGTATTTTTTCTGTAGAGATGGAGTTTCTTTATGTTGCCCAGGCTGGTCTGGAACTCCTGAGCTCAAGTGAGCTATCTGGTTTGGCCTCCCAAAGTACTGGGATTATAGGTATGAGCCACTGCAACTACAATAGTTCATTTTCAAAGTGACTTTCTACTTAGGTTAGATGATGCTGTGGTTGCATTTACATAGAGATACAAAGTTTTATTTTAAAATAAATTCATTGAAGACAATAAGTGAATAGATTTAACACAACAAATTAAGGAAATAACAGCACAAGATGTACTCTGGTGGAGCAAACCATGGAAATGTTATGAAAGACCAAAGACTGGAAAACACAGGCTTATACCATCCCTGAGGTTCCAGTCCCTTCTACCTCCTCACATACCACAAGCTTCTGCTCTCTTGACCCACCATTAAGGCTTCTGTGTTTCAAGTCCATTCTTCTTTATTGACGTTGGCTCCCCAAATGTGATTTGCTCTATTTGGAAACGTCCTTTCCCTTCTTTGTCCCTCCTTACTCTCACTTTACTGACTCATCCTTCCAGGTTCCCTGTAAATGTTACTTCCTCAGGAATGCCCTTCTTGCTGTCTCCCCTGTGGACTGGTTCCTCTGGCTACACATCTCCACTTAGTGCTTGCTCAGATGTCTGTCTTTCCTGACAGCCGAGGAGCTTCATGAGAACAGAAACTTTTAGACACTGTCTTGGCAGAGTTCCTGACATATAGCAGGGTTAAATATTTATTGATTTAAATTGAATGAAGAAAAACAGCGTTTCAAATGAGAAATTAAATGTATAACAGTGACTATTCAAGTGAAGGATGTAGAATAACATCCCGGTTGTGTCTGCAGAACACACTTTCCCATGTCTTGGCCCACAGGAATCTGCTTCATCACATTGGGTTGAAGAGTGAACATTTTTAACAAGTAAAGTGCTGGTCCACAGGCAACTATCACAAATATTAAGTCTATACATATGGCAGTCAACATTCTTTGGGCATGATATCTTTCTTTCTCTAGAGCAATTTCACATGAGTAGTTAACCTTTGCTTATTTAATCAAACCTAATATTCGTTCAATACCTACTTTTGTTAGCAAATGGGAGCTTTCATATTCCCAGTATATATTGGAGTTAATCAATAGTCCTGCTTTAGAGATAGAAAGGACATGCCAAAAAACACCTATGTAGCACTTCAGACTGTTTTCAGGGGCAAAAAAGTAATGATTTTTATCCTTACAGAGGATAAAAGTCAACCCTCTTTCTTTTTGCTTTTCTTTTACACACACAGTGCTTATCATCATAAATGTAAAAAATATATTGGTATCCCTTCTAGCCACAGTGTTTCCAAATATAGACTCTAATAATTTTCTAAGCCTCCAGCCCTGCAAGGTTTATCAAACCTGATATTTGCTTTCATGTAGGACTTAGAATGCTTTGAAATTGCTGTCATGTAACATGTGGAGGTGATCTATTTCATCACCATATCCATCCTCTGTCAATCATCTGAATTATTATAAATATTAGTATCAACCTAATCATTTGATTCCTTATTCACAGAAATTCACAGAAAATTTCAGGGAGATTATAGCACGTATGGCACTTTTTGATGTCCAGTTCCTCTCTGAGGCATATGAATGTAAAGTGTCATATTGATATCCCAGAGAAAAGCAGCTAATGTTAGTGTTTGCATAAGACATTTGAGTTTTTTGTTCAGGTTACAGATTAGGAACAATTACATTAAATCATAATGAAGGGGAATCTCTTTTTGAGTATGTTAGCTTTGCATTCCAAGGTTAGCTTACACCCCTCATTGTGGTTATCTCTGAAGCACATGGCATTATATAGTACACATTTGTGCATTCATTTTCCCTGACATGTTAACTACAGTTACTACTGTTTTGTATGCGTCACTTCCCACTCTCAGAGCAAAATGAGAACTATAGAACTGACTCTGATCTAAATAGAATGTGCTTAGGAACAAATATGCTATCACAATCCCTTGTATTACCAAAGCGAGTTGGAAATCACTACACAGGTAATGAAAGAATGAACAGTCCCTAAATTCAAAAGTGATGCATGAACAAAATTATGTGTTTCAATTAGACTGTATAAGCTGTGAAATGATCAAATAACCTTCTCACAGTTGAGGGCAGCTAATAAATAACAAGAAAAAATATATAGGATCCAACAGTCTTCTGATCATAATAGTTTCAATCAAAGTCTTTATTACAACAAAAATATAGTTTGTCTTAAAATGGGAACTTCATCAAGCTATTAATATGCACCTCACTTTTATACCTCACTAAAGACAATACATCTGAAACATAATAAGTTGCTAGAGTGTTCCAATGCATGACAATGCATGACTTCTAGTTCATTACTTCCTGATGTTATGACATTGCTGTCCAATCCTGGGGCATAATGAGGAGCTTGAGATCTTATATTATCACTTAATGAAGTTCAATTAAGAATCATTAACCTTTGCTCCACTTCTCATACTTGAGGCACAAAAGTGGTCCTGGGAAAACTTTAAAAGGTGAACTTGGGCAAGACCAGTCAATGGATTTTTGGAAGAGTTAAAGCCCTCTCAAACCACCATTTCACCCAAAGCAGTGGGGCAGGTGATACTATTGATTGATGATAAAACTACACACATACCGCTTAGGTCAAATGTATTGAGTAGTGCAAGAATTTTCTGATAGGATAATTATTTGGGAGAGTTGGTTGAACCAACTGAAATAAAGATACATGACTTTGATGATTTGTTTCAACATTTTATCTATGAACCTCTTCAACCTAGACACAAATTACATTTCTTTTTATTATTTTTTCAATGCAATCCAACCTATTCTTATCACCACCATATGCATAAAATATAAATAGCATCCATAAAACATGACATTATCACTAAATAATAAACTAAATTGACTGAAACTGCTAATAAATGTGTATAGTGCATAAAGCGATATGTTTTACATAGGATTTACAAGAATGCAGGGTTTATATACAGAAATGGCTTAAGGGCTGTAAGACATTACGTTAAAACACACGTTAAAATGCATGTATGTGGATAAGTACTTTCAAAGGTTGTTTTACTTTAAGTACTTTAAAAGGGTGTTGGATGTTGTTCATGTTAATGTGATAAATTCAGTATTCTGTAGGATCAGATAAATCAATAATGAAAGTACCAATTGAAGCGAGAACCTAGTACAATAATTTCTAATTCCCATTTCTGATATTTGGATGTTAAACTACTAGTAGTTTTGAATGAAATACTACTTCATTGTATGTAGCACGTAAACCTTAAATGTCACCACCCCAGAAGCTGATGGCACATGCATCACACTATACATCTCATTCATTTTTATCTCCATACTGAGCACAACACACAGTACAAAACTGGAGCTTTTACAAAGTGTGCTGAATAAAGAAATGAATAGTATCCAATTTTCCACCTGGTAATGTAATACTGAGAAATCCACTAAGGGTTACATAGTTTATCTGTCTGTCTGTTTATGAATTCATTTATGTTTGAGACAGGGTCTCACTCTGTCACCCAGGCTGGTGATCTTCTTGCCTCAGCCTCACCAGTAGCTAAGACTGCAAGTGCATGCCACCCACACCCAGCTAATGTTTTTTACTTTGTGTAGAGATGGGGTCTCACTGTGTTGCCCAGGCTGGTCTCAAGCTCCCCAGCTCAAGTGATCCTCCCGCCTTAGCCTCCCAAAGTGCTGGGATTACAGACATGAACCACCATCCTCAGTCTATAAACTGTATTTATCATACAGTTTAAAAGTAAGGAATCACATCCAGATCTTTAAGACAATGTTTTTAGCTCTGCTCTGCTTCTTTCATAACTTAGATTTCACCCTATTTTACAGATGAAAGAGTTGCAACCTCCACTCTTCTCCTTTTGATGTGTGCTAAGAGAGCCCACAAGAGACGTCTAAGCCATTTCCAGTCATCTCCGTTAGGAGTCTAGTGTTCTGGGAACTTGTCTTGATCAATAGTTTCTAACATTTTTGTATCTAAGACATGCTTTCGATAATCAGAATGTTTGGAACCACATCTGAAGGTAATTTTTAAGAGATAAGTTTGAACAGTGCATAAAAAATAATAATTACCCTGTTAGCAATGTATTAGTGTAACAGTTTCTAACAGCTAACTCACTGTTGGTTACCCTGATTTTACTTCATGGTTACTGAGTGCCTCCAACATCAGTTATTCGACCAAAACTATAGTCATTGGAACAGAAAAATTTACTGCCTTGACTTACATAATTCTAAGGAAGTTTTTTTTTTTTTTTTTTTATGTTCTAGTCAGTGCACCATCTTTCTCTGGAGTAAGGTATATTATTTATCTACTGTTGCATAACAAATTACTCTAAATGTTAGCAGCTTAAAACAACACACAGTTTCTATACATCAGGAGTTGGGGCATAATTTGGCTGGGTCCCCACCAGCCAGCCCCACCTGACTGAGTCTCTCACCAGGCTGCAATCAAGATGGCAGTGACAACTGTGGTCTCATCTCAAAGCTCAACTGGAGAAAGATCTGCTCACTCATGTGCTTGTTGGCAGGGTTCAGTTCCTTGTAGTTTGTTGGACCAAGGGCCCAAGGTTTTTGCTGACTGTTGGCCAGAGATGGCCTTCTAGTCCATACTTTGTGCATCTATGCAGCATTGTAGCTTGTTTCATGAAAGCCACCTAGCCTAGAGAAGGGAAGACCGAGAGTGCCAGCAAAATGGAAGTCACGACCTTTTATAGCCCAATCTCAGAAGTCACATCACTTCATTTTTGCTGTATTCTATGGT
Source organism: Colobus angolensis palliatus (assembly GCF_000951035.1). Lineage (NCBI taxonomy): Eukaryota > Metazoa > Chordata > Mammalia > Primates > Cercopithecidae > Colobus > Colobus angolensis. The sequence goes on from NW_012115821.1 coordinate 3,850,221, forward strand.
TGTTTTTTTCCAGAATAAAGTCACTAGGCCTAGTTCACACACAGACAGAGGGGATACAGAAGGGCATGAAAACTAGAAGGAGAGGATCGTCAGGGGTCTACCACATAGGTGATGTTGCTATTCTGGTGACCACACACATAAAGGGCTGTGGAGGCCAGGGAAGAATTGTAAATGATTGAAGCATGTCAGTTGCCAAGAATAATGAGGGGTGGTAGGAACTGGGGCAAACTAGGAAGCATGTATCTCCTCTAGAAGGGGCAGACACTGCTTAGCCCCTACTGACTTTTTCCAACTGGCTGATTTTTCAAAAGAAACCATAAATCCCAGTATTTATGATAAATCATCTGATCTTCTCATTTTGGGACAATATCGGCTAATCAAACAAAAATTGCCTACAGGTGTGATGCAGTTCTTGTTCGGTTTCCTGTATCTCTTGTTACTAGTCATATAGCTCCTCTGCCATTTCAGCTCACAATCTGAAAACCAAGCTCAACATGAGTCTGACATATATAAATAAAATAGGCTCGGTGTGGTGGCTCACACTTGTAATCCTAGCACTCTGGGAGGCCAAAGCAGCAGGTGGATAACCCGAGGTTGGGAGTTTGAGACCAGCCTGGCCAACATAGTGAAAGCCTGTCTCTACTAAAACTACAAAAAAAAAAAAGAAAAAATTAGCCAGGTGTGGTGATGCATGCCTGTAGTCCCAGCTGTGGGAAACTGAGGCAGGAGAATTATTTGAAACTGGGAGGTGGAGGTTGCAGTGAGCCCAGATCGCACCACTGTACTCCAGAATGGGTGACAGAGTAAGACTCCCTCTCAAATAAGAATAATAAATTTTAAAATTATGTGTTATAGGCAGGGAAGAATCTTATGCAAGTGTCAAAATTTGGTGTACATTAGCTGAGTAGCTTACAGATTTTAAGCATAATTAATAATTTATTTGCATTCACACAAGCATACAAACAAATAAATGGGGTCAGGTAAATGAAGGACAGATGGGAAGACTGTCCTCCCAAATTTCAGGAGCATGCATTCAAGCGAAGTTGCCTTATTTGACAATCCAAAAAAAATTATTTTCTACTTCACATGTCTATTATCCAACTCATTTATTTGATAATTAATAAGTGAAAAATTCTAGCATTATGCAGTTACATCAAGAAGTGGCAGATTAGCTGATGTTACTTTGGAAACTTTACAAAGAAAACATTTTCAGTGTTCTCCAGGGCTACAGTTGCAAACAAGATGTTCTTTAATAAATCACTAGATAAGTGCTTGTTATTACATTATTATTTAATAATTTAGAAACCCAAGGGGTACAGAAAAAGAAAACCCCGAGTTCAATTTTTACAACTTCACTTTCTTTAAAAATGCAGGCCAATGTTAAATGAGGAAAAACTGAAAGATGAACAAAATGAGCAGGAACAACACGATGCAAATCTTAAAATCCTAATGAGGATCAGAATTCCACTTCCATTCTGTGATACTTATGCACTTAAATTAAGTTCTGAAGGTTGTTTAGTAATATAGGGTTGTAAAAAGCCTAAAAATATTTTCTACATACAGAGGAGAAAAATCAAAGAAATATGCTGATCTAGTATATGCCTTAGAATTTTAAATTTTTAAAATATCAAAAGTGGTGTTCTGTTCAGGGAAGATGAGGTGATATAAAATATAGTTTTCCTGGAAGTAAGTTATAACTAATGAAATTATGAATGATGATGTGTGTTTCAAAATAGCAATAATGTAATCTTGAGTGGTTCTGCTATAAAAAGCTGCTCTTATTCACCAAATTAGTGTGTTCTGAGCACCACCTCATCTCCTCCTTGATATGTTAACAGTAAAAACATATAACATCTCAGAGTTTATTACAGAATGCACTGGCTACAAAATAGCCCCAGACATGTGTGTTTGGGGATTTCTCCTTTGATCCATAAGGAAGCTTATGGACTTTCTTCAAGCCATTCTCCAAGACCAGCTGGAAGCACCTCCTTAAATGGTATCCCTTATTACATCATCTCTTCTAGGGATCTCACTATTCTCTAAATTGAATCTAAACTCCTTACATGGGTAACAAAGCCCTGTGCTACTCTGTCCATTTTTCCTTTTCCCAGCTAATCTCATTATTCTACCTTACCTTCCTTGTAGTCCAGCCAAGTAGCCATCTTTCAGATCCTTGTGCATGCCAAGCTATTTCCACCCCAGGGCATATAAACCTGTTGCTCTTCTAGCCTGGAGTGTCTTTCCTGAGCTTGTTTTCCAGCCTGTTTGTCAGTTAGGTAACAGCTTTATAGATACCTCCTCCCGGATGCCTTCCCTGAACACTCTGAATTAGTTCTCATACCCATCTCTCCATTATTAATTTCCATCTTAACCCCTTGCTTGCTTCATTCCTAACACCTATAAAAAATCATGATCATTTTACTTCTTTGATAACTTTTTTGGTCTGCTCCTTCCACTATAATATTAAATAACAAGAAAGGGATTATGCCAACCCTGCTTATTATTATTTCCAGCATCTAATCAGCACATCTGGCACAGTGGAAGCAATTGATAAGTATGTGTTGTATGAGTGAATGAATGAAGAAATAGATGACAACTTGAAAATAAATAAAATAAAATTTGGTTACACAACTTAACATAATAAATAGCTACCATATGCCAGGTATGGTGCTTTGCAGGGTTATGTTTTTAATTTGATAATCATCCTCTGAAATATCTACTATTAATACCATCACAGTATAGAAGGAGAAACTGAAGGTCATGGGCATTAAGTCATTTGCCAAAAGCCAAGACAGATTATAAAAGGAGTAGGAAGAGCATTTGAACTTGGTTCTCTCTTCCTCAAGACTTCCAGCTTGTAACTGTTATATACACCATTAATAGTTAAGCCCATGTGGAAAATCAGGAGTTTCTAATTATTTAGATTGGGACTACATTTTAGATAACTGCTTAAAACCACATTTAACTTGTACCCAAGATGACAATGTATCTAACCACAAATTGAATATAATAGGAGTTCATTCCTATTATATTCCTGATTACTACAGCTAGAAGTCTCAGGATGACAAGTTTCTCTCTTCAAAAGAACAAAGTAGTAGTAAAGAAGCTCAAGAAGCACAGAATCCCAGGGCTTTTTTCACTAGTGAGGTTTTCCCTTTAGCCACTAGCTCTGTAGCTACATCTAAGAGAAGTCAAATGTGAATCTCAGTTTTCTAAAAGAGCTGGTTCTAAACTTCTCTGATCATTAACGGTGATTTACCAATTAAATATCCCAGAGCAAATTCGAGGGAGCGTGCCTTGGTGTCTACTTGGCAGAAATATATGGGCAACTAAGGAATTCTCTGCATGCTACTTTGATGAAATATGTTACCAATTCTGCCTAATTAGAATTACTCCTTTTCTCTTTTAATTACATCCCTATGCATATTTGTCCTCATTCATAGAATATAAACAGTTGACACCATCTGAGTTTCTGTAATATTTACAGTTTCAGTAAGGTCTACGAAGACTTCGGTGCAAATACCAGTTCTCGATGATCACCAGTCTATAAAACATCTTAATTCAAATGCCACCAAGAACCAGATGAGCAATATAGTGAATCATAAACAACCAAATCAATTTCCCCTCACATTCCTCCCAGAACTAGCAAACAATCTACTCCCAGGTTGAACTTTTGTGCTGAGTTTCATCCCAGAGTACAACTTTACTATGGAGTTTTAAGCCCCGAAATTGCTGATGTAGCCTTAATAGTAACTATGCTGGTGACACCATTCTAATGAACTCTTTGCTATTTTATGTGGCCTGGGTATCCCAGGTGGGGCATTGTCTAAATGTACAAACACATTGGTCAGGGTTTAGTGGGAAAGGAGAAGTGGTAAATACATATGTGCATGTGTATGCAACATGAATTATGCAAAGTTTAATGAGTATAATATCAAAATGGTAATAGCACTTCCCATTATGGGAAGTCTTTGAACTAATGCAAATACTGTCAATTAAAAAGCTTTATCAAAATTATAGGGGAGACTAAATGATCTGTAACCTTTATTATTTATTTGGTGGAGTCTCACTGTCACCCAGGCTGGAGTGCAGTGGTGTGATCATAGCTCACTGTGACTTGGAACTCCTGGGCTCAAGCGATCCTTTTGCCTCAGCCTCCCAAATAGTTAGGACCACAGGGACCTGCCAGCATGCTCACCTAGTTTTTCAATTTTTGTAGAAACGGGGTCTCAATATGTTGCCCAGGCTTGTCTCAAACTCCTGGCCTCAAGTAATTCTCCCATCTTGACCTCCCAAAGTGCTGAGATTATAGGCATGAGCCACGGCACCCTGCCTGTAAACTGTATTTATATTTATGCATTAGTCCATTTTCATGTTGCTTAAAAAAACATACCTGAGACTGGGAAGAAAAAGAGGTTTAATGAATGTACAGTTCCACATGGTTGGGGAGGCATGGCAGAAGGCAAAGAGGAGCAATTCACATCTTATGTTGATGGCGCAGGCAAAGACAAAGCTTGTGCAGGGACACTCCCATTTTAAAACCACCAAGTTTTGTGAGACATACTCACTATCACAAGAACAACATGGGAAAGACCTGCCCCCATGGTTCAATTACCTCCCACTGGGTCCCTCCCACCACATGTGGGAATTCAAGATGATACTTGGGTGGGGACATAGCCAAACCATATCATTCCACCCCTGGCCCCTCCCAAATCTCATGTTCTTACATTTCAAAACCAATCATGCCTTCCCGACAGTCCCTCAAAGTCTTAACTCATTTCAGAATGAACTCAAAAACCCACAGACCAAAGTCTCATCTGAGACAAGGCAAGTCCTTTCCACCTGAAAGCCTGTAAAATCAAAACCAGGTGAGTTATTTTCTAGATATAGTGAGGGAACAGGCACTGGGTAAATATAGCCATTCCAAATGGGAGAAATTGGCCAAAACAAAGAGGCTACAGGCCCCACACAAGCACATAATCCAGCAGGTCAGACAAATCTTAAAGTCCCAAAATTCTCTCCTTTGAATCCAGGTCTCACATCCAGGTCACACTGATGCAAGAGGTAGGTTCCTATGGTCTTGGACAGCTCTGCTCTTGTGGTTGTGCAGGATACAGGCTTCCTCCTGGCTGCTTTCATGGGCTAGAATTGAGTGTCTGTGGCTATTCCAGGTGCATGGTGCAAGCTGTCAGTGGATCTACCATTCTGGGGTCTAGAGGACAGTGACCCTCTTCTCATACCTCCACTAGGCAGTGCTCCAGTAGGGACTCTGTGTTGGGGCTCCAACCCCACATTTCCCTTCCATACTGCCCTAGCAGAGGTTCTCCATGAGGGCCCTGCCCCTGCAGCAAACTTCTGCCTGGACATCCAGGTGTTTCCATACATCTACATCTAGGAAATCTAGGCAGAGGTTCCCAAACCTTCATTTTTGATTTCTATACACTTGCAAGCTCAACACCATGGGGAAGCTGCCAAGGCTTGAAGCTTGCACCCCCTGAAGCCATGACCTGAGCTCTTCATTGGCCCCTTTCAGCCATGACTGGAGCAGCTAGGATGCAGGGCACCAAGTCCCTAGGCTTCACACAGCACAGGGAACTGGGCTCGGCTCACTTTTTCCTCCTAGGCCTCTGGGTCTGTAATGGGTGGGGCTGCCATGAAGACCTCTGACATGCCCTGGGGAGATTTTCCCCATTGTCTTAGGTATTAACATTTGATTCCTTGATATTTATGCAAATTTCTGCAGCAAGCTTGAATTTCTCCTCAGAAAATGGTATTTTCTTTTCTATCCGTCAGGCTAAAAATTTTCTAACTTTTATGCTCTACTTCCCTTATAAAACTGAATGCCTTTAACAACATCCAAGTCACTTCTTGAATGCTTTGCTGCTTAGAAATTTCTTCTGCCAGATACACTAAATCATCTCTCTTAAGTTCAAAGTTCCACAAATGTCTATGGTATGGGCAAAATGCTGCCAGTCTCTGCTAAAATATAACAAATGTCACCTTTACTCCAGTTCCCAACAAGTTCCTCATCTCCATTGTTCATGTCATTATCAGCATTTTTGCCAAAGTCAACAAGTCTCTAGGAAGTTCCAAACTTTTCCACATTTTTCTGTCCTCTTGGGGGCAGAAGAGACCTGCCCCCATGATTCAGCTACCTCTCACTGGGTCCCTCCTACAACATGTGGGAATCTAAGATGAGATCTTGGCGAGGACACAGCAAAACCATATCAATTTACTTATTTCCTTTATTGTAATGAACCACACTTGTCTTTCAAATCAAAATACCAACCACCATTTTTCAGTTCCAGGCAAACCAATGCTTTTCAAAGTATAATGTGCCTATAAAGCACAATCCAGTTAAAATTCAGATTTTGATTCTGTAGGTCTGGAATGGGGCCTTTTTTGCATTTCTCACAAACTGCTAGTCCATGTCATTGTTTATTTGGAATGAAACTTCTATAAGAGGTTTTAGTTATCATTGCACTGTTTTTATAACATTCAATAATCACTTTTAAAATATGTTGGGTGATAGATTCATATCCCAAAATATGCATTTTCTTGCAAGTTAGAAATATAATTTTTTAAAAAGTAAATATCCTATAACCCTGTTATTTGAACATTGTTTAAGTTGCAGTTCTATTGCTGTTTCAAAAACCAAAAAGCTTCTGAAAAAAAATCAATGACTTTAAAAATGAAGGGAAGGGCTCTAAAAACACTATAAAGAAAGGCAAACAACTAGTACAATATACCACATTGCTTATTTGCAAGGATCCTGAGAAATAGCAGAGTTAATGTTGAGAAGACAAAAAGCAATATAAGAGTGAAAACTTGTTGGTCTCTATGTCCCATTCTATAAATGTACACTCAAAGGAAAGTGAGTCTTGAAATCTGCAAGTTTCTTAAGTGTTTGAAGTTTTTAAAATAGACCCTTCATATAAATATATATCCCCTTACATATTTAAAATCTAGAATGCCAATTCGTGTATGTGTGGCTGTATCACTGACATTTCATCAGATATAATGTCAAAGTTGTGAATCACACAAATCATTCAAGAGCCACTTTGCAAATACTTGAGTGGCAGCTCACACCCAGAAATGTATGTGTTTTCTGACAAGTTAGACTTGTAATTCATCCATTAAATATGACAGAATATATAGTTATTTCTATGGGGCTCTTAAGTGGCCTCTTCCCATTTCTGTGGCAGTTTTTGCAACTTAGTACATTTGCATAATGTACATATTTCAAGTAAACCCGCCAAGCTTACTAACAGTATCTCATGTTTTCTTTGATTTTTTTCAGAGTAGGAATTGGAATCATTAGTCATGGAATGTAGCTTTTTTATATAATCATTAGTCACATACTGTGGTTTATGGGATACTTTTTTATATTGAGCTCAAGGACTATAGCTCTTGAGCTAACCCTCCATTTTTCCTTAACAAATTCCTCAGATTTTCCCTAAAAATAATACCCTCATGTTGCAAAAGAGCAGTGGCTTTGAGTATATTCACAGAGTTGTGCAACCATCTCTAATATGTAATTCTGGAATATTTTACCACCCTAAAGAGAAACCCCTGTCAATTAGCATTCACTAATTGACACTCTATTCCTCCCTACTATCAGACCCTGAAAATACTAATCTATTTATGTCTCTATAGATTTACCAATCCTAAACATGTTTTTATAAATAAATCATCTATTATGCAGCCTTTTGTGACTGCCTTTATTCATTCAACATAAAGTTTCCAAGGCTTATTTGTGTTGCAGCATGTATCAGTATGTCATTCTTTTTTTACAGCTGAGTAATATTCTCTTGTATATATAAATTGTTTTATTTATTGATTCAGCAGCTGATGGACACTAGGGTTGTTTCCACTTTTGGGCTATTATGAATTATGCTGCTGTAAATGTTTGTTTATATGAGTTTGGGTATTTTCAAGGCTTTTTGGCATATACCCAGCAGTGGAATTGCTGGGACACATGGTAATGCTATGTTTAACATTTTGAGGAACTACTTAACTCTTCTCTAAAGTTTCTGCAACTTTTTATAATTCCACCAGCAATGTATGCATGCATGAAGGTTCCAGTTTCTCTACATCCTTATCAGCAGTTGTCACTTTTTTATTTTAGTCTCTTAGGAAGTATGAAGTAGTACTGCACTGTGGTTTTGATTTGCCTTTCCCTAAGGATTAATTATATTGAGCATCTTTTTATATGCCTAGCCTCCATAATTTCTGAAGAAAAGTCATCTGTTAGTCTTATTGAGGAGCCTTTGCATGTGATAAGTCATGTTTCTTTGCTGCTCTCAAGATTCTCTTTGTTTTTCAACAGTTTGGCTATGACATATATAAGTGTCAGTTTTATTGAGTTTATCTTGGTTGGAATTCATTGAACTGCTTCAATCTGTAGATTATTATTTGTCATCAAATTTGGGAAGACTTAGAGCATTATTTCTTCAAATTTTTTTTCTTCCTCTTTCTCTCTCTTCTCTCCTTCTAGACTCAATCATCTATATAATGTTAAACTTGATGGAATCCTAAGGTTTAAACCTCTGTTCATTTTTCCTCATTTTGTTTTCTTCATTTTGCGCAAATTGGACAATCTTAATTGACCTATCTTTAAGTTTGCTAATTTTTTTCTTCTGTTGATCTTTTCTTTTGTCCCCTCCAGTAGCTACTTGATTAGCCATTGATTTTTTTTTTCATTGCAGTTTTTGTAATTTTCAACTCTAGAATCTGTATTTGACTCTAGTGTCTCTTTATTGACAATTTGTATTTGGCAAGACATTGCTCTCATACTGTCTGCAATTCTTTAGAGATAATTTTAGTCCCTTAAACATATTTGTAATTGCTTAAAGTCTTTGCATAGTAAGTCCAACATACATTTTCCTGAGAGATAGCTTCTACTGATTGGCTTCTTTTCCTGTGTATGGGCCATATGTTTCTTTTTTGTTAGTGGACTTTTAAAATATATAATCTGGACACACTGAAAATCAGATCCTCCCTCATCCCATATTACTTTTCTATTGCTGTGAAACAAATCACCACAATTTAGTAACTTAAAACAACACAGATTTATTATTTTGAAGTTCTGCTGGTTATAAGTCTAAAATGTGTCTCACTAGGCTAATATTATCATGTCAGAAGGACTGCATTTCTTTCTGGAAGCTTTATAGTCTTCCAGCTTCTAGAGACTGTCTATATTCCTTCACTCAGAGCCCATTCTGTCTTCTAAGTCATTAATGAGTATTTTAGTCTTCCTCACATTGTGTCACTCCAATACTAACTCTTTCACCTCCCTCTTCTACATTTAAAGAACCCTTGTGATTACATTGTACCCATCGAAATCATCCAAGCTAATGTTGTTATTTAAAATCCAGCTGCTAGCAATGTAAATTCCTCCTTGCCATGTAACATGTAACATAAATTTATAAGTTTTAGGGATTAACACATGGGAATCTTTTATGGAGAGCATTATTCTGCCTATCATACTTCCCAGGGGCTTATTCTTGCTATTTGTTCTTGTTTTGGCTGTTGCTGTTTGTTGGCTTAATGAGTTTCCTGGATGAATTCTGTAAAGTATGTATTTGTGTGTGTGTGTGTCGCCTGTATCCATAGAAGTCTCTACGTCTCTGCTTAAATGGCTTAGTGGTCAGGCAGTGATTGAACAAAGATTTCCTTAAATGACTTGAATCAATAAGCCCCCCAGCCTCTGTTGAGGGGCTGGGTGTTTATGAGCATGCCTCCAATGCTCTGGTAGTTTACAGCTCTGCCCTAGCCTTCACGTCCTACTCTGTGCTGAGTCTCAATGTCAGTCAGAGATTAAAGCTTGGGGCATTTTCAGTTTATTTCTGGGGATAAGCACAGCTCTGCACATGCATGTTGCCTTCTGGATTCCCAGAAATATATTGGAGCATTTCAAATGCCTCTATGGATATCTCATATCCCAGGTTTTCCTTTAAAATTTTTTGGTCAGCCTCCTGTTTGTGCCACTTGTACAGCTGCCTCAGAAAGCTGCAACATTAAACAACTGCAATTGAATATTTTTGACAAACACCCTGGGGATAGGGCTGTTTGCACAGAGAAATTTCAGTCAGATTGTATAAAAACAAGTTCTGGACATTGGACAATTATAGGGAGCCACTGGATAAGTAAATAGTAAAAATTTTCTGGGAAGAGGGCTTTTGGAGACCCCAAAAACTGTTTTTCCCTTGAATGGCTGCTAGACTGTTGGTTTCTAACAAGTACCATGGTTGTGAGTCTATTGGTTTTCAAGGATACTGCAGATTTGAGAACAGGGTGATGAGAATAAGGCACATTAAAATTCCATAAATCTTGCTCTTCTTACTGATACTCATGTTTTTTCCGAATAAGTGCTCCTTAGATTGTCATAAGCCTTTAGTTAATTTCCAGAGCTCTACAAAAGTTACATTTGAGGACTTTTGCAAGTGTTCTCATTGCCTTTATGGAGAAGCAGATTTTGGGGAGTCCTTATTCTATCATTCTGGAAGGATTTCTTGAAAGGTCTTTCTTAACTGTCAATATCTCTCTACCTTTTCTATAAGTAACATACTTTGTCATTACAAGGACATCTAATCTTCTGGCCAGCTGCTGAAGGCACCCAGCCATCAATCTTTTAAACATTTACTACAAACAAAGTTACGTTTCTCTACCTCACCCATATACTATTATTGTAATGTCTAGTTAAAAAGTAACTTTTCTCTAAAAATATTCACATCACCCACAGAGTGAGAAACAGACTCATTGTCATGAAGTTTGGTGTGCATCAAATATTTTGAACTTTCATTTGTTACAATCTTGCCTTTAGCCATAGAATTCTATATTCATTATTTATTGCAGAGTAATGAACTGCCTTAAGACTTATGAGTTTACAGCAATTATTATCATTTGTTAGACATAAAGTTCTGTCTACTAAATAAGATGTTCAGGGCTACGTGATCAAGCAGCTATTGCTGCATGGTTTCTGTGGGAAAGGAAGTAGAATTTGCTTGGATAGGAGACTCCAGTTCAGGTTTCCTCATTTGTAATCAGATGTTGACCAGGTCTAGAAGATTCACTTCCAAGGTGATTCAATCACAGAGCTGGCAGTTTGGTACTAGTTTTTATTCAAGGGCCTCAGTTCCTCTCAACATGGGTATCATCAAAGGGTTGAGTGTCATCATGACACAGTGGCGCGTATCCTCCTGAGCCAGTGATCCAAGAGAGCAAGGAAGAAGCTGCAGTGCCTTTTATGACCTAGCTTTGAAAGTTGCACATCATCACATTTGGCATATTCAATCAGTCATACAAGACCAGCCTTGATTCAGTGTGGGAAGGGCACAGATACATGGAGACAAATCGTTTGGGAACATCCTGGAGCCTAACTACTATAGTTTCTATTTTGTCTAAGACCCTGTTTAGGATATAAAAAAAACTTATAAATATGACCATTCCTTAAAGAAGAACAAATTTATTTGCAGAGGAAACAGCGTGCATTCCAATAACAAAAATACTACTACAGATAGCTGATGTGTCATAAATGAAAGAAAGACAATATACTTCAAAAGTTCAGAGAAGGTAGAAATTCCATTCCGCTTCCAGAACAGAGGCTTTGGGCTGAGAGGGACTCCTTGTTATAAACAAGAAATCAAAAAGCAATTGTCTATATTTTAGTACCAATAAATTCTTAAGATAAAAAGGAAAGTATGCACATTTGAACTACTGAGGTCAAAAGCAAATTTAGACTCCTTGTTTAGAAATAGACTTGCAACCTCATGGCAAGCAACAGAACTCCAAAATAATCAAGAATAATTTTCAGCTAAACCACTGATACCAGAATACATTCATCACAATTATAATTTGCTACCAGGATCTAAAGAAAAGACAGTCATTTCTGGATTTCAACTCCTAGACTGGAATAGAACTAAACAGACATTATTTATAACTAATCAAGATCTACATTATGACTATTTTCAGAAATGTAAAGTTATATCACTATCAACCACTAATACTTGCTTTAAAAGCTAGCATATGTATAAACATACAAGGGAGAATTAACGTGTGGTTACTAAATACACATTCTGACATTTCAGTGAATGATTTGAAATTTTGCAGTCGAAACTGAATAAAAAATAGAGGACACTATCACAGGACAATGACATTGAAAGTGACTCTTAAATTTACCTGAAAAGTTGTCTTCACAGATTCTTAAAAAAACACCTGGGTTCCCCTGTTTTTAAGCTTTGTCCTAGGAATTACTTACTTACTTATTTATTTATTTAATATTTTGGGGGTAGGGAAACAATGTCTCTGTTGCACAGACTGGAGTACAGTGATGCAATCTTGGCTCATTGCAGCCTCCACCCTATCTTGGGAGTAATTTAGACTTCTGTAACTTTTATTAAACTATTTCAGCCTATGTTCAGTGTTCCTTGGTGCAGTGGTTCTCAAACTTGTTTGTCCCTGGTGCCCTTGTTAAAAATGCATATTCCTTACTACTTAGTGTGGTTGATTGACGGAGTCCCCCAACTCTGCAACTCTGCATTTTTAACTTTTTTTTTTTTTTTTTTTTTTTTTGATATGGAGTCTCGCTCTGTCGGCCAGGCTGGAGTGCAGTGGCGAGATCTCAGCTCACTACAAGCTCCGCCTCCCGGGTCCATGCCATTCTTCTCCCTCAACCTCTCCAGTAGCTGGGACTCCAGGTGCCCACCACCACGCCCGGCTACTTTTTTGTATTTTTAGTAGAGACGGGATTTCACCACATTAGCCAGGATGGTCTCGATCTCCTGACCTCGTGATCCACCCGCCTCGGCCTCCCAAAGTGTTGGGATTACAGGCGTGAGCCACCGCGCCCAGCTGCATTTTTAACTCTTATGCAGTGATTCTGAAGCAGTCATCTGACAAAACTTTGAGAATTGGAGTATTATTGTATGGGAGCTATGTTTTCAGAGCATACAGGAAACATCTCACACTTTCATTCAGCAGACCTGAGTTTATGTCCCAACCACAGCACTAACCAGCCAAGTGACCTTGGGAGACTCATTTAACCTCCCTCAGGCTCATTTGAATAACGGTGAAAATTCCTGTTTTGTGCTGAATAGTGCTAAAGACGAAAAGAGGCAGCATTTGCAAAACCCTTTATAAACCTTAAAGCCTCCACCTACAATATTGAGAATATTCTTACTGCTGAAGCATCTGCCAGAGGTGGCCAGTTTACATCCTTGATCTTATTTATCATTCAGAAGATATTTACTGTCTGTCTACTGGGTAAGGCTTCATGGCGGATGTACTTCCCCTGGCCCTTACACAAGCCTATAAGGGGATTTCAGGACTCACAAATGGGCAATTAAACCTCCAGCCTCTTCCTGAGAGTTCTGCCCTCCATTTGATTCACAGAACTTTCTTCTGATGATTAAATTGGCACCTCTGTACGAAAATGTTCCCTTCCCATCCTCCAGGGAGGGGTGCTCTCCCATTATGCGCTTCACAAGGGAGGAGTGTGGCAGGCTTTGCTGTATATTGCACACTGTTAATTTTTAATGTGAAGAGTCAGACTCTGCCGGCTTCCTTTACGGTACGGATTGTGCTGCAGGCTTCTCATCCACTGTGCAACACAACCCGTTGGCTGTTGCCAAGAGGTAGCTTTACCTTTCTAGGGGTGTCAAAATGGCAAATGATTTAGTTACTGTCTTAATAAGGGGGAAAGAGGACTTAACTCTGCTCATTGTAAGGGACTAGTCTGAAACAGCCTCAAACACATGATAATATAATTGGATGACAGACTGTCTGACAAGTGAGAGGTAAAAGAAAGCACTAATAGGAAGGAGGAAGACAAAAACAACTACGGGGAGAAAAGTGGCTCAGGAAAGGGGGATCCTGAAATGTAGATGGGTTTAAGGCCCACTGTGATGAAAACTTTTAGGTATCCCCATTGTCCATAGGATAGCAAAATCTTGTCCCCACAAATAAGATCTTGACAATGAAGCTTCAACCTACTTGTTTAGTCTCCAAGCTCTGGCCATACTGAATTTCAGTACTGGGAATGTGCTATGCTCTTTCATACCTCCATGCTTTTGCTCAGAATTTTCTATCTTTGATCTGGCATTGCAATGTCTACTCACATCACTTTTCAATTTCCTATAGAGAGTTCAAGGTTGAGCTGGAGTTCTCTAGCTCTTGTAGCCAGAACGAACTATTCCCTTCTCAGTCCTCCATGACCATTTAAAATATGGAAATACTGTACTAAATTTGATTCACTTTCCTAAATATTTGAGTGCATACTATGTGCCAGGCACTGCAGTAGATGCTGGGGATATAGCAGTGAGCAAAACGAAACCACTTGTCTTCTAAGCTTAACTACTCATTTATTGTCCATCTTTCCTTTTAGACAAGAGGGCAGGGTTTTGTCTGTTTAGTTCATCACTGTATTCCCACAGCCTTAGAAATGTGCCTGGCACATAGAAAGCACTTGATGAATAAATATTTGTTAAATAAATAGCCTTTACCTTAATACTAAATTCTACTCTAGGATGCTAGTTAGTTACGCTTTTCAAAACAGACTTTAGGCAATTTGAGTGTATAAGCCATACCTCCTTTGCCTGTTGTATCTTCAGAGTAGAGCAAAATAGCTGGTATGTAGCAAATGTTCTGGAATGAATTAAACTATCTAAACTTATTATTTTAGCTGCTTCTATATACTTCATATTCAAAAGCTGGGTAGCTATGTTAGACAATTATTTCTCCTGAGACAAATTAAACCCAAAGTATAACCCTAAGAAATCTTTTTCTAAATATAGGGCTTCAGACAGAATTGGGAGGGGACAAAATCTGTGTGCATGGGACTTGCTTATTAGGCAGTTTTGCTGGTGAAAGAAAGGGTTTTGGGAGTTCCTACTTTATGCCACAGAGATTGTTGCAAATTTACTAACATTTTTCATTGTTAGAAGTGTTGATACAGAGAGTCACTCATCAGATAGAAGGTGAGATTCTAAAATTCCAACAGTTGATAGTTCTCCATGCAGAAAACATCATAGACTTCTGAGCCACCATCTATTTTCAGATTCTCTTTTGGGTTGTTGTCCCGTGACCTGAACTTTACCCTTCTTAAACAACTGTGCAAAGAGTTAATGTATGAACAGCTATTCTTTGTTTATTCACAACATAGAAGGAAGAGGATTCATGGACTACAAAATACAGGGATATACATAACAGCATTTAAGTAATTGGCTTTAATTATATTTTAGGGAGTCAGGGTGGGGGAAATACATTCTTAAAATGATATATCTCAGAGGATATGCAAAGATGTTTACACAGTCACTAAATGTGTATTGGAATGAGAGAAAGGAATCAATTCAGTTACATTCCAAGTGGATAGGGAAAGTAGAATTGCAGGGAAAATACATCGTAGGTAATCCACAAAGTGGGTAATCATATGTGAAAACTTGAGAGCTGACCCTAAGAACTAGATTTTAATTTCCCCATGTAACTACCTCCTACACACACACACACACACACACACACACACACACCCATTGCAAAAGGAACAAACATAGTAGATGAGATCATGAGGCAAAAGCTGGGTAAAAGCAAAAGTGCATAAAAAATGGGAGGGAGCATGTAATGAAAAAGAAAAGATACAGCAAAAGTGAAAATGTGTCGAGTTTACAAAAACTGGGAATATTCTATAGAACATACCCAGGGCAATTACTCAAGGGGGAAAAAGAGGATTTATTCAAAACTTGCCTGATGACACCACTATGAAGTGTATTTCAGGTGATAGCAAAAGTTACAATACCTTAAAGGCCCTTTTCAGAATTCTACTTCAATGTGTGTGAATTCCACAATAGTTCACGTACGTTAAACAGCTTACTTTGAGATTCTGTCTGAAAAAATACCATTCAGAGGCAAGACCTATATGAAGTTTCTACCCTGAGTGAATTTTTATGGCCAAATTAGGAACCTGGGAAAAGAGAGATTGTAATAAACGTGCTGACTCAGCAGTGAACTGCAGAATGGCAATGGGATATTATTTCAATGATGCCAGAGCTGAAATGCATCATTCCTGAGATTAGCATATCTGCTAAAAAATACATTCAGCAATCCAAGCTAAAGCATTTTGTCAGCGGTCAGCAGAAAGAGGATTTTTGCACAAATGGGAAGACTGGGATACAGGATCAGCTCAGAAAATTTTGAAGAGATTACACAATTTATAGACCTAAGAGTTTAAACTGCAAAAGTCTAAATGGGATTTAGTTTCTTTTTGTCCTGGAAGTGTGTTCTTTAGCAAGTTCCCTGGCAGAATTTGACTGATTACATAGTCTACTTACATGCTCCTTCCCATCCTTCTAGTAGATCTTCCAGTTTATTAGTTAAAAAATTAAGTCTCTTTAATTAGTTCATCCATAAGAAAGTTATTTAGTACCAATGGCAAACCAGGTACTTGAGATACTCCAATGACCAAGATCCAGCTTCCACTCTTAAAAATGTCATAGTTTAAAAGGGAATACAACCAAAACAGCTAGTAATTTCAGTCCAGGGTGAATTATGCCATGATAGAGATAAATAAGTATAAAAGACTATGGGAGCACAAACATGTCTGATCCCAGTTTGGGAAGATCAATGAAATGAAAGGCTTAAGCCTTGACTTAAGGGTTGATTCGACCTTTACTCTACTTTTCCAGAATAATTAACACATTCAAAGTGCAGCATCAACTTCATCAGACACTAAAATCAGTTTAATGCCTACATATGGGCAGAACCAGAGGATAAAATGGAGAGAGCAAGTATTGGCCAAAGGTTATACAGCAAGGACATTGCATATCTTACAGGGAAATAATGTTGACTAACTCCCAGACCACAGGTTTCACCCAGTGTACTAAGCTGGAGTCACTCTATGATTTTTCACCATCGTCAATACTTGGTTAAAATCAAACTAACACTGGAAAATGATGATCAATACATAGAGAAGAGTACTCCTTCAGAAGATTACATAGAAAGAAAAAATAAATTGTTATGCCCTTGAAAGAAAAGCTACTTTTATTTAAGTTAATAAAGCTTTATTTGTTCTCTAGCCGCTAAGTTTATAGAAATTAAAAGTCTTTACTATTTGTCTTTTGCCAACATGAATTTAAAAGTGGCTTTAAAAAATCTCATTAACATTGTGCTTTTTTTTTTTCTGTCCCAAGCTGATTCAATACAAAACAGATTACCTCCTGTCTATGCCACTAAAGTGCACATAAATATTTCACAAACCAATTTATCTAAAAATTTTGTCATTCCTCATTCTGAGTCTGGACATAGAGTGCACTAGAAAGCACTTTAGGTTTTTCAGATAACATAATCAGAGAGGCAAGAGTATATTATATTTCCTTTTCTGCCTCTTGTCTGGGCTTCAAATATTTCTCTTGGAGTGTTTTCAGAATTTTATTATGTCAGATTGGCAAACACACAGTTAATGGGATCCCAGAAAATACTTAACTGAGATAATTTAATAGTCAAAATAAACTCTACACTATTGAGCCATAGGGGAAGGAGAGAGAGAGAGTAAACTTAGTTTTACCAATTATGATGGGAAAAAATTATAGTCTTAATGAGCAGAATGGTCCAGACTAGGGGTCCCCAACCCCTGGGCCACAGATAGGCACTGGTCCACGGAGGTGAGCAGCCATCAAGTGAGCATGACTGCCTGAGCTTCACCTCATGTCAGATCAGCCACGCATTACATTCTTACAGGAGCCTGAACCCTATTGTGAACTGTGCATGCAAGGAATCAAGGCTGCACACTCCTTATGATAATCTAACTAATGCCTGATGATCTGAAGTAGAACAGTTTGATCCTGAAACCATCCCCCAGTCCCATCTGTGGAAAAATTTTCTTCTACAAAACCAGTCACTGGTGCCAAAAAGGTTGAGGACCACTGATCTAAACCACTGAGAAATACATGCACAGAAGAGTTGAGGGACCTTTGATCCTGAAGTCAAAGTTGGGAAACTGAATGGCCCTCTTCTGCTGTTTTATTACCAGGCTTTATGTGAGAAATCTATTGCTTCTAGACCAGCACTTGGCAAATGTTTTCTCTAAAGAGCCAAAGAGTAGAGAATTTCTGATCTGTAGGCTCTACAACCTCTGTTGCAACTCTTCAGCTCAGCTGCTGTAGTATAAAAGCAGCCACTCACAGTCAATAAAAAAGAAATGAGCATGACTGTGTTTCAAAAAGAATTTTGCAAAAACTGGTGGTGGGCCAGTTTTGCTGACCCATAGTCTAGAGAATTAATAATTATGAATCTGAAGGTAAAACCCAAAAGTTACCTGGGAACACTAATCAAGGAGAAATGATCAAGTCTCCATGCCAATAAGACTAAATATAAGTAAACAAGGCCCAGTTTAAGGAGGAAAAATATGAACTCAAAATAATAACAAAATGGGCTTTGAGTCTGAAATCTTAGCTTTGCTATCAAGATCTGTGCTTGCCTAGTTTTCTCACTAGCAAAATGATATAAGCAAACTTTTATTTCCCCCCCTACTATTCTGACTACCTTAAAGATTATTTTGAAGCTGAAAATGAATATTTTTAAGTATTTTGGAAAAATATAAGGTGCTATACCAGTGATAGAAATATTATAAAATGATTTACACAACTCCTACATTGCTGGGTTCCATCACCAAATTCTGGGCCCTAGAGTTTCTAATTGAGCAGGTCTGAGGTGGGGCCCAAGGTCTAACATCTCTAATCATTTTCAAGAGATATTGATACTGCTAGTTTGGAGAACACTTTGAGAACCTCCACTGTACGATCTTAAAATAGGACACAAATCCCGTGGTAGAAGTGGAGGTTAAGTACACAGATGAAATTCCAAACTAGAAAATTTAGGATTAAGTACAGATTTACATATAGTGAGTATTCCTAATCATAAGCCTAGAATTTTGTTCAGCATATCATAGCATTATACCTTGTATGGGAAAATTTATGTCCTTGGGATAGAGGTAACAATGTTTTTTTAGCTTCCTAACAGATCCAGAGAAATACACTTAGACTGTATTGACATCAAAGTATCATCATAACATTACATATATGTATAGTAAATATAGTTATGTAGAGTTTCAAACAAAAGCAATTAAAGGCATGGTCCTGATATTTTTTTAAGATGTGGAACTAAATGGATAGTGACCCACACACTTAACACCCTGGGTATTTGCATTTTGACCCACTTGAAATCTACATGCTGTGATCATTGAGTGTGTGGGCCATTATCCATTGAGTGTACGGTCAGAAAGGCCAGCTGTGGCAAGACAGCATGGGCGCTGGAGTTAGCCAGACCTGACCTAAACCCTTTCTTCCCCAGCTCTGAGAGGGCATTGGAGGTAGGGTTCAGGTAAAAGCACAGGCTCCAGACCCTGACCCTCTGAATGGAAATCCTGTCCCCACTTTGTAATGACTATGTGATGGTAAGGAAATTGATTAATCACTGAGTATTACCAAAAATGGCTAATGAAACAAGAATTGATTAAGTGCTAGATGCTATTATAATTGTTTTACAGATATTGTTACATTTAATTCTCACAATTCTGAGGTGAATACTATTATTATGTTCACATTATAGATGTGAAACTGATGAATAGGGAGATTAAATATCTTCTGTGGAGTCACTTAGCCAGAAAAAGACATATCTGGGGATATTATCTTAGGCAGTTTGACTCCAAAGCCCATTATGCTCTACTGTAAAAGTTGGCACACTAAGGCCCTCTTGCTAAAGCCAGTCATTGCTTGATTTTGCAAATAAAGTTTTATTGAAACACAGCCACGTCCATCATTTACAATATCATCTATGGCTTCTATCATATTACATGCCAGAGTTGGGTGGCTGCAACAGAACAAAGAATATATGGCCTAAAAAACCTTAAATATTTACTATTGGTCACTTTATTAAAAAATGTACACTTACCCCTACTCTATGAGGCCCTATAATTAGCTGTCTTAGTTATCTGGCAAGTTACTTCGTTTATTCCAGTCACAATTTCCCTCACTACAAAGTAAAGATCATACCACTGACCTTGCAGGAGCCCAAGAGCTTTCCATTTCTACTATACACTTATTCACTCTGCCTATTAGAGGAAACGTAATCTAAACACAGCTTTGGTCACCTGATGCTTGCAGAGTCCAATTAACAAGAGCCAGGTCTAGTATAAAAGAAAGTGACTTTTTATTCCAAAGCTAGCTTAGGGGAAGAAGTACAGCTTTCTTCCCTTAAGAGGACTGTTTGGCTTTTGTAGCAGAAAGGGGATGCTTTTAAAAGGGGTGACTATATAGGGATAGAAATGAGCAGGTGGGGGTGGTCCCTGTGCTAGTTCAGTGCCTTATTTACCGAGCAGCTGAGCTGGTGTCTTCATGGGCATAAATAGGTTTTAATGGTGGCCAAAAACTCTCCGGGTGGGAGAAAGTTTGTAGTGGGCATACTTTAGGTTGTAAATCAACTGTTATCTCTCCAGGAAACCTTGTGGTGGTTGAGTTCTTTTCTGGAATTTGCCCTGTAGGGAGTGTCCACTGAAGAGGAGGTAAAATGTTATTATTTCCATCTCTAAAAAACTAAGTAGGAAGCGGGGAACAGGGGGAAATGGAGAAGGGAAAAGAAGAAAAAAAATTTAAAAAATAGTAATTCATTCTCTTTTTCTTAGAAAAATGAGGATACTCAATTACAGAAAGTGTTGCTAATAATTTCTTAAATTGTTTGACCACAGATGTTCTGGCATGTTTTGCCTCTGAAAGTCTCCCGTTAATACCATGAAGAACTATTTTTTTAAGGAGCACAATTTGGGGAATTTTAATAGGCTCATGGTCCAGCTGCCTCATTTTCAGATAAAGAAACAACTCAAGCATTTTGCATAGGGTTTCACTGCCAGTCAGGCAATAAGCGGATTTGAATCAGCTCTCCTGATCTCAGAATGGGGCTCCTCACCCCTGCAGGTGGTGTGCTGTCATCTTCTATCCAGTCCTCTCCCATGTTCTTTCCAGTCACATGGCTTTCCTGCTGTCTATCAACCCATTCTTTCTTAAGACAAGACTGCGAACTCTTTGAAACTAAAGTTCATATCCTTCTCATCTCAGCCCCCAGCAAATTGCACAATGCTTATAGTGTGGTTGGCATTCGGTAATTGCATACTGAATGAATAGGAGATTGAACAAAAGCCATGTCCTTCCCCAGCATTTGGGATTTCATTTCTTCCTTCAGTCACCATCTTCTTTGTCTAACTTTGATACAAGGTACAGATTTTCTCCAAACTACAAGAATTTCTCCTTACTTCAGTATATGCAAAATACCCTCTGTCACAAAATACATATATGATGCTGTAGCTTGCATTTATTTCAGTTAAACTACATGAAATCAAGGGCACATATTTGTAAAAGAAAGGAGACATATGCAAATGGCAAAGGATCCAAAAAATTGTAACGTCATCACAAAGTGAGGCCTTCTCATCTCAGAATACAGCTCTAGCGTTTAATGATGTATTCTGCACGTGGCATGGCCCTCTATTCTAGCCAATCACTGTACCTTATATTCAGTTGAACAAAGACTAAAGTTTCCTAACCCTGAAAACTTGGCTGGGTAGGACTTTTTGATTGATGAGACCTCATAGCCATCTCCAAGCTGACACGAAAAATGGCCACAATGTATCTCGTATCTATGTCATCAAGATTCAATAAAGAGAAAGGTGTATCAGCTTCATGAGCAAGTCATACAACTTACACCTTACAAGTTGAATTTGAAACCAACCCCCACCTGCGATGCCCTTTCACCATACTGTATGCTGCACACATTCATTGCTTGCAGAGTTATGAATAAGAAAGTGGCGATTCCCAAAGCTTGCTGGGAAGCTAGCTACCTGGACCACATCACAGAGTGGGGAGGCACTTCTGAATCGGAAATGTGGCTGAGAAATTTCAGTAATATGAATGCCAGTGTAAAAGATTTGCCAACATCTGAAGGCCATTTCCTCTCAATCTGGGACTATCAGGCAAATAAAAGGTAAGCAGAGCCATTGGACTGGGCCTCAATATTTGGGTTGCTTTCCAGGGGCAGATTTCGTAAGGAGGTTGGGTGAAGCCTCATCATAGATTTTAATTTCCGCTCATTCTAAGAGAAAACTATTGACCTCTGGAACTTGTTAAATCTAAGACTGAGGGAATAGATTGAGAGTAAAGGGACTCAAATGTGAAAGTTGGCCAGACTTCACAGTTTTTCCTCATAAGCCAAAAAACAAGACACAGTTTTTCGTTATTGTGACTCAAGTCCTTCAAACCAAGAAAACTTATTTTTGTTAATAATAAAACCAAAGGTGATATCTGTCTATCCACCTAGCAGTTGATTATGCTAACAACAGTTCTGAAATGAAATTTGTAGCCAGAGCTATTTGGAGATAAACAGAAGCAGCCAGCCCTATTTGGAAATGACTAAAGAGACCACATATGAGTTTTTATTATCTTGGCTAAATAAATGGGAAACATAAAACCTGGGAGATGAGACCATAAGATTTCTTAGTCATTTCTATTGATTAGAAAACAGCTCCAGAAAAGACTCAAAACGATTTAAAAATAAAACTGTATTTTTTTTTTTTCTGTTTGCTCCCGTGTCGTCCAAGCAAGGCAAGGCTTTTTCCCCTCCTCTTTACAGCGGTTGGGAGAAATGAGTTTCCAGTAAAGAACAAGCTTACTTATCAGATGTTCTTGATAGAGCTGTGATCATCTTTATTGCAATTATTTTTGATATCTCTTGGCAACGCTCTGTTTTCTGATTTAAGATCATGGACCTATAAAAGTTTCCTATCTGCCACTTAACATTGACCTCAGCATGAATTTCTACAGGATGCTCAAGAGCATGTTGTAAGCACAAAGACAGCAAACAAAAATAGAGAAATGCAATTAAATAAAAAATAAATGTAACAAATAATAACAATGGTTTTCCCAGGTCCTTTCTGAATATGCTCCAAACATGTTTTTGTATATCACACTTATTGTTTCAGTCAATCTGAATTAAAATACAAGAGCTAGGCTAGGATAATCTGGCATTAAAACATAAAAGTTTATTAATATTGCCAGAAAGAACCTGAGAACATTTTCCCCAGGGCTTATAAAGGCAGTAAAGCACAGTGGTTAATGGCGACAGAATTAGGATATCTGAGTTCTAACTCATCTTCCTTATTTACTAGCTAAGTATAGATATAAATCTCAGAGAAGTAACATAACCTCTCCGTGCCTCAGTTTTTCATCTATAAAATAGGGATATTAACATCAACATTAACAGAAAGGATGACATGAATTAAAGCTAGTACAAGACTTATTATTTTCCCTGGCACAGAACACATACTCAGTAAATTATGGTTATTAATATTACAAAGATGAAAATGATTCTGTTCATCATTTGAAAGTTATATTGTTAAATACCCAATTCAAAATGTAGGTCACTGAACTGTTTTCCCTTCTGGATACAATACAGATAAAACAGGTTAACATTAATGGATCATTTTATTGCAGAACAGACATGTGCTGAGCAACGTTTATGCATTTACTCATTTAGTGCGCACAGCAGCCATAGTATCTGTTCCTATTTTTCAGATGAGGAAACTGAGGCCTAGCAAAGTCATGTAGTTTGCCTAAAATCTCAATAAGAAGCAGACCCAGGAGAAAATAAGACAACCAAGCAGACAAACAAGAACATCTACCTGATTTCAAATCTGATGCTTATGACTACCAGGCAACTTTGCTTACAAATTCAGATTGTATGCTTGCTTTTGGACCTTCATTCCTTCTTATTTCCCAGAGATCTAGTTAGAAGGGCCAGTCTGAAAACCAAAATCTCAGAAATACCATGACTGCTGGTTTAAGAGTCTGTCCCTTTCTCCAGACCTTATTTGGGATGCTGGATCCTCCTCCCTGATTCTGCTGCAGTAAGCCCAGTTTGGTGCTTGTGCTTTTTTACCATGTTCCGGGCTAGTATATTCTGCCACCTCCCTTAGTTTCTTCAAAAGAACTTAGATGTCAGAAATGGTACCCTTGAGCCAAATACAGTCTGCCTGACCCTGGGGGTTGGACCACCTGGTACTTGAAGGGGAAAAAAAGTAATAACCTAATAATTGCAACCACCTGCCTGCCACCGCGGTTGTGTTCCTGACTGCTGCCAGGTGCTATGCTGGCAGGCTTGGACCAATTAGTAATTGTAACTGAAGCTGAATGCAATTAATTACATAACTTTAAGCTGTTCAAATTTGACACCCTGCAATTACTTCATGAAACTGGGATATAATGGAGGTTTACAAGAAATGAAGAGAAATTATCATGAATAAGATTTCCATCAGTATTTTCTTCAGGTTTGGATCATACTCAATCTTCATGTATCATATTCACATCCAACCCTTTCCATTTTCCCTTTGTGGATGGAATGATTTGTTAATTTCCAACTTGTGGCCCAAGACTTTTAAAAGGGATGGCTATTACTCTCATAGATCACAAGGGACAATCACTTCCCCTTGGGCCACACAGTGACAGGCCTTCTACAAGGCATAAGAGAGTGGAATAGAGTGTGAATTAAGGAGTCACAGGGATTAGGGTTTGAGACATGGCTCCAGTCTGAAATAACGGGGCAGGTGATATCCTCATTCAACTTCCATACCCTCATCTGTAAGTTAGGGATGATATTAATGCTGGGAAAAGTAAGCAAGACAGAATCTACAAATTGACTAACATAATATCTGGCATAAGATAAAGGCTTGGTAAATGCCAATGTGCTATCCCTGTCTGCTAATGCTGCACAGTTCTGGCGCTTGGCAAGCCTTCTACTGAGACTATCAGAGTTACAGCTTCCCCACTGACCAGGCACTGCAGAGTGACATAGTGGCTGTTGACCTAGGACTTGGAGTCTGCTGTACATGGGTTCTTGTCATGAATGCCATCTAATGAGGAGTGTGTCCAGAGATAATAATACAACTTATTCAAGTCTCAGTTTCCACATCTTAAAATGGAAGAAATGTTACTTACCTCATAGGACTGGTTTGTTGATAAGGCATGGGCCTGATACCAGTAATCAATATAATTAATGCATTTCAACTTTTATTTATGGCGAATTTTTAAAATTATGATTTGTATTTTTCTCTTGGTCTTTTCCTCATCTTCATTCCAGAATGGTAGCCAAGCCTTTCTATGCTCTCTTCCTCCAGTATATTTGGTGGGGGGGCAGAAAATAGAAGTTAAACAATGTCCCAAGGGCACTGGGGAGAATAGAAATGGTGTGTGTGTGTGTGTGTGTGTGTGTGTGTGTGTGTGTGTGTGTGTGTGTGTTGAAGATGGTTGGGGGAGTTAAGTGAGAATGACGAAAGTTCAAGGTGAGGGACAGGAGAACTACCTCCATCGCAGGGCCCCCAGAACAGGGAAAGTCACATACGTTCCCTGGCAAAGCCTAGAGTATTAGCAAGAACACTGAGCAGATGGCTATATGGCTTCTCTAAGAAAGGCAGACCTGGTCTCTGGATTCCTATGTGGGATGAAAGAAGAGACATATGAGCACCAAGGAAACAGGAGTTTGGAATAAGAGGATTGCAAGCTGCAATGTAATAAGCTAAAGACGCTCCATTTTGCAACTAAGTTCCCTAGATTTTACTATAATCTAGAAGCAAAAGGAAACCTCAGTAATAATTGTAGCAGGAGGTGGCTGAATGCTCACTAAACCCACTTTCCTGGTTAGGTACACTGGGAAATTACACTTATCAGTTTTCCCTGCAGTAAAGGTGGGATGTTGCAGGTAGATCTGGCCAATGGATTATGGGAAAAAGTGATGTAGACAATTTCTAGGTCTCTAAAACCCTTCGGGTGATATGCCATGCTCTTTCTCTTTGCTTATTAGCTGACTGGATGCAGAGGAAGTAGGGTAATCTGAGGATGTTTTAGAAAATATTGGCAAAAAGAGATGAACAGATTCAGGATCCCTGAACACCACATGAAAAGTCACCTGCCAAATAAGCAATCAGACAATGGTGAGACTAAGAAATTAATTTGCTGTTAAACCACTAAGAATTAGATGCTGTTTATTAGGCTGGCTAGCATTAATTACTCTTACTAATAAAAGACCTGACATAGACTTTTTCATCAACCCTAAAGGATGAGAGTTAGAAAACAGAATTAAAGTGATTGAAGGGGAACAGAATATAAGGAAACTCATACTTAAGTTTGTGCATAGCTTTCTTATCATAAAAATTGAACTTTTCATGCAGCAATCTAAGCAACATGTAGGCAATAGCAATGAAAAAAGGCAAGTATTTCTCTACCATGGATTGTTCTGATGACTAATTCAGGGGAGTCATATGACAGGGTTCTCTTGCTCAAGGAAAATGTCAAGGTTGGAGTGGCTGTTTCTTAGCCATGAGAACACCATGGATTCATCAGAAACAAGAATCTTAACCAACTCATGAAGTTCTCTCTGCAAATACAAGTGATGCTAATTCCTGATGGTTTACAATAAGTAAAACATGAACAAATAAAGTAAACGAGTCTTTGAGAGCTCAATTCCAAAGACCTTCAAAGCCACAGGAGAGCTTTGCAAATGACAGCTCAGAAGCATCCTCATTTCTATTCACATCTTTCAGCTTTCCCAACAAAATTCCTATTCTTTCCACTCTCTCTCACATACCACCTTCTCAGCTTCTAATCATGATCTCCCAGCTCTCTCTGAACTGCAGCATTTTTTAACTGGTCCTTGAAAGTGTCCTGGGACATGTCATAAACCACTGTATTCATTTCAGTGATTTGAAGCATCTGGGAAATAAATTTTATTAACTCCAATAATTGGGTCTGATGTGAATAGTTTGCTATTGGATCTATATATAGACACACCTGGTTGAGCACCGGATCAGGTTAGATTTGGTATCATTTAAAAATATTTGTTGACAAAATTGTGTTACCTATAGTCACCTAGGGGAAAACGATAGCTTTAATATGAGCATAAAGAGTAACTAACTCATTTTGTCCATTCATGGGTGAGAAGGGCATTCGTTGGTTTATTTGCCCAACATCCATTCCATCTTCTTGTACTATTAAGACCCACCTTCCCTTTGGGGACCAAGTGCCCCTTACTCTCAGTTCATGTGGCTTATAAGCAGCTGGTCCCACTCTCCATTTCCTCCTCCCTCTAGTTTCAGGACTTTGGAAAATATTCAAGTTTGTCTAGGGCATGCCACCCGGCTGACTTCTGCTTGGTTCAGAGAGGAGTTACCCAGGCCCGAGTCCCTAGGACTTTTCAAGTAATTATATTGAAAGATGAACTCTTTCCACTGGGAATTCAAACCTGGCAGAATATAAGCCTGGAGGTGGTGGTGGCCACCTCATCACCACTTTGGAAGTGCTACTTAAGAATAAAGCCAACACAGAAGAGAGGTGGGCCAAAACATAAAGAGAAAAGTATCTGTGATGATTATGGTTGAGTGCCTAGATGGAGCTGTATTTTAAAAGAGCAATTAACGACCTTTTGAGCTTCAGCTACTTTGATTTGGGTTTCTCTAAAAGCATCAAGTCTTCATATCATGGGACTGAATTTAACTGATAGCATTAGGGTCCGATTTCTGTGGTATATTCAGACATCTTTTACTTTGGACTGTCAAAATTGTCTTGCTCACTGACTTGCACCAGGGTTTTACAGCACTATCACTGTGTTTACTTCTTATGGAACTTGTCAAAAAGTTATAAGCTTTTCACATGAGTAAAAAATATATAGGATGTCTGGG
The DNA here is from genome assembly GCF_000951035.1 of Colobus angolensis palliatus. Classification (NCBI taxonomy): domain Eukaryota; kingdom Metazoa; phylum Chordata; class Mammalia; order Primates; family Cercopithecidae; genus Colobus; species Colobus angolensis. The sequence continues at coordinate 3,877,978 of NW_012115821.1, forward strand.
AGGTTTGGGAAAACTGCAAAAAAAAAAAAAAAATGCAGATTCCTGAGCTCTGAACCCAAAGAATCTGACTTAGCAGGTCTTTTGAGTGTTCCACAAACCAGCATTCTCAACAAACAGCCTAGATGATTCTGATGTAGGTAGACACACTATCAGAAACAGTGCTGTGGCAAAAAGATCAGAACTCAGGGCTCTGAGTCATACAGAAATTAATTTCAAATCCTGCTTCTAGGCCTACCAAATTATTCTTTTGGGCAAATTTCTTAATCTTTGTGTCCCTCAATTCCCTAATTTATAAATGAAGATAATGCCACCATAGAGGGCTTTACAAGATAATGTTTATGAAGAATTTAGCACCATGTCTATTATATAGTAAAACTCCATTAAATGATGCCTATTGGTAATTCATTTACATGAATGAGCTTCTCAGATAAACTAATCAGTCCTAATTAGAATCCAGTAGCATATAAGATTTTGCAGCAGTGAGAATAGAATGTATAAGTTTTGGTGTAGAACAGGGGAAGCAGGCTATATTCCTCAGTTCCATAGTTTGAATGTATTCCCCAAAGTTTGTGCAATGGAAACTTAATCCCTAATGCAACGGTGTTGATTATGGTGATTACATCATAAGGGATCTATCCTTATAAATGAATCAATGCCATTATCACAGAAGGGGTTTAATTATCTTAGGTGTGGGTTAGTTATTGCTGGAGTAAGTTTCTGATGAAAATTGTGAGTTTGGTTCCCTTTTCTCAGTTCTCATGCTTTCTTGCCCTTCCAACTTCCACTTGTGCTTCCACTTTGTGCTGTATGACTCAGCACAAAGGTCCTCCCTTGCCTGGAACCTTGATATTGGACTTCCCAGCCTCCAGAACTGTGAGCAATAAATTTCTTTTCTTTATGAATGACTAAGTCTGGTGTATTCTGTTATAGCAACACAAAGCAAACTAAGATATTTAGCCTGATAAATGTTCTGGTATACAAAGGACAGGAAAATACCAAGAAAAGCTGCCTACCTTACTTTATAATCTTGCCTAAAGCCACTTAGGACATTAAGTTTGTCAATATAATTTTAGCCTTCACACTGAACATTTTTGTACATTAAATAACAATAGCCTAAATACATAGGCGAGTAAGGCAATGGAACTGGCATAGTATTACAAAATATGTTGCAGCTTGCATAACAGTTACAGCTATACAAAGGAGAATGTTAATGGTAAAAGGTGTAGAGGGAATAAAGAGGATAGTTGTATGAGGTATAAATCTATGTGGCATTGTTATATGAAATACAACTTTTGAAGGACGGCCGTCCTCAGTTTAACAAATCGAGGCCCCATGTCAGCAAGTCACTTAGTTTCTTTAGATTCTGGTTTCTAGCGTATAAATTGAGGAAAGTAAAGCCAACGTTATTAGGTTGTGTTGAGGACTCAACAAAATGACTATGCAATACTCTTAATAAAGTGCTAGACATACGGCTAATGCTCAACAAAAGTAGTCATTACTATTATTTCCTATTATGGTTTTACTGAAGATCTTGTTTTTTAAAAGCTGGCAAAAATGAGGATTTTTCTTCTGAAAAGAAACACTTTTAAATATTTTTACAGACATGACAGTGAGGAGGGGAAGCAATCAGAAATAACCTAACTCATCAGTTTCAATAGGTGGGAAAGAAAGAAAGAAGTAAATGAAAGGTTAAAACAAGTACTTCCTGCCAGGACTGTCTTCTAACACCTCGTTTCTCAGATGAGGCCTTGGTTAATATTCCTCTTGGTGAAGCAGCAAGAACCCACCAGCACCAGTCATGGCTCTCCTGTTAAGGAGTCTCCAACAGCTACCTCCAAAATCCATTTTTAAATGATTTTCCTTTGTTGCCATAACAGTTGCAAGAAAAAAAATCAATTCTACAAATTTCTTATTTTCCGAACTGCCCTGGGCTTTGGCTGATGAAACAATGATTTAAGTCAATGGCTGAGGTGGGAATTTGAGTATGTTCTTCAAGGATAATCACCAGGTTCCTCCTTGAGATGCATTTATTTTTAACCAATTACTCAACCTCTCAGTGTGGTGATTAAACAGAGAGGTATAGGAAACACAAAGAGTGGGAACTGCAAACCAGTTTCATTCGTCTTTGTATCTTAGGAAACTGCAGGTGTGTGTTAATGAATTACATGAGTGGTAAAACAAAATTAAAGGCAGCTGCATGTGTTTACAAAACTGCAGCAGCAAATTACAGGTATCTGTAGCATCCATAATTCATCCATAATTTGACAATTTTCATATTACTGAAATAAAGAATCAAGTCATGCAGAGGAGTACAGTATTTGCCTCTCAGCACAAGAGACCTTGCTTCATTACCTGTGCAGTATCTCAAATGAAATAAATACAGCTTTTCAGGTGGAGGTGGACCTTAAGATAAAGGAAGAAAGTATTGCAGAAAACCCAGCCCCCAGTTCCATTCCCTGTGCTTCTAACTTCTATTTCCTTATCAATAGAAGAAAGAGTTTGCACTCAACCTTTAGAAACACACAGGCTAGGTCTTCTTTTGACATTGCTTCCTAAATCTATAATCCTGAGGTAAGTTTCTTAAGACTGTGCTATAGTTTTGAAGTTTGTCCTCCCAAATCTCAAGTTGAAATTTTATCCCGAAGCTGGCGGTGAGGTCTAATCTGAGGTGTTTTGGTCATGGGGACAAATCCCTCCTGGCGGGCTTGGTACCATCCTTGCTGTAATGAATGAGTTCTTGCTCTCTTCATTCCCACAACAGCTGACTGTAAACTACAGCCTGACACCCCTCTCTCTTGCTTCCTTTCTTGCCATGGGCTCTCTGTCTCCACACACTGGATCCCCTTTGTCTTCAACCATGAGTGGAAGCTCCTTGAGACCGTCATCAGAAGCAGATGTTGGTGCTTCTTGTACGTTCTGCAGAACTGTGAGCCAAATAAGCTCACAGTTTATGAATTTATGAATTACCCAGTCTCAGGTATTCCTTTATAAGCAACACAAAGCATACTAAGACAGACCTTATGCCTTCATTTTAACTTATTTATTTGTGAAATGGGATAGCCTTAGTGACTGACTCACAGGGTTTTTTACATTTAATTTAGTTAATTAAGATTAATTGACTTCATACACTTAAAGTGACTAGTATAATGGCTCACACCAAGTAAGCACTTAGTGAAAATTTCACTATTAATATCTCCAAGCTTCAGTTTTCCTAACCATAAGTTGGGGGTAAGAAACGTTGCTTACCACATATGGTCATCAGGGGGATGGAATGAGATAATGCATGCAAACAGCTTAGTTTACTTCCAGGCACACTCACTATTACAGTCAGTAGTACACATAATAATAGCAGCAGTTGTATTCATATAGACAGAATAAAATAATATTGGTAATTATTTAAAAATTTCTTTTATATATACATTCCAAGACAGGCTTATCACTTCTTTGAAAAAAAAATCATTTTGGTATTCTATATTCCATTTCAGAGTGATGTAGATATTATTGGGGACTGGATTTTTACAAAGTATCTTGTACTTGAATAAATTTAATCTTGATAAAAAATCCCTGTATAAAGGGATGTCCTGTGCCTTGGAGGGAGAACCCTTAGCTCTGCCTCCCCAAAGAAGGCTGAGCAGAGTTGCACGTGGACTTCTCTGCTGCTTGATGAGGATGAATCAGGAGGCTGCTTTGGAAAGCTGCCGGAGTTGGGAGGAAGGTTGAACACAGCACGGAATGTGACAGAGACAGCACTGAGAAGCTACGGAGACATAGGCCAAACGCTTTTCTGAAACCTGTGTGACATTCCCCAGAACCAACTTTCTCAAGCGCCCATCATTGCACAGATGAGATCAAGGGCCTGGTGTTAACTATTATAATTCCCATCACTGAAATTTTGGAAGACAAGACAATGAAAATGTATAGTAAATTTAAAATAAACTTTCTGAGCCAAACTGATCTGAACACATGTCAAAGCTTATTGCCCACTAATAAGGGCCTCTGCAGGCAGATTACATTCATGCAAAATGATATGAGAGAAGGAGGTTAAATACATAAGGCTTCTTCCAAAATACAGACTGCTATGCTATGTTAAATAGTTCAAAAGGTCATATTTTTACCAGTGGCAGGATAAATTTGTGATATGTGGCCATCTTCAGATATGACCCATTAGTCAAAAACAACAAGTAATCTATGAGAGAAAAAATGACAAGCAAATTGATCTGTGGCTATTAATTAGACAAACTAGGTAACAAAGTTTCTCCTGCCTCTTCCACACAGAACCAATTAACACTGAGACGCTGAGCAGAGATCAAAGACAAGAACATTGGCAGAAGCAGAGTCCTGCTTTTTCTCAAATTTCTGTAGCATATAATCAAAGGCACCAAACAACTGACTTATTTCTCAGAAATGGAGGCAACATTTTTCTCTCACAACAATAAAGATACTTTGTAATATTTTATATGTGTTTAGCACATCATTTCACCCAGTGTGTTTTCTCTGCCACATTTAATGCTCACAAGTCTAAAAGGTAGGCAGGGCAGGTGTGAGTCCTGTTTTATACACGAGGATCAGGACATCTAGAGAAGTTCAATGTCTTTGCTCAAAGCCTATCATTAAGCAGATGAAAGAGCCAGGGATGGAATTCATGCTCAATAGAGCTACAAAAAAAAAAAAAAATGTTTTGCCTTCAAATCTTTCAAGTGTTTCAAGAAAATTGTGTCTGGTTGGAGCCTGTGGTAGACACAGATAGAGACATGCATTCAATGCCATGGGCAGTTCAGGAGTGTTTCATATTCTTTTATGTGACGGTCAGTCAGGTGGGGCCACTAGAGGAGACAGGAGAGGCTCAGGAAAGCAAACTTATCATATTAACAGGCTCTAGAGATTGAAGGTATGGCATGTCGCTTGGGGCCACATGGGAGAGACGCTAGGGTGGACAAGAGGCAGAGGCAGGAGCAGAAAGTTGGGAGGTAGGGATGTTTTGCAGACTTTTTTGGAGTTTTCTTGGGAAAGGCAGGGGCAGGTGAACTATTTAAGATCAATTATTTTGGATAATTTTGGCTGGCTCTAAACTATAGGAGTGGTCCCTAGTTGCCTGATACCTGGCCCTGGAGTGGTTAAAGCAGGGGAATGTTGCCTTCTGGGTATATGGGCCAAGTTAAGGAGGTATGGCTCTGGATTGCTTAGTTTCCATATCAAGGGTATGCTCCTGGCTGAGTCCACTAAGAATCGATTAGTTCTAGGACGGGCAGTCTCTCCCCAACTAGAAAGCTTTTTTTTTAAGATGTCAACACATCATTATATAGAGAACACACACACACACACATATCTAGTATGTATATGTGTGTGTATATCTTGGGTATATATATATACCCAAGAGGTATTTAAACGTCCTTGTTCTCTCTTTCCACTAAATCCATCAGCTTCCATGTCTCCAAATTTCCAGCCTGCTTTAAGCCATTTAAGTCTTTTCAAATAAGAAAGCTATTATATAAATGAAGGCTTACCACTTCAGATATTATCACCTTTAGCATCTAATAAACAATGTTATTAGATGAGCTATTTTTGCTGTAGGATTTTCTCCAAGTATGTTCTGTTAGAATTTCCTATGCTTAACGCTGGCAGACTTCAACCTCAGTTATAAATTGAGATCACCCAGTGAGAGTTAAAGAACTACTGAAATCTGGGTTCCACCCATGAGATTCTGATCTACTCTTAAGATATTTGTAGATTATGTAAGAGGAATTCTAGAGCAAACCATAAGAAATATGTTCTTTAAAAAATATCAGGACTTCTCAGAGCTTTTAATACATTCATGCATCATGTGGGTCCCCAAGATGGGGAACTATGGTTTATGGTGCTTGGCAAACTTATTTTTACTCCGCAGTCCTTTGGGTGTTGAACATCTCCTGAGATTCTTGTTCCACACTAGCCCCTGAATGCTGGGAGAGGAGAAGGAATGTTTTGATGGGATCTGAGCTTTATCAAGAGTCAGGCACCTCCTAAGGAGAAAGACTGCATCTAAAGATAGATGAGATAAAGACAAACTTCCTCATCTACACCTTGCTACACAAAGTGTGGTCCCTACGCCAGACTCAACAGAACCCCTGGGAGCTTGTTAGGAATGGCAGAACCTCAGGGTCCCATCTTAAACCCACTCAACCAGAATCTGCATGTTGACAAGATTCCAGGGCAGTCATATGCATGTTAAAGTTTAAGAAGCAGTGCTCTAATACACCAGTTTTTCTTAAGCTTCCAAAATTCCATCATTCTGACATTGAGGAAACTTCTACCAATGTATCAACAGAGGTTCCTTCTGTAGAAAATTTTTAACATTCTATGGAAAAAAGTAATAAAATCCAGGGTTGTGGTTGCACAAACTTAAGGGACAGGGAGGGCAGTGACAAGAGAACATGAGGTGGACCACGTCCCCCGGGTTGGGTAAACCAAAGAAATAGTTTCAAAATGGAGGCTATATCCGTCAATTTTGTCCAGGGGCTTTAATAAAATCAAGTTTATCAGTACAAGTTACTACTTTTTGGGTACTTCATAGGGCCTAGGCATCTGGATGCCACTTTATCATCATTATTTTATATTATCATCACAACAACTCTCTAAGATATGATCTATTATTGTCCCCAATTTTTTGATGAGGAAATGGAGGTCCTTATGGGTTTGTAAAAGACATTGTGCTCAGGTTAAAAGTCAAAGAGCATGGAGTTAAAAGTAGCAGAAGTTGGGATTTGACCCTAAGTTGAACTCTGAAAACCGCACTGTTACTACAGAAAAACTAAGTTAAAAAATTTAAAACGGATTATTGAAGTGGGAAATTAAAGAAGAGTTCAGGGATCATATTTGAAGAGAGACTGATACAAAAAGTGTGGCCAGAATGTGTTCTTAGGAAACATATTCTTAGTTTTGCCTAATTTTAAATAAACCCTGTATAAGTAGTCAATGGGGAAACAAGCATTTGTCACATGATTACAATGTCCGATCATATTAACAAATAATTTTCATAGCAATTTTGAAATCTACAAATAGCTACCATCTTGTTTTATCCCCACAGTAGTTCAGTGGAGAGTTTTACCATCCACTGGTAAAAGGACAAAGTAACGCATGGAAGTCCTGAGATCTCAAAATCAGGAAGTGATGGTCATAAGATTAAAAGTCGGGTCTTAAAAACTTCAAATGCTGGGCTCCTTATACTTCAGTATGGCCACCTTCCCAACTATCAGATAAATAGTAGGTTCTTCAAAATAAAAGATGGTGCATACCTCAGTCGGCCAGCCCAACATGGACAGCCAACATACAGCAAAGGAAAGGGCTCATAGAAATAAATGGATAAAACAACAATAACAAAATTTAGAAAATGCCTTCCAAGAATTTTTCACACTTTAGCAGAAGCTCGATACTAACAAATGGTCGGTTCTGGTACCAAGGAGCACAGAAAGTTATTTTCCCACAGCCCTTAAATTTGTTTTTTGGGTTTTTTTTCTTTTTCCTCTTTCAAAAAGAATGTTTCTGCCAAGTTTTCTCAAAAACAAAAAGAACTTTAAAAAAAAAGACTCCTCCAGGGTTCCTGCTGACATAAAGGGCATGTTGGAGATGCAGCTGCCTGTTAGGCACAGTCAGCAAGGTCTATAGGAACAGGGACACAGAGGAACCAAACTAGGTTATGGGTAAAATGTACTCTGGAATTCTAGGATTGGCAGGGATCTTAGGAGGTCATTTAGTGCATTCCTTTGTCTCCAGGAATGACTCATCTTTCTCCATTAATTTAGAACAAGATTCATTCTATTTTAGAGAATCTGTGAAATAACTACTGTTAGTCTTGGTTTGACTCAGTGGCTCTCAACCAGGGCTGATTTCTCCCACCCTGTTCCCCACCCAAGGAACACTTGGCCTTGTCCAAAGACTTTTCTGGTTGTCATAATTGGGGATGTCCTAACTGGCATCTGGTAGGTTGAGGCCAAGTACAATGATAAGAACCCTACAACAGACAGGACAGTCCCCATGACAAGGAATTATCTAGCCCCAAAGTAAATATGCTGAAGTTGATAAATTTCACAGAAGAGAGAAAGGGAGACCATCATGCTTTGCATATTGCTGTCAGAGTGTTGGTAGAAAGATGGATAATGTGATGTTTAAGTATACAAGGACCTACCCTGTAATGGGACTAAATTTATTATGATTCAGAATTGTATTTCTTCATAAGCCAATGTAGTACCCATTTTTTTGTGTGTGTGGCCAGACTGACATAAATCCCTACTTAGCTATTAGACAGTAACTGCCATGAGGGTAGAAACTATATATGGTTAATCTCTATTCTTCTAGGACCTACCACAGGGAAAAGCACATAGTAGGTATTTAAAATATGTTTTATAATTCTCTATCTAAAACTTTTAAGTTATCTAGTTATGTAAAAATAGCAAGATGGATTTTCACAAATAGGGAATATGTACGTGAGATTTTCTGTCTTGAACTTAAAGACCATTTTGTGTACTTGATATTTTGGGGTTCCCTAGGTGAAGCATCTTAAAGAGTCTTCCAGAGCAATTGAAATCAAGAAGTCTTTGTGACTTCAAATGGGGCATAACATGTTATATATATGAAGATTTTGTACACTAAAAAACAAATAAATAATGATTTCCCAAGTGAGTCGCAAAGTGAAAATCACAGAAGCAGATTCTCCAAATTGTGGATGTTGCTTTGCTTTCCAGAAGGGCGCCCCTGTTTAATTATGCACCGGTCCGCTCCATGGAAATGAGCTGCCTCTGAGAGGAATGTCTTAAAGAGAATCAGAGCTGAGCAATTCAAGGCATGGGGTGTATTTAAAGTGCTCTTGGAAAGCTACCAACTACCACTATCATAGACACAACCCATTTCTGTTTTAACAGGAACTTCTTTAGCCCACCCTGTTAGAGTAGGAGGTTTTGCCAACTTCCTTTAGACTTTAATTGATAACACACAAATCTGTTGCCGCAGATGGCCGGGTGGGCAGCATCTGAAGCTGAGATCTGGAGAAAGGCTTCCCACCCCCAGCAAATGCAAGAACGTTCAAGGACTGCACATGCACAGTGCACCATGGAAACAGAATTGAGGGAGGAGCTCTGGGCTCCACACTAAAGCACAGGGGGTTTGGATTAAAGGCGTCCTTAAATGCAGAAGGTTGCATGTTCCCAGCTTGCCTTTCTATCACATGCTAATAAGATAACATGGGTTCGAATCCTAGCTATACCAGCTACTAACTGTGTGATCTTGGGCACTTTAACTTCTCTAAGTTTCACTTTTCCCATATGCAATAGAGATTGATACTAACATTTTCCTTTGGATATTTAGAGAAGCTTGAATAAGAAACAAAGCAATTTTTTTCATTAGTTATTTGCATTTCCTCATGTATGGAACAAAACTACCCTGGAGATAATTTCCATTCTTTTTATCTTTCCCCAATATGCCATGTGGGATCTAGGTAACTCTGCTAACCTAGAGGTAAAAGGGCAGAAGTCAAACGTCAAGGACAGTGGTAACTTCAGATTCTTCGGAGATTACTGATGGAGACTCACAATATGCCAAGCGCTCACAAGAGGCTTAAAGTGACCTGGGAGGGAGAACATCTTGGAATGGGGATAAAATCTGCTGAACTGGTTCTTTTCAGTGGCAGATGACTGAAGTCAACCAAAACTGCCTTAAGGAATAAATAGGAAGACATCTGTCAACCCTCATCAGAGATGAGAAGCGCAGTGGAAAGCTTCAAGCCAGGTGGTATCCAATTGTTCAAAAGAAAGGATCAGGACTCTGTCTCTTTCAGTGTTTGGCCTTGCTTTCTTTGGTGCTGGCTTCACAGTCAGCAAGGCTCCCTGAAGCAGTGGCCCTGAGGAGCTCCAAGCCTACATCCTTTTACTGTCAAGGCCAGCAGACCAAAACTTATCTTTCCCAATAACTCTGGTTTAAGTATCAGGATTTAGTCTGATTTGGTCAGGCCTAGGTCATGTGTCTAGTTGGGCAGTGGGCATCCCACCAGAACCGGGTAGACTGCAAGGGCAGAGGAGTTATCAGTAAAAGGAGAGACAGAAGTCAGTTAGGCAAAACAGAAACATCCGCTGCACTTGGTGACCACCTGAGTTCTCTCTCTTAATAAAGGGCTTACCTACCTCTTTCTCTCCTGTGATATGATGAGGATGATTATGGAATTGAGTTCAACAAGGCCTGGAACTATGAGTATATTATGTATAGCTGGGCTGAAAGGAGATTCTTGTGAGGTATTTACATCACATTAAAGAAGTGTCCACCTTAGACACAGAGGCCATGTAAATGTTGTCTATTTCTTGTGCAGCAGTTTGGCTACATGAGAAAAAGTAGATTCTCACGAGCTGCTGCCTACCATTGACCCATGGCACCCCTTTAGTTATTCTTAGACTCCAAGGAGCTGAGGTTATTAATGCCAGAAGGGGAGACTAGCTTAGGGGACAATATTTTAAGTATAAATTCAGTCTGATAACCTCATAGGCAAGCAGAAATTTGTATTCATTCTAGAACACTTCTGCCATGTATTTCTCTATCTCAGGTTTGGTATGTTTCTTTTCAAGCCCATTGAAGTCACTTTAACCAATTATACATGGTTTTAAAGACAACAGAGCACCTGGGATTCACAGTTGTACAGAGTGAACGATAGGAAGCAGCAGGGCAGTAAAGGGGCTAAATGCCAAGATTTTGAAGGTAGGCATAGTGGGCTCTAATGCCCTAGGCAAATTATTCAACTCCCATGAGACCATTTGCTCTTCTGTAAATTAGAGATAAGGTTAATACTGACTATTGCCACTGAGCACTTTCAATGTGTCCTAGGCTTAGTGCTTTATGTGCTTTAATGCACTGAATTCTCATACCCAACTCCAAGAGGTAGCTATCATCATTACCTTTATTTTACAGATGGTGGCACAAGAAGTTTAGGAACTTGACCAAAGTTGCAAGTCAAGTAAATGGCAGGAAAGTGTTCAGCCCAGGACTTATACAGCATAGGCACTCAAAAAATGTTTGCAGTGGGAGAAGAGTTGGTAATACACGACTTCCTCTTTTAAGAAATGTATAGTCCAAATGTAGAGGATATCATCCAAGATGACTGAGGAGGAAAACGTGTGATTCTTCATTGGAAAATGCAGTAGTTTAATCTTTCCAGAAGAGAAGGTTTGTTTCAGATTCTAGTAAGAGAGCATCATACTCAGCTACCTCTGAAAAATGCCCAACCTTCTTCCTTCAGAGTTTTAGGAGCAGATCACTTTTATATGCAGTAAGTGAAGAAGGGCATTGGCCCCAAAGCCTGCTGTATTTTCTGAATCAACTTTGATAACCAATGTCAAGTGCTATTGTCACCAAATTACCCTACCACGTAGGCTGTGAATAGATGATATGACAGGCTAAAACTTGAGGCCACCTCAATTCACCCACTATGTATTCTTCACTGCAGTTTGAGATGCAAGAGTCAAACTGAGCACCATGAAGCACAGGAGAGCCAACTTGGGTGACATTTACTATTTATTGACATATTTAGAATTTCACTCCAGTATTTCATTTAGTCTTAACAGCCACTCCATGAGGTACTATTAGTATCTCCATTTTGCAGAGAGCAAAACAGGTTCTTTGACATTGCCCAATATCACATACAGCTAGTAAGCCATAGAGCCAGCCAATAATAAAGAAGTTATACTCTTAACCACTATATTCTCAGTTTCCCACATTGACATGGGTTGAAATAGAGCAGGAGACGAGTTCAGATAAGTAAGATGAGGCTTGTTATTGAGTGCTTGGGATTCCTATACCAAACTCTAGGCTTAATCAAAATGCAAAAACCAAAGTTGGCATAATTACATGATCTTAACTTTTTCATGCCCTTAGGGTATCCAAGTCATGAAAAAATGGCTGAGGCCCAAGAAATCTCCTAGTTTATTATATAAAAGGAAGCAATCTAAGTGTCCCAATTATTAATTAGCAATTCCACATATTTACTTCTTTTCTAAAGAAGAGAACAAGGAAAGAAATGGCCACAGACTCTGTCATTATTATAACAAGACTCACTGTGCTCAAAGTGAATCAATATTTCCCCGTAATGTTACTTGTTTTCCACTGAATTCTTGGCAAATTATACAGAGAAAAGCAATGCTTACAGTACATTATTACATTGGTGTTAGGTGGGGAATTATTCATTTCCACATATTATTGAAACAGTGTTCACTCTACAGAACCTATTCCCAACTCTAACTTCCAATGGTGTGTATTTCTCCTCTTATTGCTATTTAAATACACAATTACTTTCTAAAGTTAATTGACCTGATATTTGGTATGTCAATGTTTGCGAGTGCTAACATAAATAAACATTATGTATATAATGACTGATATAACAATGCAGTAGAAATTCATTTCCTAATGGAATTTTCTTAATTAAAATATGTTGGTGGTTTCCAGAATTCCAAAGGCCCATCAGTGCACATCTAAAATACAGGATGAAAACAATCTGCCTGTTTCTACATGGTCACACTCAAGGGCAGTAATTAACAAAGCAGAGGAACTGTTAATATGCCGGTTCATTCTTAGTTTCTCCCTTTGACAGAGGCCCACAGAGCCTCAGTTTCACTAGTCCTGGCAACTTCCAGCAATGTCAAACATATGCTAACTCTACCCTGAAAAGACTTGCAATGATTTGGTTCCTTACTAAAGGCAACCTCACTGTTATAAAAACCAACTATCAATAGTAGCAAAAAACAAGGGCAACTTCCAGTATTACTGAATACACACCATGTGCTTAGTTCTGTGCTAAGTACTTTATACTAGTTATTTTATATAAACTGCTCATGTAGACGGAGTTTCCATCTTACACATGAGGAAACAGAGGCCGAGATAGTAAATATCCTGTCTCATGTTCCATTAGCTTGTAAGTGGTGGAGTTAGGATTCCAATCCATCTCTGCTTCATTCCAAAGCTCATAGTTTTAACAATTGCTCCACCACCTTTTATCTAAACTAAACAGAATGGCTAAAGAAAATCAGCCTTGATAAAAAAAACATTTCATGTTTATTAGTCAGGATAGAAGAAGCTATGCTGTGGTAACAATCCCAGAATCTTTGACTAAACATAAGCCACAGAACCTGATGTACAATATGGAACTTTCCTAGAGCTCTGTGTTCATTGCAGTGCTCCTAGTGACTTTTACCTTGTGGCTCCACCATGTCAACATGTTTCTCATGGTGAGGCACCTGAAATCTGAAGGGATCTTGCACTAGCTCTTAAATGCTTCAGCCTACAAATAGCACATCAATTCTACTCTTGGCCATTCCTTGTCACATGGCTCTGCTCAACTCCAAAGAGGCTGAAGAATATGGGGGAAAACATGGATATTCACTGAGCAGCAAATGTCTCTACTATGTAACTTTTGATGATTGTTAAGTAGGAAAAGACCTAATGGGCTGCTCTCTCACCTTAGGTATATACAAATATATTCTATTAGACATTTTCAAATCCTTTGCCCTAATTTTCGGGAGGTAAGTGTCTACTCATTGAATCCAGTTATCCACTTTTTTTTTTTTAATAGTAGCTAAGACTAGTCATGTGTGGTAACAAAGAATTGGGATATTTGGCTATAAGAATATACTTTTCCTAAAGGTAACTGGAGTAGCAAGGCATGGATTTGGACATCTTTAGTACTTTAGGGCTACTAGCATAACATTGCTATTTTTCTCTCAACAGTTTTTATGGGAAAAGATCAAGTTTAAGTGCCAGCCAGATGTGAAGATGACCTATTTGGGCCTTTCCTTACAGGCCTCTTGTGATTTACTGTTTATGCTTCACTTTCTGGCCACAACCAACCAACACAACCACAGGTTCAAAGGACATCCACATGAAGGCAATGACTTGTGTGATAGGTATCTTTCCTTTTATCTGTTTCTACTTCACTCAAACCTAGAGGCAATATTTCAGAGTGGGAAAACCTCTGCATCTATGCATTTCCTAGTCTTAGTTTCATTTGCTTTTTCTGTACTCTGAGAACCTATCAAGTTTCTAGAACTTTCTATCATGCAGTATTGCATGGTCCCACTTCTTACTGCTGCTGCTACTCACAGGTATGCTGCAATTTAGAACATACTTTCTTGGCTTAAAATCAAATTCTCATTTTCTGAATATAAGCTGATGGGATAAATTAAGAAAGCCAAAACATTGAAGGAAGGTCAACACTTGTCAAGGCTTGCTCTTTCATTTAATTATAAAATTGAAAGAACAACAAAAAATAGAACCTCTGGGAATGAAAAAAAAAAAAAAAGCAGGGCATCTATATGAAATAGTTTGAAATGACTAAATGCTTGAGGTTTTTTTGTTTTGTTTTTCTGTTCAGAGGAGTCTCTTAACTTATTCCATGAGAATAGGAGAGAGATTTTTTTCCCATAAAGCACTCCTATTTCTAGATCTTGAGCAAAGAGTTTAGAAAACAATATTCCCCAGATATAATATAAAAATCATTCTGGTGCTCTCAGTCTTCTCTTTTAAAAACTTATATTCTTGAAAAACTATTCTGAGATTTTTCCCTCAGCCAAATCCTTTGGGTCTGAGTGGCTGATGACGGTTCTTAATGAATAGGTAAAAAGAACACTGAAGTATCCTTTGAAATTTCAGCAAACCACTGGGCTAAAACTTAGTATCAACTGCAATACAGATTAATTGATCCAAACCATGTCTCTCCAAGATGCACACTGATGGAAGAGAGAATCCAATGCACAAAGTGAATTTTAATCATTTCTTTTTGACCCGTATCCATGGAAGTAGGAGGCAAATTAAGAAAAAGGAAAAAAAATAAATCCTCTGTGCTTTCCCTGGTGTCTGTTACTCCCTCCCTTTTTCCATTTAGGAACTCAAACACACATATTCCACTTCCTTCCCAATGTATTCATTTTAAAAAGAGAGAAGCAAGGAGTGCACCCTGTGAAGGGGTTGCCATGGAGAAGCCGTTCCAGGTGAAGAACAGTCACTACGGAAAAGTGGCATGCAACTTGTCAGCAGAAAGGCTGCAGCAGCCCCAGAGCGATCATAATTTCTGTCCGCACTAATATAAATACAACCACGTTTCTGCTGGTCTCCAGAAAAGGCTCTGTCCTTTTATGGATGTACCTGTACCTTACAGCAGAGCTGCAGCCTATTTGTATTTAAGTCAATGTATATTTCAAATGCATACACAGGGTGCCATATTTAACAGAACCCTAATGACAATGCTTTGTTGAAAGCCTTTTCTCCTCTTATATAGCATTTCTCTTTTGGGGTTTACTTATAGTGGGTTACACTTACAGAATTCTGACTCCTGAACTCTGCCAGTGTGAAGGAAATATAGGTCTATCATGTGTTGCCTTAGTTTGCCCTCATTCTTGAAACTAGGCTCTCAGTCAAAATCAGAAGAATTTTAACTGATAAAAAGGAAACTATTCTATTTGCCCTCATTCTTGAAATGAGCTATCAGTCAAAATCAGAAGAATATAATGTGCGAGTCAATCTTTCTGAAATTCAATCTGTTTTTCTCTGCTAGCTGAGAACTGTTTAAGAGTATGTAAGTAAATTTAGGCTTGTTTATTAGACTTCAGCAAAATTTCCCTGGTTTTAATGAAAAGAAATACATTTATATGCACATGAGATTCACCTCCCCCCAAATATGTGTGAAACATACATCTGGCATCATATCTACAGTTGTTTAAATGTAAAAGAAAAAGGGAAATCTTGATAAAGTAAAAGAAATGAAAAGACAGCTATTGTCATTCAGTAACAGCTGTTTAAATAAACTGCTATTCAGAAAGCCAAAATGGTTTAATCCTTAAAGGATCAACTTCCAACTTTGAGCATATAACAAATACCACTGATATTTCTTAAGCATCTATTGTATTCCATGCACAAGGTGAGATATATTCATTTGATCCTCAAAGCAACTCTATGAGATGGTAGTTTACAAACAAGAAAATAGAGGCTTGGAGTTGTTATGCAACTTGCCAAGTTATTTCTATGTTGCTAGAGCCAACCTGGGGGTTTGAACCTGGGTCTTGTAGACTCTAGAGTCTGTGCTTCCTTTTCCATGCTGCCTGGAAATCAGGAAATTCTCAAATTCAAATGCAGGATCTCAGATATGCAAAGCGTGTGCCTGCCCTACCACTGAGTCCTGGGACAATGTCAAAGAAGAAATTATAGGCTTTGTTTGGCCAGAGCTAGCTACCCTGGATATGTATTACAGCAGATATTGTTCGACGACTACCCAAAATCGATTTTCCCTTCCTCTTTACTAACATGTGGCAATGTGCCCAGTTAAAAAACTGCATTCTCCAGGCTCTCTTACAGATATGTGTGGCCAGTGGAATGTAAGTCATTCAGCAAAGCTTTTTAAAAGAGTCTTACTTGGCTGAAATGAGACCTTTTTGCTTCTCCCCCTCTCTTGTTCTTCCTATCTGGAACACCACCTCCCCAGCCACCAATGGCGGAAAAATGAGCAATAAGTCATAATCACAAAGCAAGCCAGAAGATGGAAATCACGTACTAAGAAATTTCACATGCCTAAAGACAGTGCTTCAAGTTCACACATCATGTTATGTAAGAGAAAAATTAACTTCTATTTTATTTAAGCCAGTATTATTTGGAGTTTCTGTTAAATGAAGCCAAAACTAGTTTCAACAGAAACTTACATATTGTTTGAATAAGAAAGAAAAGGTAACTAATTCATGTCCTTTTCTTCCCAATGACAGTAACCTCCTGGAGGCTTAGAGACCCTATCGCCTATATTTCCTTTTAATATCTCCCCAGCATCTACAATTTTTCCAGACAAATAGCATGTAGTCAATAGGTATTTGTTTACTTGACACAGTGGACATTTTAGAAGAAGCACTGAGCAAAGTCTAACTTTCTGGATGTCAGCTTTTTTTAAAGCTAAGCCCAACTTAAATATTCTAACTATAAGAAAATGTATTCTGGACAGATTCCAGCAGGCCACTGACACTGACTGACAATAAGAACCAACTGTTCCTCAACCTGAAGAAAACAAGAACCCAGAATTAAATTTGTCTCTCCAAATGTCAGTGGTTAACAAAGGAGCTAAATGGATCTTTAAATAATTACAGTTGGCAAAGAAACAACCATATGTACATGTATATATATAATATGTATACACACACACACGCACACAGTCCTTTTAGAAACTTACCCTATTAAGAATTTTAATGTGACTTGAGTGTTGGTCTCCTGATTTAACCTCCTTTCCCTTCAGAACTCACTGTGTCCTTGTTCACCTTCAGAACATTGAATCCATTCACTATCAAATCTCCAATCTCCCTTCCACTCTTGTGCCCACTTTGCATATTCACTTTTCCCTCTTGCACAGGCCATTCTAGAAGGCTTTCCTCTCTAGCCAAGGACTCCAATCAATCAATCAGTGTTTTTTTTTTGTTTGTTTTGTTTTGTTTTTGTTTTTTTTTTCCAGTTGTCATCACACTTGTCATTTCAGCTGAATCCTATCTCTATTCTGAGGTCCAGTCCAACTCCCACACTTTTCAAGAGTTCAGTCCTGACCATTATGATCTCAGAAATATCTTCATCTTTTGTGAGTCCCTCTTTCTTTAACTCTCTGTCCAATTAATTGTATATTTACTTAGAAGTACCCTTTTCTCATATGGATATTATATCCCCTCAGCAAGTTTCTAAGGGTTTTGAGGGCAAAGACTGTGTCCTCTGCTGCTTTGGCACCCATTGACTGCCATGCTCGCTAATATCTAGTCAGCTTTTGTTAGTGAGAGCAGCTTGGTTGTTTGCCTTTGGGATTTGGATACAAAATCAATGTGCAAAAACCACAAGCAGAGAGCCAAATCATGAGTGAACTCCCATTCACAGTTGCTACAAAGAGAATAAAATACCTAGAAATCCAACTTACAAGGGATGAGAAGGACTTCTTCAAGGAGAACTACAAACCCCTGCTTGAGGAAATAAGAGAGGACACAAACAAATGGAAAAACATTCCATGCTCATGAATCAGAAGAATCAATATTGTGAAAATGGCCATTCTGCCCTAAGTAATTTACAGATTCAATGCTATCTTCATCAAGCTACCATTGACTTTCTTCACAGAAGTAGAAAAAACTACTTTAAATATCATATGGAGCCAAAAAAGAACCTATATAGCCTAGACAATCCTAAGCAAAAAGAACAAAGCTGGAGGCATCATGCTACCTGACTTCAAACTATACTACAAGGCTACAGTAATCAAAACAGCATGGTACTGGTACCAAAAGAGATATATAGACCAAGGGAACAGAACAGAGGCCTCAGAAATAACAACATACATCTGCAACCATCTGATCTTTGACAAACCTGACAAAAAGAAGCAATGGGGAAAGGATTCCCTATTTCATAAATGGTGTTAGGAAAAGTGGCTAGCCGTATGCAGAAAACTGAAAATGGACCCCTTCCTTAAACCTTATAGAATCATTAACTCAAGATGGATTAAAGGCTTAAACATAAGACCTGAAACTATAAAAACCCTAGAAGAAAACCTAGGCAATACCGTTCAGGACATAGGCATGGGCAAAGACTTCATGACTAAGACACCAAAAGCAATATCAACAAAAGCCAAAATTGGCAAATGGGATGTAATTAAACTAACGAGTTTCTGCACAGTAAAAGAAATTATCATCAGGGTGAACAGGCAACCTATAGAATGGGTGAAAAGTGTTACAATCTATCCATCAGACAAAGGGCTAATATCCAGAATCTACAAAGAACTTAAACAAATTTACAAGAAAAAATCAAACAATCCCATCAAAAAGTGGGCAAAGGATATGAACAGACACTTCTCAAAAGAAGACATTTATGCCACCAACAAACATATGAAAAAAAGCTCATCATCACTGGTCATTAGAGAAATGAAAATCAAAACCAAAATGAGATACCATCTCACACCAGTTAGAATGGCAATCATTAAGAAGTCAGGAAACAGCAGATGCTGGAGAGGATGTGGAGAAATAGGAATGCTTTACACTGTTGCTGGGAGTGTAAATTAGTTCAACCATTATGGAAGACAGTGTGGTGATTCCTCAAGGATCTAGAATCAGAAATACCATCTGACCCAGCAATCCCATTACTGGATATACCCAAAGGATTACAAATCATTCTACTATAAAGACACATGCACACGTATGTTTATTGCAGCCCTGTTCACAATAGTAAAGACTTTGAACCAACCCAAATGTCCA
The DNA here is from genome assembly GCF_000951035.1 of Colobus angolensis palliatus. Taxonomy (NCBI): domain Eukaryota; kingdom Metazoa; phylum Chordata; class Mammalia; order Primates; family Cercopithecidae; genus Colobus; species Colobus angolensis. The sequence continues at coordinate 3,897,225 of NW_012115821.1, forward strand.
TCAATGATGTACTGGATAAAGAAAATGTGGCACATATACACCATGGAATACTAAGCAACCATAAAATGGACGAGTTCATGTCCTTTGCAGGGACATGGATGAAACTAGAAACCATCATTCTCAGCAAACTAACACAGGAACAGTAAACCAAACACCACTTGTTCTCACTCATAAGTGGGAGTTGAACAATGGGAACACATGGACACGGGGAGGGGAACATTACACACTTGGGCCTGTCCAGGGGGTGAGGGGCTAGAGGAGGGATAGCATTAGGAGAAATACCTAATGTAGATGACGGGTTGATTGGTGCAGCAAACCACCATGACACGTGCATACCTATGTAACAAACATGCACATTCTATATATGTATCCCAGAACTTAAAGCATAACAATAAAAAAAAGAGATTAAAAAAATAAGGAGGTTCTATGATCATTCCTATTTCACAGGTGAAAAAGCTGAGACACAGAAACTAAGCAATGTACCCCATTCTACATCTGCTAAGTGGTGGTGCCAGGATTCCCGGCAAGGCTCTTGGGCTTTAAAAGCTGAACTCCAGCCAGGATACTACAATGATTGTAAGGCATGAGCCTTGAACACTGATGGCTGTATGCAGCCCAGCCCCCCGGTGGCAGGGCTCACATAGCATCCAACCCTGCCTGCTCAGTAGCTAAGTTCTGGACTTAATTCTTTGTGGATGTAAGAGCTCACAGTAACCACTAAAAAGTTTGCTTAATCTACCTGGGAGCAGCACTAATAAGGATAGTAGCAGATTGAAGAAGGGCTGCAACATGGCAGTGGAGAGTCTAAAAATAAAAATAAGGATGCAGGAAGGGTAATACTTGAAGGTAATTAACCGATGCTCTTCATCCCTCCGTGGAGAACAAAAGCCAGCTAATTGGCCAGCTTAAACAGCTCTGACAGCACCTTAGAGCCCAGCTCTCCTCTTGTGTGTGTGTGTGTGTGTGTGAGCCTGTGTGTGTCTGTGTGTTCAGAGATGATTATGGCAAGAGGGTATTACACATTACCCAGATTGTGGAAAAATATGGGATCTTCTGAGAGGAATTATAATAGAGTCACTGATAAGTGCGAAAAATAGCCTTCGCTAGCTATGGTTTCAAAGGTCACATGCATGACTAGTTATATATGGTGCAGGGAATCTCTCTGGGACAACGTAACTCACCAATTCACTCATTCCTTATGTGCTTATTTCCTAAAATATTTAATAAGAGCCCACTATGTGCCATGCATTATCCAGTTACTAAGGATGAAATAGTGGAGTCAAAAAAGCTCCCTGTTTTCGTGGAGCTTGTCTTTCACATTGGGGAGGCAGACCACAGACACACCCACCAACGAATGAACAAGAAAATAACAAGGAAAGAGACAGTGCAATGAGCTAGAAAAGGATAAGAAGACTCTAGCCAGGGAGGACAGGGAGGTATCAGATGGAAAGGTAATATTTGAGCAAAGGTGTCCAGGATGGGAAGGAGCCATTCCTACAAATTGCTGGTGAGAAGGGAGCCTTTCAGGTAGGTGGATCCAGAGGTGCAAAGGTCCTGAGGCAGAAAATAGTCTGATGTGCCTGAGGAAGGGAAATGTAAATGGAATGTAGTAGGAGGGGGAACGTAAGATGAGAAGAAGGTTGGAGAAGTGAAAAAGAACCAGAGAGAAAGGGCTTTGTAGACAGTGGCACAAACTTGGCATTTTATTCTAAGAAAAGAGAAGCTTTTAGAAGATTGTAAGAAAGAGAGCACCGTGCTGGGCTGTGGAGAGTAATTTGATTACTGGGTGGAGAAATGGTATTCAATGGAATTAGATGAGAAACAGGAAACTAATTGGGAGGCTGCTGTGGAAGCCTGAGAGGTTTGGTTGAGGGTGGTAGCAGCAAAAATGAAAATAAATGAAAGGGTTAGAGCTGTATCTTGGAGAAAGAACCACATTTGCCTTTTATCCAAAGGCTCCACTGCCCCAAATGTCAGCAGCAAACTGCTATAGTGCCTAAAATTCCTGGAATTAAATAATTAAAAAGTTAATGGGTTATGTTAGAAACTAATTCAAAAAAATGATTTTAGATAGTTTTCTTCCAGCCCTAGCTTCTTAAATGAATGGCTGCAATGCTGTCCACTAATTCTTTACCTTCATGGAGACCCTTTGGGCTTTTCATTCCAGGGCAATGCCTGCCCTGTTTTCCTGGCAGGGTTGTCATGAGAAGTTAATTTATTAATATTAAATAAAATAAAAGCCTTTAAGGCTTTATGCCAGTTTCCAAACTAAAACCTGTGTATAAAATTTTGCTCAAAGAAATGTGAAAATAAATGTTTTATAGTCAAAGACACATATAGGCTTCTCTATTGCAGGACTTATCAGAGCCTTTAGTGAGCTAACATGTATGAGAGTCTCCAACAAATAAGAAAATAACAAGGAAAGGAACAAGAAAATCAAGTCTGCTGTATTTCTCAAACTTACTTCAAGGAGGAACTTTTTTCTTTCAGGCCATGTGGTTACAATTCCCATGGAACCCAGTTTGTCAAACACTGTATTACAGAGATGAGAAAGACTACTACTGAGACACACCAGGAGATCTTTCAGAAGGCCTTTTGAATTTTAAAATGGAAAATCTCCCATCAAGGAAAAAAAAATATATATATATATATATATAAATAATCCATGCTTTGAACAAAAATTATCATGTTATGGAACCAGCATCTTGCCTAGGTCTAAGACATAAGGCATTGGTCTCAGAATAAAATGGAAAGGGATGCTTATGTAAGATACCTTGGAAGTGTTTTCTTCCTTGCCTACACAAGAAATCCATGAGGTAGTAATTATGATCCCCATTTAACAGACGAGAACACCGGAGCTTAAAGAGATTGAGAATCTTGCAGTAGTTCATCCAACAGATGTGTAACCAACAAGTGTACTTCTAAACTTTATAAAATATAGCTATTTTTAAATGCTGGGATTAGGTGCAGCAGTCCTTCAACTAGTGTGGCCTCTATTCTCATTCAAACTGCACGTAGCAGCGGAGAACAGACAAGGCAGTCACAAGGTTTACATCCCAGCTTTACCACTTCTCAGCTGTCTGATGTTAGGCAAACTGCTTAACCTCTCTGATTTCTGGCTAACTTGTCTGAACCAGACAGAAGACAACAATCCCCCTCCTGCCCCACTCACCCTTAGATTTGTCATGAGTATTAAATGGGACAACACCAGTCAAGTACTTAGCCCAAATCCCGACAAGTGGGGAGCCCCTACGAAACGTTTAGACTAACTTGTCACTTTGTATAATACCATTTGTAGAAGTTGGGATTTTCTTTTAGAGAAATTACCTACTGAGGTAATTTTATGTCTAGTCCAGTTTAAATGACAGAGGATAAAAGCTGAATATTTTCATTTCATCTAGGAGAACTACCTTGGTGTAGAAATCAGTTTTGAGTAAAGGCTTCCTTTTCTTTCTTTCTTCTTTGTTTCCTGGAAGCACTCAGTTTGGAGTTAACTCACTGAACTGAGTAATATGAGAAAAATTGGAATCCCAGTGAGAAACAAGGACTTAGTTGCTGATGGCTAAATGATTCCCAGCGTCCTGCTCTAAATACCAAACATTTCCTCTCCACAGAGCATATCCACATTGCATCAGATGGGCAGAAGAGCAGGGAGGACCAGTCACAAGAATTTGATAGACAATCAGGTAGAACAGTTATGCATGTTTTGGTGGGGAAGTCTGCTCTAACTACAAATCAAGCTTCTGATTTAAAATCACACCTTATTCTTGACTTAGTTAAATCTACAAGAAACCAGTTTTTGACCTTTAAAACACAACATCAGCTTGTTCATAGTCCCCTTGTGAGTTGCTTGTCTACTTGATGAAATTGTTGCCTGCTAATAAAGTTGTGGTTGGAGTCCTGCCTCATAGCCATTAACCTCAGGATCTGTGCACAATTTTCTCTTTATTACACTGTAAAGTCCCTTAGCAGTGGGATGTAGGGTCTTGCTTAGAACTGAATTTGGATGGTCTCTAATCATGATGAGTTTAAAATGGGATGCAAGATGTTAGATTTAGTATAAAGACTACATGGAATTAAGTGAGTAGCCTCTGGGGAAATCCTGCCTGAATCTGAGTCTTGGCTCCACTGATCATTAATGGTGTGACCCCTATAAGCTTGTTCCTTCAGTTTTAAAACCTGAATAGCAATTATGATAATGACACCCACCCTACATCAGTGATTTGTTATGAGGACTCAAGGAGAAGTAGAAGTTCTGAACCATAATAAACACTAGCTATCATTATTATTACCAATACCATCGTCATCACCACCACCATAACAGTGCCATCAGCATCACCACCACTACCACCACCACTCCCATCAGCATCACCACCACCACCATCACCACTGCTATTAGCATCACCACCACCGCCGCCATCAGCATCACCACCACCACCATCATCACCGCCATCAGCATCACCACCAGCACCTTCATCACCACCACTACCACCACTGCCATCAGCATCACCACCACCACCATCACCACCACTACCATTACCACACCACTACCATGATCACAACCACCACCATCATCACCAGCACTACCATCATCACAACCATCATTACCATCACCACCACCATCATCACCACCACCACTATCATCATTACACTACTACCATCATAACCACCACCAAGATCACCACCATCACTACCATCATAACCACTGCCACTACCATCAATATCAACACCTCCACCATCATCCACTACTACCACCACTACCATAATGATCACTGTCACCTTTGTCCACAGAAGCAGCAGGCGTGCCATGTTTCACCCAAACCCATTAGCCAAAATCTTCAAGACCTACTCAATATATTATACAACATTATAACCAAACAACATTACATTATAACCAAAAACAGCTTGAAAGCTAGCAAGATATTAGACAAAAACTTTACTGGCAGCAAGGTTGAGTCATTAGTGCTGTTCACTTTAGTCTCTTTTAGATAGTTTAATTAAAATGTTCTGCCCTTTGTCCATTTTCTATCTCTCACACATTGCCAATGACCTTAACATTTTATTATTAGTCATTAAACAAGGCTCATTCTCTTTTTAAAGTTTATCTATACAGACCTCCTCCTCTTCCTTTTCAGTGACCAAGAGGAGGCAGACTTGCTCAGAAACTCCATAATTTGGATTGGTGAATTTTGCTTGCGTTCTGATTGAGTCAAAAGTCAGCTAAGATTATTCATGAGTTTGTAGTTTCTATTAATTGTTCCTGTAGTGAAGCGCTAGTGTATGCATTTTATCTTTTCAGGCTACATAGTAAGTAATATCAGTTGTTCTCAGTCAGTATCTGAAAACCTTGAGTTCATCAGATTCTGTAGATTACATGCTCTAAACCTTAAATCTTTTCCTCTAGAAAAGATGAAATTATGAACCCATTGCCTTGAAGAGTTCATGCAGGCCACCTTTGTGTATTGAAAGCGGGTATGTGTCCACACACTGAAAGAGTATCCCACATTCTCAAGTCAGCCTAAGAGGCCTGTTGTGTTATTATGTTTGCAAGTAAAATGTGTGGCCAATTGAATGTCCACATAACATAATGTGCCTCTGATACCAGCTTCCCCTATTGTGCCCAAATATTGTCCCATGATGTAATGTTAACTGTGCATCTTTCCATAAGCTCTCTCTTGAAAGGTAAACACCAAATAGTTCACCCTCATCTATTATCCAAACCTGGGGTGGGCCCATAATAGGATCAATGAGTGTAGCTGACTTATAAAACATTTATATGCTTGGAATATATACATTTTTGAAAAGACAGAGAATCAGCAAATTTGCCAACTTTTTTTTCTTCAAGATTTTGGGGGAAAACTGAATGCTTGTCAGGACCAAAGACAGATGTAACCTGGCAAGACATAAGAGCCCTCCAAGGAAGATTTTGACATCCTTTACCACATATCTGGTGCCACATTTAGTAAATAAAATTGAGCAGTATCCAAGTGGTCTTCTCATTATCAAGTTCCAGGAAGTATGTTTATTCATTCACTCATGGACTCCATCATTCAACTAGCATTTGCCAGTGCTTATGGGTGGCCAGACGCTGTGGTAGGCACTGGGGAGGCAGCATGGAATAGGACAAATGGCATTTACAGTAGATTTGCACAAAGACATCGGTTTCATCAGTAGGGCTTTGGAGCAGTTTATGTCTTACTTTGGGTCACCAGAAATCAGATCCTGAGACAAGGACCTGAAAGGTGATTCTAGGAGACAGGAGTGAAGAAGCAGAGAGAGTGATACAATTAAGGCTCAAAATCAATTAATGGATGTGTTTCCAAGGTCTCTGTTGCAGGCATCAGGGGTTCCTGAGAATCCACAGAGCCACTGAGAAGCACGCAGGACACTTTCTAGAATAGTCTACCTGGAGGACGAGGGGCTGCAGGATTTACCTACCAGTCTTTATCCCCACTGGTGAAGGTTGCGTTGGGGCTGCCTTACACACAGGCTGAGCACACTCAGTCACGGTTGGAAAAGGCCTTGAAGCAGAAAGATAATCGAAGTACACCTGAGGCAGGCACTACATGTATAAGGTGAGTCTGAGCTGCCACAGCACTGCCCACCACAGCAGTGGCTAAAATGAGGGGTGAGCTGAGGGGATGTGATGTGGGACACTGGAAGCAGTCACAATCATTCTTTTAACAAGCATTTAACCCTGCTTCCAGTGCTTTCAGTGACTGGCTCCACAGTAGGATTCCATATGTGAGCTTAAAAAGACAAAGGGCTTCCACACCTCAGATATTACAATGGCTCCAGGCAGGGGCTGCGTCTCTCCAGCGTATTTAGAACATCTTTTAGCTCATAGCCACAAACCAAATAAACAGATTTGGTGGTGAGATTCACTTTCGCTTTTTGAAGAGTTTCAAATGTTAGTTTTCAAAACAATGAGTGGTAGTAGCACTTGTAACAATAATAGCAAAAATCACAATAGCAGCACAGGTAGCTCTTACTACATACGAGGCTCTATTCCAAGTGCTTTAGGAATATCAGCCCTTTTCATCCTCACAATAATTCAGTAACGTAAGTACCATTATTATCAGTCCAACTTTACAGACAAGGCAACTAAGGCACAGAGAAGTACTGTGCTGAAATTCACCCAGGGTGAAACAGACAGGGGGATGCAGGATAAAGATTCAAACCTATGAACTCAGAATCCAAATTCTGTGCTCACTACATTCTACTTCTGCAGGCCTAAAGGAAAACCTGAGCATTTCCTCCATCTTCCAAGTATATGCATCCTTTTCATGTCTATTTCGAGCACATTCAGGTATTACAAGAGTCTAAGTCAATGCCAAGTGGATGCTGATTTCGTTCGCTTCTATTCCAAAACTGAAAGAAAATGCAGAGTTTATCCAAGGAAACCCCAACTCTAACCTGCCTCCCTTATTTTTACCCCCTTACCCATACTTACAGAAGCTCCAAGACAGCAAAAGTTCTGCCTTTTGGACAGTGACGTGTCACAGGTGGGTAGTGAATGAGCAGGTTTCAGAACCTCTGTTCACTCAAGGGGCTAGGAGCCCAGGCTCTGGACCTAGATTTACTTGGTTCAAATCCTGACTTATATAAATTCTCCATACATTGGTTTCCTTCTCTGCAACATGGGCACAAAAGAGTGCCTAATGAGTTAGATAATATTTGTAAATTCCATAGTACAATGTTTAAGACACTGTGGAATTAACATAGTAGAGCACTGGCTATTATCATTCTCTCTCCCCACTACCATACACTTGCATGGGAAGAGCCCAAACTATTAACTTAGATGTTCATGATTCCATTTAAGAATGAACAAAATGCTATGAGTAGGCTTCCATCACAAATGCACATATCACACAATTTTATATACTGTCTCAGAGACATTACAACCCACTGAACATCCTTATGGGCCACATACAGACATCTCTAGACAGACCATGTAAAGTTATCTGATAACTCCCATATTAGCCGGGAAGTTTTCTCAGAAAGCATAGAGCGACAAAAAGCTGCATCAACTGCTAGGAACAGTGAGACCAGACAGAAAGAAAATAGAAGAAGCTTCTGTCATGTTTCATCCCCCAATAATTATAAAATCCGTGTAACCATCGAGTGACAAGGCTTAAAGCCAGCACATTTAAAATTTTCATTAATTAAGCTGAAGACAACATTAACTTACTTCAAAATAACAATTTTAAAAACTCTCAAACTCTTTATAGATGAAGGCTAACACAGACAATCAAATCAGCAAACACTTCAAAAATTTCATGGACTTCTTCAATTAAAAGGACTCCAGACCCTCACACTTAACATAGTCCAATGGTCTGACCTAAGGAAGCTTTTTTAAAAACCCAAGATTACTGAAGGACAGTGATAGGTACAGTTTCCAGTGAATCAATAGAAAATTTTTTTGGAAAAAAAAGTGTCATTCATTATCAGAGTATAAAATCAAGGTAGATATCCTCCTAGAGCACCTGGTTACAGAAAGCAAAAGTGGCTTATTGCAGCGGGACAACCAGTTTATTATTCAATCTGAAACCAAACTTCAGATGAACAACCACATGGATTTAGAAATACTTCCAGTGGACACAATGTTAAACCAGTTGGTTACTAAAGGCAACTTTAGACCAAACCACTGTGTTAATTGGGAAGAGATAAAATCATGCTAAATGAAATAGATTCAACCATTTAATAAAAACTATCAAGGGCAGACCATCTGTTTTCAGACAAGTGAAGAAGCCTTACCAGACTGGAGATCACGGCAGACATGTCTACCCACTACGTCTTCTTGGGCAATATAGTAGGGAAAGTTCTATGTTATCTCAGGCAGGACTCCTCTACACTGGGGCAAAGTTGTGCAAGAGAAAATGACTGTTTTCCATTCTCTCCATGTTCCTCTTCAGTATCCTTCACCCATATGTTTTTGTTGGACAACATCCCTCCTCCCCAGGTACTTTGGGAAATGTGTAAACCTTAAATGCTATGCCAAAGGCAACAGCCCACTCTCTGTGTTCCTGTTGCCCCTTCTCCCTGTGAGTGCCTCTACTTTCCTCCACTCTTCTGCACTCACAATGCATCTTAGTACATAAGGATGTAAACCTGAGAAGCTTGATGGAGTGTCATCAAGAGATAAATCATGCATTTTCCTAAGGCAAGAGGAAACGTTTGTGCAAGAAATGTTTGGGGTAGGGAGGGAAAGAAAGGAGGGAGGAAGGGAGGAAGGAAGAAATCTACAGACAGATTTTTGGAAGAAAAGGGTTGTTTTTTTCTTTACTGCTCTTTCTAGTAGGTTAGCCACCTCTCCCTAATGAGTCATGAAAACTTGGTGTATGTGTGTGTGTAAAACATATACATATTTTATATATATATACCTGTAAAATACAGATGCACATATGAAAATGTAAAAATCTAGTATATAAAACACACACATACACAAATATATATACACACACACATATACACAAATGGCATGAAGCAAGTTATGCTAAGAGCAACTGAAATCTTCATATAAAAATAAATTTCTTATTTATTTCAAGTTCTATTTATGGGATTATAAGCAACTTGCTTTTTTTCAGGCTTTGCCTTTTAAAAAACAAATGTAAAGTATGCCAATGACAAACTATTAGGTTTACCTTGACACTGAATTTCATTAGGACATGGTCCCAAATTCATATTTAACTGATTTTCTCTCCTCATACAGGATTAAGTGTTCTTGTCATGTGAGTTGCTTAAGTTGCACATTTACGTCTAGATCCATATAATCTTTTCATTCTATTATCTTCATTTGCGATTCTTTTTCAATCTTCACTTCCTCTAAAACACATGTGATTATTTAATTTTTGATAACTGGCATTACACAGAAGACAAGACATTCTTCTGGTCAAGTGTGTTTACAAACATTATGAAATCTGTACATTGCAAGGATCACTTCTGGTGTTGGTGTCATTGCCAAAGGGAACGTGAAATGCTGGCCATATGCTGGAATGGGAAATCCTCAAAATCATTAGGAAAGTTAATTATGTAGAAAGCTTCAGAACTAAATAACATAAAGAACAGTCATATCAGAGACCTAGACAGAGAAGAGCAACATGAAAATTTGACTCTTGAGTTAGACAGAATGAGGTTTGAATCCCAGATCCACAACTTACTGGCAGACCTCCATTTGTTTCTTGGTAAAATAGAGTTAAAAAGAGTACCCACCTAATGAGATAGCAGTGAACGTAAAATAACAATATAACTAAGGGCCTAGCAGAGTGCTTGGTTTTGAGAGTACATTGAGTGTTCTATAAACATTAGTTGGAATTATTAATAAATATAAAATACCTCAATATAGTTATATACATCCTGCAATTAATCTTCTCTCCTCCCTGCAAAATTACAGGAATCATTCTAGGATGACTGCAAAATTACAGATACTGTAAATAAGAACCAGACTTAAACTTCGGAAGGGAGGTACAACCTCCCTCATTGTCAATTGCTAGAAATGGCAGTGCATGCTACATTTTGATAGATCTAGATGACAAAGATATGATGTTGAAAAAAACAGTAAATTATGTACATTTATATATTAGTATTTTTATATTCAGCCATGAACACTACCTAATTTTAAAAGAATTAGAAAAACTCATGTTATTGAATTAGGGACACCATGAGAATTTAGTATCCCAGCTGGTTCATTTGCACTCCAAACACACACTGTTCTTATTCAACTACAGCCTGTACATTCAGTTCAAGAGTGTTCTTCAAAAACCTTGTTAGTGAACTTCAGATTTCTTGGAACACCAAAAATAAGCTTGCATATGTGAAAGATCCACTGACACAGAATAATGAGTTCTGCCAGGGTTTTCAAAAACACAGGGAAATTGTCTTATTTTCTGTCTATCATTTAAAAATTATTGAGCCAGAATGACTTGAGTTAACTCATAGGAAGTCTCAGCTCTGGTTATAAGTATATACACAGTACACACACATACACACACACACACACACACACACACACATAAATGTACATTTGAGAAGTCTAAATTAAAATGTGTTCTATCAATAATTAGAATAAGATGCCTTATAAAAAAGCATTTTTCAGCCTGCATTGAAATATTATTAGCAAAGAGAACTAAAATATACTTTTCCTTGGAGAAATCTATATTTTGGCTTTTCATCCCAATACTGATGACTCAGTAATGGACATGAGCTGAGACAAAAAGCGACTGTAAGAAAGAAGAGACTATTGATTCCAAACAGGATTTGAATTTGTGATTTAGGCCTCTATCTAACTCATGTATGAAGTTCTTAAATGGTCTTTATTTAGCCTTTCAAGTATGTGTCCATAAAAACTGGAAATAATCATTACATTCCTAAAGGTGATAGTTACCTGGGAAAAATATATTAGTGCCTTTACTATTTCAGAGAGTCCTTTTTATTTTTTAAGGGGATGAAATCCCCTGAGAAGATCCCCTACCATAGGTTTTTAATAACGATCTCCAAAGACTCATGAGAAAACATGCTTCTTCCATAAACTTTCATAAAAGAACAGACACACAATAAATATCCGTTGCATAGAAACATGGAGTTAGGTAGTGCTTTCTCTTCATGTGGCCCTTTTCTTTAAGTTTATGAACCTCACCTCAGGTAAGATGAGGCTGTATCATTTCTGTAACCCTCTCACTACGGCAAAGAGATTTACATAGAAATATAGAGGTTGGCTAGGCATGGTGGCTTAAACCTGTAATCCCAGCAATTTGGGAGGCTGAGGTGGGTGGATCACTTGAGATCAGGAGTTCGAGACCAGCCTGGCCAATATGGCAACATTCCATCTCTACTAAAAATGTAAAACTTATCCAGGTGCAGTGCTGTACACCTGTAATTCCAGCTACTTGGGAGGCTGAGGCACGAGAAGCACTTGAACCCAGGAGGAAGAGGATGCAGTGAACCGAGATCGCACCAGTGCACTCCAGCCTGGGCAACAGAATGAGACTCTGTCTCAAAAAAAAAAAGAAAAGAGAAAAAAGAAAATGAAAATGAAATAGAGAGGCTTACTATGAAACCTGAATGACAAAATCTCACAGGTAAGCAGGACGACTTGAGTATTCTTTACTGCTCTCCCACATCCTACCCTACTCTGACTTTTAAGGATTTCATAGTTCTCTTAAAGGAAGAATGGACTGAAAATTCCTAGCAGACATTTGCATATGGATACTCCTTTTTCCCCTTACTTTAACCTAGGTCAATAGTTCTCAAACTTGAGTATACTTAAAATTTACTGTATAGAATTGCAAGACACTAGGCATATAAAACTGTATGGGTAACCCAAAAAGCCAAAACAATCTTGAAAAAGAAGAAAAAGATTGGAGGTCCCACACTTCCTAGTTTCAAACTAATTACTATAAAACTACTGTAATAAAAACAGTGTGGTACTGGCATAAAGATGGATATATAGACCAATAGAACAAATTAGAGCACTCAGAAATAAGCCCTCACATATCTGCTCAAATGATTTTTGACAAGGGTGCAAGATAATTCAATGTGAAAAGAACAAACTATTCCATAAATAGTGTTGACAAAACTGGATATCCACATGCAAAAAGAAAAAAAAAAAGTTGGACACTTACCATATACCATATACAAAAATTAATTCAAAGTGGATCAAAGACCTAAACTTAAAAGCTTAGAAGAAAAAATAGGAGAAAGCTTCTTGACATTAGATTTTAGCAATGATTTCTTGGATATGACACCAAGAGCACAAGCAACAAAAGCAAAGGTAGATAAATTAGACTACATCAAAATTAAAAACTTATGTACACCAAAGGAAAAAAATCAAGAGTGGAAAGGCAATGTATGGAATGGGAGAAAATATTTCCTAATCATGTATCTGATAAAGAGTTAATAGACAGAATGTATAAAGTACTCCTACTGTTCAACAACAGCAACAACAAAACCAAACAACTTGATTAAAGATTTGGCAAAGACTTGAACAGATGTTTCTCCAAAGAAGATATACAAATGGCCAATAAGCTCATGAAAAGATGCTCAATGTTAGTGATCATTAAGGAAATGCAAATCAAAATCATAATGAGATACTACCTTATATGTATGGCTACTATAAAAAAAAAAAAACCCTAAAAATCAGAAAATAAGTTTTGGCAAGGATGTGGAAAAAGTGGGTCATTTGTACACTGTTGGTGGGAATGAAAAATGACGCTGTCCCTATGGAAAACAATATGGTGATTCCTCAAAAAATTAAAAATAGAATTACTATCTGATTTGTCAATTCCATTTCTCGTTTGCGCAAATAAGTTTCTTTTTCCATGTGATCCTTAATTAATTTTTTTATTACACTGTGGTCTCTTCATGGAAACTTAAAAGAAAGAATTAAAGCAGGGTCTCAAAAAGATATTTGTACATCTGTGCTCATAGCTGCGTTATTCACAATAGTGCAAATGTGGAAGGGACCCAAATGTCTATCAGCAGATGAATGGATAAGTAAAATGCATTGCATACACTCAATGGTGTATCATTCAGCCTTTAAAAGGAAGGAAATCTTGCTATATGTAACAACATGGATGAACCTTGAGTACATTATGTTACATGAAATAAGCCGGTCACAAAAAAAGACAAATACTATATGATTCTAGTTATTTGAGGTGTCTACAGCAGTCGAATGTATAGAAACGGAAGGCAGCATGGTGGTTACCAGGGGCTGGAAGAGAGGGAGACACAGAGAGTTATTGAAAGGTATAGAGCCAGGGTCCCTAACCCTTGGGCCACAGACCAGCACCAGTCCAGTTCCCTGTTAAGAACCGGGTTACACAGCAGGAGGTGAGGGGCGGGTGAGCAAGCAAAGTTTCATTGTATTTACAGCTGCTCCCCATGGCTCGCATTACAGCCTGAGCTCTACCTCCTGTCAGATCAGTGGCAGTATTAGATTCTTATGGGAGTGAGAACCCTATTGTGAACTGTGCATCCGAGAGATCTAGGCTGTGTGCTCCTTGAGAATCTAATGCCCAAAATGATCTGTCACTGTCTCTCATTACCTTCAGAAGGGACTGTCTAGTTGCAGGAAAACAAGCTCAGGGCTCCCACAGATTCTACATTATGGTGAGTTGTATAATTATTTCCTTATATACTACAATGTAATAATAATAGAAATATAAAGTGCACAAAAAATGTAATGTGCACTTTTGAATCATTCTGAAATCATCCACCCTCGGTCCGTGAAAAAATTTTCTTCCACAAAACCAGTTTCTGGTACCAAGAAGGTTGGGGATCACTGGTACAGAGTTTCAGTTCTGCAAGATGAAAAGCTCTGGAGATTGGTCACACAACAGTGGGAATATAATTAACACTACTAAACTGTACACTTAAAAATGGCTGCAGTAGTAAATTGTATGCTGTGTGTGTTTTACCACAATTTTAAAAAATGTATTGGCCACATAAAGATCAAAGGTAATTTTGACTATATGAAAAGTTTCATTATAAATTAATGAAAATTTTTAAAACATAACACTTACATTAAGCTGTGATTCCACTATACTTTCGGGCTATTTGTTATTGTGTTCCCTATTTATAAAGCAATGTAATTATAAGAAACTATAAACATCGACTAACCCAGATTTTTCTGGTTACTAAAGAAGAAACTGTGAAACTCTCATTTGTAGAAGTAACCCACTGCCCAAGGTTATATAGAGAGTTAATGGGATTAAAAACCTAGAAATAGTTCACTGTGCTTTTGCTGTCTATTGAAAGATAGTGTACTTCATCCCTGAATGCTGATAACCTACCATTAAATTCAGTTGGGGATTACAGCAAATTATACCGGCCACTCTAATACACCACATCCCATCCTTATTAACTTGGTTTTCCATTTAACTTGTAATCTGATACACTGTTGCCACTCCTCTGAGAATGAAAGCAAGCTTGGGAAAAAAATCTCACAGTATGTTATTAATGTGCTCCTGAGAAGTTTTGCGTAAATTGATTCATATCTTCCCATATCGCGTTGTACTTTAACTTAACCAAAACCCCAGACTGGCTCCAAGGGAAAATGAATGGCACTTAATAATGCAATGAGGGGAGTAAGTTTCCATGAAGAGACCACAGTGTAATAAAAAAATTAATTAAGGATCACATGGAAAAAGAAACTTATTTGCGCAAACGAGAACTGCTGAGAGGCACTAATAAATGATTATTTCATTCATTCAACATTCAACATATGTAGCAGCCCCACTCTATGCTAGCCATTTTTCTAAATCAGAGATCAGCACGTGGTTTCTGTAAAGGGGCAGACAGTAAATATTTTAGGTTTTGCAGGCCAGATGGTCTCTGTCACCAACTACTCAACTTGCACAGTGGCATGAAAGCAGCCATAGATATTAAGTAAATCAATGGGCAATGCTGTGTTCCAATACAACTTTGTTTATAAACCCAGGGAGGTGGGCTGGATTTGGTCCAAAGGCCATAGTTGCCAACCTTTGTTCTGTGCCTTGGAAGACAAGGGTGAACTAGGTCCAGAGGTCCTTGTTTTCATGAAGCTTATATTCTAACAAACAGGAGAGGGCAAGCAGACAAAAATAAATAAATGAACAAAAGAGTAGCATGCGATATTGACAAATTTTGATGACCTGAATCTAGGGTAGAGCTTGGGGAGCATTACTTTTTAAAAAGTTCTCCAGGTAAGACCTCTGGTCAAATAACCTTTGTTTCTATAACTGTGGTTGGGAATAATTAGATTGCTAATGTTAATTTCATTGAAAGAATAACAGAGAAATAGTGAAGTTGAATGAGTGATGTACCAATAAATTAGTTTCTTTGATATACGAAGGCCAACATATGTGCATTATAAGTAGCATGGACACTTCATATATATAAGAAAGCCAAATAAAATTGCCTTATGTGTATAATATAAATATCATGTCAGTGTTTAAGCATTTCTCAGACTGACATATTTTTATTAGAGGGTGGTCTTCCATATCATTACTAGAGGGTGGTTCATCCCCAAATTTTGTTTTTACAGAAATGTTTTGTGGTGACAACAGGACATGTGTTACACAAGGATTACAAGCAATTCTAATTCATCACTGGATACATTGAGCAGGCTTTGAATTAGATAAACAATCTTCTTATCACACACAAAAAAATAGGATGGGGAGCAGCACATGGGAAGAAACCGATAAGGTCTAGGCATCTCCTGGTTAGCATTCTGCTGTGTTTTCTGCTGACTGGTCTGCAAAACTGAGAGACAGGGACACACCTCTGGCATGACTGAGACCGTTCAGGGAGCAAGGAACAAAGCACTCTAAGGAGCACCTTAGCTAATATGGGTTGCTATTCAAATTACATCAAAACCTCAACCTGTTCCATTAAATGACAGTGAGAATAGTCATTTCTCACTAATCCTGGGGCTCATTATTTGGTCTGTGTGCCAGAACTATTGTACTGGCATTCTACTTTTACACTTAACACCTCAAAATGACAAAGAAGGATTTAATGCTTATCTGGTTAACCCATTTCTTGCTTCACAGATAAAATAGTAGTGGTATCATCTGGGAAGCAATAATGGGCTGATTGGGTTGTAAGCAACAGATTCACAAATGCCACTCTTGAACTCCCATGATGCCTCTCTCTCTTTAAGTTTCACTATGGAATATACCACGCTAACAGTAAGTGTGTAAAATGTAAGGGCACTAATTAATTACTGTATAGCAAACTATCATGTAACTGCCACTCAGGCCAAGAAATAAAACTTTGCCAGTGTTCCAGAAGGTTCCTGGCTGTCCCTTCCCAATTATAATCTCCTCTCCCCCTTCCAAATGTAACTGTAACCAGGGGTTCTGACTTTTTTACTTATCACTTCTTTGTTTTTCTCCATATGTTTGTCTTCTATGAGCTATAAATTATGTTATTTTTAATTTTTGCCTTGTTTATTTGCCTCGTTTATTTTTAAGCATTATGTAATTGGAATAATATAGCATGCATTCTTTAAATCTGACTTCTGTTGCCCAATATTCACCATGTGAGTGAAAAATTAACTGTAATTTTTCCTTTTCACTGTTGTATAGGATTCCATTATATGAGAATATCACTATCCATTTTACAATTGATGGACATTTAAGTTGTGTTAAGTTTAGGGCTATTACAAATAATACTGATATGAACACACTCATATATATTTCTTAGTATACAAATGCACATAGCTAGATATGAAATTGCTAGTCTGTAAAGTGTTTGTATCTTCAATTGTATTAGCCAATGCCAATATTTGTCAAAGTGTTTCATACCAATTTACACTCTTACAAGCATCATGTAAAAATCGAAGTTGCTCATATCCTTTTTAGCACTTGGTGTTGTTAGGCTTTAATTTTATCTATTCTGGTAGGGATCTCATTGAAGTTTTATGTTTCCCTAAGGATCAATGAGATTGAGCATCATCTCATAAGTTTATTGGCTCCTGTATATGCTCTTTTGTGAACTAACTTATTTTAAGACCCTTGCCTATTTTTATCATTTAGCTCTTGCTGAGTGACAAACTATTCTACAACTTAGTAATTTAAAACAATAAGCATTATTTAGCTCATAGCCATTGAGCCTCCTGGTAGTTCTTCTGCTCCAGGCTAGGTTTAGCTAATTGTGACTGTTCTGTGGGGTGCATACAGGCTGGATGGGGGCTGGATGGTCTAGGATGGCCTCACTCGCATGTCTGGCAATTGGCCAGCTTAGGATAGGGCTGTGGGGAAGACAGGGCCACATCTCCTTCATCCTCCTGTAGGCTATCTGGGATCCAAGAGATCTAAGGGCACAGAGAGATCTGAGATACCAGACCAGCCTGGCTAACATGGTGAAACCTCCTTTCTACTAAAAATACAAAAATTAACTGGGCATAGGTGGCGGGTGCCTGTAATTCCAGTTACTCAGGAGGCTGAGACAGGAGAATTGCTTGAACCCAGGAGACAGAGGTTGCAGTGAGCCGAGATAGTGCCACTGCACTCCAGCCTGGATGACAGAGTGAGACTCTGTCTCAAAAAAAAAAAAAAAAAAAAAACCCCCCCCAAAATTGTCATGGTCACTTCTGCTGCATTTTACTGGCCAAAACAAATCACAAAGGACTCTACCTTTTGATGAGAGTTACTGCAAAGTCACAAAAAGTATGGATAAAGGAGGAAATGAATGGTCAGGGCTATTACTGCAACTAATCTACAAACCACTTTTCTATTGAGTTTCTTTTTTTCTTAATACTTTGTAGGAACCTTGTATAGGGTCTTTATACAAATCTTTTGATGGTTATTTGCATTTCATATTTCTTCTTCCATGCTGTTAGAACCTTTTTATTTTTGTTATGAAATCATTTAATGAAGAGAGGTTTTAATGTACCTAAATATGTCAATATTCATATTAATGAATAATATTATGAGTCCTATTAAAATCTTCATCTATCCAAGCTTATATTCTCCTATATTTTATTTTTAATCATTTACTATATTACCTTTCACATGTAAGTATTCAATTCATCTGGATTTGATTTTTGTATATGGTATGAGTCAGGTGTGAAGTTTGCTTTTTCCATATGAATTTCCAATTTTCCCAGCACCGTTTATGGAAAAGACCATCACTTTCCTACTGCTCTGCAGCACCACCACCTTTCTCTTGAATCAAGTGTTCTTATGTGTACGTGTTCGTTGCAGAAATCCATTCTGTTCTATAGCAATCTTTGCCTATCCTCACGATAATATAAACACTGCCTTAGTTACTGTAGTGTTCAAATAAATCTTGGGATCTGGTGCGAAAAATTGCTCTTAGCTTATTGTTGATTTTCAAGAGTGTCTGGATTATTAATAGGGCTTCGTATTTCCATATAAATTTTAGAATCAGCTCACCAATTTCTAAAATACTACCTGTCAAGATACTGATGCCCAACATTGAGTGTCAAAAGTAATCTAAAAAATTAATTTGAGGATAATTGATAGCTTTAGGATTAAATTTCTTCCAGTCTATGAATATAATATATATTTCTATTTAGGTCTTTTAAATTTCTTTAAATAATGTTTTATCATTTTATTGATAGGAACATTCCATATATTTTATAATTGTATTCTTTGTATTTGATTATTTTGATAATATTATAAATGGTATTTTTAAAATTCATTTTTTTCTGTTTATTTCTGGCATATAGGAATTTAATTGAGTTTTATATTTACCTATTCAGCAACCTTACTAATATCACCTATTACTTATTTTAACATCTGTCAACCATGAATGTATTATTTCTTCATTGCCAATCCTTATTTTTTTCTTGCATTACTGAACTATCTAGGGCCAAGGATACAACATTAAAAAATAATGTTTATAGCAAGCATCTTTGTGTTAATCCCAGATTCTAAGGGAATGGGGAGAGGGTCAACATTTAACCGTTGAATATAATATCTATTTATGGTTTTGGTCAATATAATGTATTAGATTAAAGAAATTCTCTTGTTGATTAGTAAGAACTTTTAAACTCTGAAATAATTTTATCAAACACTTTTTCTGCATTAATTGAAATGGTTTCTTCTTTTATTCCATTAATGTGGCACATTACACTTAAAAATAAGAAACGTTAAGCAACTTTGAATTTCTGAATAAGCTCATTCAACAGGATGCATAGCTGAATTCGATTTGCTAATTATTTGTTTAGAATTTCTACATCAACACTCATGAGTTAGACAGTTCTATAATTGTCCTGTCCTGTAATACCTTTTATGAGTTTTCTTGGGAGGGGCCCACTGACCACAGGGAACAGATGCCCACTGTTAAAGCTTGCCTTGCTCTGTCTCTTCTCCATGTGAGTAAATCATTTTTTTTTTCATCCAGTGCTTGACTGTGTTATTTTCCTTGGTGACTCTGATACCAAGATGCAATGGACAGAAGTGCTTGAACTTCTACTCCTGATAGTAGGCAACAGATGTTGATTACCCAACAGTTAGTGTTTTCATGGAGCATCTTTTCCTATTCTTTTAGTGAAATAACTATCTGAAAAATAACCGGCTTTTAATTGGGGCATTTAATGCAATTATTAATGTATTTGTAGACAATCTACTAAGAATACTACTAATCTCTAAACAATCTACTAAGAATTTGTTCTGCCCTACATTTCTTCTCTCTGTCTCTCTCTCTCTCATGTGTGTGTCATGGATTATTTATTTCTACTATTCTTTTTAAGAATTATAATACACTTTTTGAAATTATTTTGTTATCCTAAAGATTAAAACATATTTTCTTAACCTAGCATAATCTAATGCTGATTAATATTTTTATTTTTACCCCCTTTCCCAGAATTTCAAGAAACTTAGAACACTTTTGCACAATTTATCTGATGTTTATGCTATAAGTATTATATATTTTAATTCTGCCTATGTCATTTATATTCGTAATCAATTTACCATTTTACTCTGAATCCCTTCTTAATTCTTTAAGTTTCTCTCTAGGAACATTCTTTTTCTGTTTGTAAGATCTTTCTTTAGTTTTTAGTTTGGGTATTACTGACAAAAATCACTCATTCTTCATCTATATGTATTTTTATTTTGCCCTCTTTTTTGAAAGTTATTTTTATTGGGCATAGAATTCATGATTGGCAGCTTTCTTTCTTTTGGAACACTGAAAATATCAGCTCATTTTTCTTCTGGCTTCCATGATTTCAGTTGAAAAGTTAGCTAGTAGTAGATTCCACCTACCCAAATAGTGGTCTAGGAAGCAACAGCACATTATATCTTGTTATTTTTGATTATGTTTTGAAATTTTATTTTAAATGTTGCTTGTAAAAATAATTTGATCTATAGTGATAGCCTATATTTCTACAGGAAAGATGATCTTTTGTTTCAGCTTGGCAGCTATGCCCTAGCAGCTCAGGATCACATTAATTCTAGTGTCGGGGACTGAGATTTGGGAGGAGGGGGGCATTCAAACACCTGTTACTGTGGTGAAGCCTTTGTGATGTCTGCTTTACCTTTGGTTCATCCTTGCTCCCAGGGCACCACCCACCTTTCAGGATCCCAGACCAAAGCAGAAAGGCTTTATAATAGAACCCACCGCTGGTAGGCTCTGGACTCCAAGTTTTTTTTCATTTTCCAAGTACTGTGAGCTGTCAAAATTACTTTTATGCCAAATAACTGCCTCTTCTAGATAGGAAGATAGCCATAGTTTATCTCATTCATTCACATTGTACATGCGATTCATCACCAAGTCCTCCTGTCCAACCTCCAGAATACATCCTTAATATGTGATGGCTCTCAATCTGCAATGTGTGCCCTAAATATTGTCCAACTTTGCCTCCCGGTTTCCACCCTTGCATTTCTTAATCCATTCACTAAACAAATGTTTAAAATTAACCACCTATGATTTCTGAAATATCTAGAGGCAGAAATACCATTTGACCCAGACACCCCATACTGGGTATATACCCAAAGGAATGAATATAAATCATTCTATTATAAAGAAACATGGATGTGTATGTTCACTGAAGCACTATTCACAATAGCAAAAACATAAAATCAACCCAAATGCCCATCAACGATAGAGTGGATGAAGAAAATGTGGTACACATACACCATGGAATACTATACAGCCATAAAAAGGAATGAGATCATGTCCTTTGCAGAGACGTGGAAGGAGCTGGAAGCCATTATCCTCATCAAACTAAAACAGGAACAGAAAAACAAACACCATGGGTTCTCACTTAAGTGGGAGCTGAACCATGAGAACACATGGACACATGGTAGGGGGAACAACACCCACTGGAGCCTGTTGGAGGGAGCGGTTGGGAGAGATCATCACAAAGAATAGCTAATGGATGCTGAGCTTAATACAAGGTGATGGGTGGATCTGTGCAGCAAACCCCCACGGCACACGTTTACCTATGTAGCAAACCTGCACATTTTGCACATGTATCCCAGAACTTAAAATAAAAGTTGAAGAAAAAAAAGAAAAATTAATAAAACTAAAATCAGCCACATAATCACATCAATCATATTATGAGGCTCTGCAGTTTAAAAGTCTCCAACAGCTTGCAACTGAACTTGAAGTACTTTGTTTTTCTAATATCAACTTCTTACTCTGGTACTCAAGGCATTCCGTGGTTTGGCCTCTACCATTCTCTCTAGATATACTGTAATAACTTTTGTTCTATGAATAATCCAAATTAGTTCCTTCTTTAGTTTATTTGTACTCATAGTTTCCTTTATCTGAAAAACAACAACAACACCCTTAGTAAATCTCTTTCTTATTAAATCAAGAGGAGCGGCCTCCTCTTGGTCATGCAGTTTCTCCTTGAATATTACCTCTTCTTAGAGCCCTTCACTTATCGTTTCAGCAAAGGCTTCCTCCTTTACCAATGCTCTTGTGTATTACTCTGTTTAATTTTATTCATAACATTTGCCACTTTGATATTCTTTTTTATTCCATGCAATAAACTTCAGTCAAAGATAACCTGAAAATATCACTTTTTTTCCAATATAAAGAAGTGCACCTGAAAATGACATAATTGATTAAAAAATCAAGTCAATATAAAGAGATAACACATGAAAGTATGTGGCACCATGATGCCACATTGCTGAAATGGAGAACACAGAGCACTGGATCTTACACATAAATCACTAATCTAGTCCTGGCCTTATGAATTCAGCCTTCCTATAGCAATCTAATTTTCTTCCTTTCTATCCTTCACTCCAAATATCCAATTTGATATTACCCAATTTCCTTCTCAAGAAAACTTTTTTCTTTTCAACTCAAAAATCTGCTTCTAACCTATCCAAAGGGACTGTCACAGAAGCAAGCAAATAATCGGGTCAACAATGTGCACCATAATAGAGAAAAACTTAACACTCTAAATATTCATTAACAGGGCTTTGGCTAAGCACATTTAGAGCTTCATTACATGCAGCCTTGAGGAAGAGCTGTAGGTATTTTCATGGAAGAAGTTAATAATAAATTAGCAATTAAAAAAATGTGTAGAGTATGACAATATGACAGAGCTTTTATTTTTAAAATCTCTCTATATATACACACATATGTATTAAGTCACCTCTACAGAGTGAAATGGGATTGGGTAGATATTATTATTTTCTACTTCTAGACCTCTGTTTTGTTTTAGTATTTCATTTACATATTCTGTTTTTATAATAACAAAAGACAAATTAAGCTACTCAGAAATTTAAAAAATCATATTCTGTTTTGAACATTTCATTTAGGTATATTTTTTACCTTCATCTAGTCAGCAATGACAGCATTCTCAAGGTGTTGAAAATTACTAATGTGCTTGTCAAGCTTTATACTGTCTAGATTAATTTGTTCATGTCTAGTTTGGCAACGATTTCCAGGAAACTTAATCCCAGGGTACTCACCAACAAATGTTGCGGAATCCCAAGCCTAATACTGTAGGCATAGTAGCCAGTGGCTAGAGTGTATCACAATGCTTAAAATGCTTAATTCTTTACTTCACAAACACACATACACACACACACACACCTTCAAATAAAACATCTTTCCTACTATCCTATCTTGGCTTTATTACATTGGACATTACATAGAGAAAAATTACTTCAGTAAACAAATATTTTTTGTCCCTTTTTTTTGTCTTGGGACAATTGATGCATTAGAAAAAATAATATTTAATACAATTTAGTTCAATTAGTTTGTTGCATTCAAAAGCAGCTCTCACAGCTTTTATCTAACAAGTTTCTACTTTTTTGACATGAAATAAACACTTTAGAGGACAAAAATAATAAGCTGTTATATACCATTTGACACATCTCTCTCATAAAGTTACACAATAATGAAGGGTATAAGGTGACTTCTATAAAAGCTGATTTTTATAAAATCCTTAAACAACCTGGTCAGAGATATTAGAACATAATGTGATTAGAAAAAAATCCAATCAGCCCATCATTTTCTGCACTTCCTCACTCATATATTATAGCGTTGAATCACCAGGGTTTGGCATGAGTAGATAATTTAGTTCTTAACAAGTATTTAACAGAATTTGTACCCTAATGACTAGGGCAGAACCATCCAAGGGCTTCTGTAAAATCAATAAAAACACAAGTGGTAAATTTGAATAGACATTAAATTATGTGCTAAAAGACATTTGCTCTTTGAATTTGGATTTAAAACTAGACTCTGTTAATTGGTGCTATGTCAGAGTATCAGAAATCATACTAAATGCAGCCACTCCTGGAAACTTAATTGAGAGGGAGAATTCTAAGCTCTTTAGTCTCGTGAAAGATATGACATATCTCTAAAATTCATTTGATGGACTAATAGAAACTATAGCTCGCTGGCAGTTCAGAAGTATCTTTCATGTCCAAACAATTATAACAATTGATAACATTAGAAGAAAATATTGTAGAACCAGGTCCCAAAGAAAATATTTAGCTTAATTCATGTTTATACTTTTATTTTTAAAGGAAAGAGAGTGTGTGCTCTTGCATATATCAGTAGTTCATTATGTTTTGTTGCTGAGTAATATTTCATTTATAAATATAATACAATTTGTTTATCCATTCACCAGTTGATAAACATTTCCATTGTTTCCAGTTTAGGGTAAGTATGAATAAAGCTGCTATTAACATTAATGTACATGTATCTAGATGAATATGTTTTCAAGAATTGCTGGACCATATGGAATGCTTTACTCATAAACATTTAATAGTTGACTCTTCCCCTTTCCCCGTCAAAAGTCTCTGATTTGTAGCATTTGCCAATTCTTGCAGTGTAAATACTCCTACTCTACCCATTTCAGTCTCCCAACATGGCATCACTGAACGGAGTTAGAAATAGATGTGCATAATCAGCTCCTATGAACTGGTAATGTTTGGCTGCAATACAATGCTAGACATTACACTTTAAATTCCTGTGATGCACTGGAGACAATAAAGGATGAGTCAGTAAATCAGGCTGATGAAAGACACCTGCAAATAAAGTGGGAAACTTAAATCAATGGGAAGAAGCTGTTTGAAGACCTGGGTTCAAATCCTGATGCTACCTTCATAAGCAGGAGCTCTGAGATTCGAGAAAATCATTTATATTCTCTGTGCATCATTTTTTATCATCTGTGTGATGAGGTAATAAAAGTACTCACTTCATAGGTTCAATGAGGACTGAAGGATATGATTCATGTAAGGTGTTTAGGACAGAGCCTGGCACATAACAAATGCTCAGTGAGTATTAGCTGCTGGTATTTAATTATTTTGATGATGATGATGGTGGTGGTAGTGATGGTAGTGGTGGTGGTGGTGATGGTAGTACTGGTGATGATGACAATTAGAGTGCTGAAGCTTAAAAGCTTAGCAGATTCAGGGAATTCTGATACTCTTCCAGACACTTATTAATTCAACATGAGTGAATTATACTAATCTTGTGGCTTTTCCTCTGAGCTATGCTAGGTGAGTGGCTAATAAAATAAATGCATGCAAATATGTTAATTAGTACTGGTGAATAATAAAGATGTATTTTCCCATTTAATAATTATTCACATTTCAACAAAAATTTAATGTCTAAACTTAGGAATGAATGGCTAAAGCTGGAATTACCATGACATATAATTAATAAGCATGTTTAAAAACAAGGAAACCTTTAGCCACACTTACCACACAACACTTCTTCCTCAAATATATTGGGTCAGCCCTTCCTGCAGCCTGCAGCTAATTCCCCTGCAGCTTCTTCTAAAGGGTGGGAATTAACAGTTCTAACCAAATCTGCCTCAACACTTGCAGGGCCCGAAGCAAGAGTACAGATTGAGACTCCTCAACCCACCTCCCCTCATCCTCACCTCTGGCTCCAGCCTGCACTGCAGGGAACAGAACATGTGATTTTGGACACCAGAGTCCTCTATCTCCAAACTTGGATAATGTGTACTCCTTGGTCACTCCATGCATGCACACCCCCAGCATTCTTCTCTGACCTTAAGAGAATAAACTTAGGGAAGAAAGAACCTGGAAACAGATTCAGGGCCACTTACGCTGAGAATCCTAGGGTCTCCAGTACCCAGAACTTGACGTGGGTAGGAGGACACTGGTTCTGGATAGCCACAGTCCTTGGCCCGAGCATTCTCAGTTCATAGGAGCACAAACAGAAGAAAACCAGAGCTGGACCCTTAAGCCCAAGACCTTGTGCCAGGGCTAGTTGGCCTGGTCTAAAGGTGGTACAGACCATAACTAATTGAAGAGAAATCTAAGAATCCGAGAGGTTATATAACTTGCCTCCTGGCCAAGGGTAAAAATAAATTATAAGTAGAGATAACCTGTAAGTTCAGGCACTATTTTCCTATCTACTTAGAAATGTATCAATAAACTTATAATAATCATAATATACAACGGCAAGTTCAACAATTTTTTATAGGAGTGCTGATCTGAACCTCACCCCTGGGTAAAACTCCAGGAATTCAGTATGGGGAAAAAAACAACAGCCAATCTTCTATGCATCTTAATGGTTAACTCACATTAATGTTTCTACTTGGTTCCCCTATTAATTATGGTAGGGTAAAAATCTTGCTATATACATAATTGAATAGTTGGACAGAGAGCTACAGAATGTTGCAAAATTGTAATATCACAGTTACCTGAGAAGTAGATAATTAAATGGTAGTAAAAAAGCAGTCTTTTACATCTTAATCAGAGTATTTAAAGAATTGGAAAGGGGTTTTAGAACTTTCAGAGTAGGAGAGTTAACAGCCTTTTAAATGGTTAAGAGATGCCATCAGCCTCACATCTTAGGCCAACCTTGACGTTTCTACCTAAAATGAATTAGCATAAGAGGAAAGAAAGGAAGCATTTCCACTGGATCTAAAGGCATAATAACTTTCAGAGTCAAAATGTCAAAAAGGTATCAGCTACTCTAACACCTTCACCTTTATTCTTATAAAAAATGAAACAAAATCTGTAATGCATTTTTATTTTTGACAAGACACTTGGTTTAAAAATTGGTCTGACCCTACTCCACCTTGAAGAATCTGACCTACTTAGCATTCTTCATGCAATTTTCTCTATCTGGAACCATCCACTTTGAGATCTGTGTTAATCTGGGTCTCAGAAAATATGCTTAAGGAGTAACAGGTCACACAAGCATCAGGAGTTGTCTAAAAGTAAAGATAATTTCTGCTTGGGTGTAGGAGGAAGTTGCCGGTTTTTGGAGAGCACTCCATGACACGACTCCACTCTAAAATGCCCGAAGTCTACCCAAGAGAAACCATCTCCAGTAGAACCTAGCAATGGTCTCAGTTCTCCATTGCATTTCTCAGCCTCAGTCTTCTCACAAGACGTGGGAAATACTGCTTTTTAGTACTGCTTGTGCTCTCCTCTTTCCTCTTCAAAACATAGAAGACTATTCCTACTGACTAATCTTTTGACTTGTCGTTCAAAGCCTTTGAAATCACACCTTCAAGCCTTGGAAATCACACCTACCTTGAGGGCCTGACATCTTCTCTTTCCCATATCTAAAATAGGGGTCTGTATCAGAGGATGGAGGGTGGAAAGAGGGAGATGATCAGGAAAAATAACTAATGGGTACTAGGCTCAACACCTGGGTGATGAAATATTCTCTACTACAAACTCTCATGACACAAGTTTACCTGTGTAACAAACCTGCACATGTACTCCTGAACTTAAAAGCTAAATAAAATCAATCTTCCACCAAAACAAAACAAAATAAGTGTCTAAGCCTCTAGTGGCTAAAGTGGATGAACAGGTAGCTAAACATGTGGTGCTGGCTAGGTATGCCAACATATATTGCTTTCCCGCCTGTTTTTCCTGCTGATGGTTTTACCATGTTTTGTCTTGTGCTATCATAACGTGTATCTTTCCTACATTATTTCCTAGGCTAGAGGATTCTTAAGAAGAGGGATGAAATCTCATTCATTCCTGATTTCAGAGTAGAGTATCTGAAACACAAGGTATGTTAAAAAAAAAAAAAATCCCTTTATTGAATTATTGAAACACACATCAGGAAATATGCCTTTATTGATTAATAGATCTATGTTGGGTCAACAGATAGCTGGAATCATTGAATGATAAACGACAAAAGAATGCTTAGAATGAAATTGAGCTGAGTGGAGTCTAAATATGCATGAAAGACCTATTGACAAGCAGTATCAGACACTAAATTTGGAACTGAGATTCAGAAAGTAAAAGACCCATCCGGTGGCCATGACAGTCCCATGCTAAACCAACACCCTCTGTTGTCCAGGCTGGAGTGCTCTCAACCCGCTGCAACCTCCACCTCTCAAGTTCAAGCAATTGTCCTGCCTCAGCCTCCTGAGTAGCCAGCATTACAGACCCTGCCACCATGCCCAGCTAATTTTTGTATTTTAAGTAGAGACAGAGTTTCACCATGTTGGCCAGGCTGGTCTTGAACTCCTAACCTCAAGTGATCTGCCTGCCTCAGTCTCCCAAAGGGCTGGGATTATAGGCGTAAGCCACTGCGCCTGACCTTTCTGCACGTTTATAGCTTTTGGGGTTTTTTGCTTTTTTTAATTCAAATTTTATTTTATATTCAGGGATTGTATGTGGAGGTGTGTTTCCTGGGTATATTGAGTGATGCTGAGGTTTCGGTATGATTGATCCCATCATCTAGGTAGTAAGCATATTACTCAATAGGTAGATTTTCAGCCCTTGTCCCTCTCCCTCCCTCCCCTTTCTAGTAGTCCCCTGTGTCTATTATTTCCACCTTTATGTCCATGTGTACCTAATGTTTAGCTCCCACTTATAAGTGAAAATATGTGATATTTGCTTTTCTGTTTCTGTGTTAATTTTGCTCAGGACAATGGCCTCCAGCTGCATCAGTGTTGCTGCAAAGGGCATGGTTTCATTCTTTTTATGGCTGTGTAGTATTCTATTGTGCATATGTACCAAATTCTCTTTATCCAATCCATTATTGATGGTCACCTAGGTTGATCATATGTCTTTGCTATTGTGAATAGTGCTGCAATGAGCATATAAGTTCATGTGTCTTTTTCATAGAACAATTTATTTTCCTTTGGGTCTATACCTATTAATGGGATTGTTGGGTTGAATGGTAGTTCTGTTTTTAGTTATTTGAGAAATTACCAAACAGCATTCTACTGTGGTTGAACAAATTTATTTTTCCACCAAGAGTGTATAAGCGTTCCCTTTTCTCCATAGACTCGCCAGCACCTGTTGTTTTTTGACTTTTTAGTAATAGCCATTCTGACTGGTGTGAGATGGTAGTTTATTGTGATTTTGATTCACATTTCTCTGATGATTAGTGATATTGAGCATTTTTTTCATATATTTGTTGACCCTTGTATGTCTTCTTTTGAAAAGTAGTCTGTTCATGTCCTTTTCCCACTTTTAAATGGGGTCATTTTGTTTTTGCTTATTGAATTGTTTAAGTTCCTGATAGATTCTGGATATTAGCCCTTCGTCAGATGCACAGTTTGTGAACACTTTATCCCATTATGTAGGTTATCTGTTTATTCTATTGATAGTTTCTTTTGCTAAGCAGAAGCTCTTTAGTTTAATTGAGTCACACTTGCCAATTTTTGTTATTGCTACAATTGCTTTTGAGGACTTAGTCATAAATTATTTCCCAAGGTTGATGTCCAGAATGTTATTCCCTACGTTTTCTTATAGGATTTTTACAGTTTGAGTCCTAAATTTAAGTCTTTGATTTGTCTTGAGTTAATTTTTGCATGTGGTGAGAAGCAGGGGTCCAGTTTTATCCCTCTGCATGTGGTTAGCCAGCTGTCTCAGCACCATCTATTGAATAGGCAGTCATTTTCCCCAGTGCTTATTTTTGTCTACTTTGTTGAAGATCAGATGGTTGTAGGCATGCAGCTTCATTTCTGTGTTCTTTATTCTGTTCCATTGGTCTATACATCTGTTTTTGTACCAGTACAATGTTGTACCAGTTACTGCAACATTGTAGTATAGTTTGAAGTTGGGTAATGTGATACCTCCTTGTTCTTTTTGCCTAGATTTGCTTTGGCTATTAATAATAGGCTCATAGCATTTGTATCTCCCTCTACCATAGCACTTACTACCCTCCATTGGAATAATTTGCACAAGTCCATCTCCGCCCACCACCCTACCCTCTGCTCCTCCTTGCAGATATCTCATCATTTAACTGGCACAATGCATTGCATATCACCAGAGGCCACTAAATATTTAGTGAATAGATGAATCAAAAAAGAAGACCCTAGGCAAACAGAGGCCTAGTAAAAACTCACTAAGTGTAGAGGTTAATGCCTTTATACATTTATTTTTATTCTTTCCATTTTATAGTTTTGGAAACTGAACCTCTGGGAGATCTAGCAACTTCCCCCAAATCACAAGACAGTGGCACAGCATAATAGAAAATTCTGGTCTTCTTAAGAAGACATCAGTCATTTAGATGCACGTAACAGAAACATTTTAAAAAACAGTCACACCTTAAAATATCTCGAGAGGTTGCGCTTTTTTTCCTCCATTTGACACATTCAAGTATTGACTTCCATCACGATTCTGTTAAAACACTGAATCTACCGTAAAGTTTCGTTTGAAAGGAATAACATAATTCTGCACAGTGAGACCACAACAGGTTCTTTGCAGTCAACAGTAGCTACAGGTATTGCCTGTCCGTCATGTGCTGGTCACTAAGAGCATCATATGGGTAATTTCCTATTTCACATTTGAGGAACCTGAGGCTTGGGAGGAATAACCTGTCAAAGCTTTCAGCCCTGGCAAATGTGGAAGTAGGATCTATACTCCTATCTACCTGACAATGGAGGCCATATTTTGTTGTGCCATGCTGTGGGAATTCTCTTTCTGAGAGCGTCTGCCTCAACTCTTTATTCCCTTCCTGCGGGAAATCAGTCCAGTACTGTACATTTCCGCAGTCCTCTAGTAGTCCTTCTTTCATAGCTCTTAATCTATTTTATTGTGCATACACTCATTCAACAAGTATTTATTGAGCACTTACTAAGTCCCAGGCACTGGGCATAGCAGTGAGCAAGATAGACAAAATATCCTGCCTTGCCCCCTGCCAGACTATAAGCCACACTTAGGCAGGGGACATGTTTGCCTTCCTTCCTCTCATATCTTATTGAATGAATAAGATCACTAAATCGACATGGATTCAAAACACTGAATAACTGCTTTGAGACAACAGAATATAAACCCATACTATACATGGAGCCACCTCATCCAATGCTCACTTTAGGGCAAGTGAGAAGTGTTTAGTATTGGTGTGCCATGCAGCAAACACGGAACCAAACACAAATGGGGAAGGAAAACAGAGACAATAACTTTTTTTGTTTACTCTCACATAAGTAGAAACTAACTGCTCTTCAATCTGAACATAATTGTTGTGGCCTTGAAGCTGAGAGGTGTTCATTTCAAACAAGGGCTACTATGAGAAAAAAAGTGTCTTGTATAAAAATCTACGTTAATGAAGCTGAGATTCTGTAATTACAATCACGTGAAATCCAACCCCAGGTTACACTTCCCACTGCTTGTGCGTCAGGCGATCATTTCTCTTATGATATGCTCATGGTGAACACAAGGTCGGAAAATGCATCTACAGTGACAAAAGATAATTCTTTTGCTTAAGAATGATCCCAGAGCATCTGTTATTAAATCTCTCAGCTCACAGAAGCACAATGTAAACAGAAAGGAACACCTAGTGAAAGAAATATTCAATCAGGCCCCAGATACCATTTCACCTGCTGAAGGTGCCTAGGGGTATACACCTGCTGGATGGTAATTAGGTGTTTTCAAAAACTCTCCAATCTATCTGATTGCTTTCCACCATTACCTCTGAGAATAACTTTCCCAAACTCTCACTTCTAAGCTATATAAAAGTGCTTTGCCATTCTAATTCTCTTAAGGTGCAGGGTGTGTGTATGTGTATTTGTGTATTATCTAGACATAACTCCGTGTTAGTGGCAGTGTCTTTCTTGTTAGACATCACGTCTCTATAATAGGAGTTAATTTAGCCTGTAATTTAACAGTACAGGTTTTGTTATCCTTTATCCCAGCTTGACTGTGAATACAAGCTGTCTGACTTTGGAGAAGTTACCTAACCTCTCTGAGCCTTAGTTTCCCCAGCTGAAAAAATGTAGCTAGTGCTCCTACCTTACAGGATTTTTGAAAGAACAAAACAAGATGATGTATCCAAAGCATTCTTAATGAAGGAAATTCTCTGAAGTCAGCTCTACTGTCTTGGCAAGTCATTTAGCCTCTCTGACACCAGTTTCCTGATCTGTAAAATGAGAACACTCATTCATGGGCAATTTTGCCAGGATTAAATTAATTAATATGTGGATAGCAAAGATAATGGAATCAACCTAAATGTCCATAAATGGATGAATGAATAAAGAAAATGTGGTACATACACACAATGGGATACTATTTGACCATTAAAAAGAATGAAATCTTGCCATGTGAAGCAATGTGAATGACTGGAGGTCATTATGTTAAGTAAAACAAGCCAGGCACAGAAAGACAAATATTGCATGTTCTCACTCATATGTGAGAGCTAAAAAGTTTAATCTCAAGGAGGTAGAGAATAGAATGGCAGTAGAATGGAAAGTGTGTATGCATGGTAGGGGGAGAATGAAAAGAATTTGGTTAATGGGTACAAACACAGTTAGATAGAACAGTTAGAAACAATGTATTGCATATCTCAAAATAGCTAGAAGAGAGGTTTTGAAATGTTCCCAACACATAGAAATGATAAATGCTTGAGGTGATGGATATCCTATCTGCCATGACTTGACCGTAACACATTCTATGCATGTAACAAAATACTATGTGTACCCAATGAATATACACAAATATTATTCATCAATAAAAATAAACAAGTAAAGTTAAACATGCTTCTTTAAAATTAACTAATTAATGCATGGAAAGTGCTTAACACAGTGTCTGAGATGACACAGTAAGTGCTCTATAAATGTTACCTATTAGTAGCATTGTTATTTTATTATCATAACCCTCATCACCACCATCATCACTGTCACCACCAGATAATCTGATTAGGGATAAGGACCATGTCTTACAAATATTTCCTCAGCCCATATTTTGGGAAGCTAAATATTCCTTAAAATTTGTGGGTGGCTATCATGAGAATTTTTGGATGAAATCTCTACAGCATAAAGACATACCACCATGGAAAGTGGGTCCTAATTTTAATAATAAGAGATTAAACCTGTAACATTAAAAACCAATATTCCAGGACCAGCATACAAAGCTTTTTATGTCTGAGTGCCTGCAGGCTTGAATAGCACCAAGCAAAGGTATCTCATTGTAAAAATATTTCCAAATAGCATTCTTTGAATTAATAAAAACTGTTTTTTTTTTTAAATGACAAGACCACTTAAATGAAACTCAGTGATATTTCCATTTCAATTGATACCAAGATCAAAGGATTGCATCTTGTGGGATGTCAGAAATAAGAGAACTTGTAAGTGGCAGAGGTTAGAACCTAAGAGCTATATCAAATGTGGGAAGAACAGGAGTGTCCAGGGAGCTGTAAACACACTTTGGAAAACAGCCCATCAGATCTGTCTGGCTTGAAGACAAAGAACCAGAATGCTGCGTGCCTGAAACCAAGCCACTTAAGGGCCTCTGAGATGGTCACAGGCCATTTCCATGATGGGTGACCTTGTATAGTCTGCCATAGGAGTAATTCCCTGAAACTATCAACAGTTATTCTACAAGATGACTCCTTGTTAATCAGAGAAAAATGACCAACAGGAGCCAAAGCAACTTCCAGTTATGGTAGAGGACCAAGTCTGTGTTCAATTTCGTTTTTCTCCCTTCTCTTCTCTGACTTTTCATGTCACCCTATAGGTTGACACCTGGGATAGTGAAGCAGCAAAAACACTAACATCCACTCAGTACTTGTGATATAAGTACAACAGTATGGGGTAGGTGGCCATATCTCTATTTTACACATGAGAATACTGAGCCTCACGGGGTTAAATAACTTGCCAGAGCTAGAATTAGAAGAATTGATCTCTCTCCTTCTATTCTTCCATGATAACTGGCTCAGTATGTCTGTTCCCTACTGTAACCTCAACACCTAATTGATACTTTCTGAGCATTCTTCAGCAAATATTATTAACAATCCGCTTTCTCAGCTACATACAAAATCTGACTTTCTTAATATCTGTCATAAAATGCATATAGGAAAGTCTGTTTCTTTTATTCCTTCGTTTAACAGATAGTTACAAGTCCCTACTGTGTTCCAGAAACTGGAGATACCTCCAGGAATATAGTAGACCAAGAGCCCTGCCCTGTGGATCTTATCTCCTAATTGAGGAAGTGAGATAGTAAGTAACAAAGTCAATAAATAAACAAATTACTTAGGATATCAGAGAAAGATCCATTGGCTCAGAGAAGATGAATAATAACATCAACCACAAACCCACCAAAGATGGAATCATGATGGATAGAATTAGAGTTTTGTTAGGTATCATTTTTGAAAATGTTAAACTGGTATATATTTTATATTTTTCATTTATCTTAAATCACAGTACCCTAGGCATCCAACCCCCCCCCCAACTCTAATGGACACCTGAGAGAAAGAACAGGCATCATCTACAATAACAAAATCCTTGTTCATGTTGGCTGTCAAATTAGATTTATTTTGAGTCCATAACATGAAAATAGTTTTGACAGTCAGGCATTGTCAAAAAGAGAAAAATATATGTAAATTGCAAAAATTTCCTTTCCATACTAAGAGACAGGCCTGACGACTATATCTATGAGGTTTTTCTATATGCCATGGGTAGAGGAAACTCAGGATAGAATATACTGTAAGCTCCCATCTAGGGGGGAAACAGAGAATGCTTCTAGTTGATAAGAAACTTGGATTCTTATTTTTCATCAACCTCTATCCACGTTTGGTAGCCAATCCTCGGGGGGAGTAATGAGAACACAAGATATATTGATATGGGATGCTGTAAGCAGCTTTCCACCTATAGCTCTGGGAGAATGCAACTAGCAATATGCAACCTTCTGACCTGGAGCAGCTGCAGAAGAATACAAATGGCCACATCACATAGTCAGACAGAAAGTGACCCATTAGACTGACCTACCTACCTCCCCAGATCCCACCACAGTGCTGTGTAGATTGGGATGATTGGGATAATATAAGAAAGATCTAAAAGTTTCTGGGATCTCTTAGGCACAATACACAATAGTCAAGAAGGGCCTGCCATGGGTCTGCTAGGAAAGTTTTTAAGGTCTTCCTCAGAGCTGAAATAAGGAGGATGGAAATCAGTTTAACATCATCATGGCTCAGACCCAAAGGTAGCAAAATTAGAGCAAGTTATGGGACAGGAAAGAGGAAGTAGGAAGGAAAACCATGGTGGGAAGAATAAATTCATCAGCTGTGAATTTGAGAGACATATACAAAAAGAGGCTCAGTGACCAGGCCGGACAAGAATTAAACTCAATGAAGGCCAAGAAGAGCCCAGATAACAGTCCAGCTACCTGCTCACTCCAGCGTTCTTTCCTCCATCACTGCGAGTACACAAAAGCTTTTTTCTTTGTTTAACACCATCTTGGATTTTGAGGAAGGACAGGGAAAACTTTTGAGAGGAAATAAACGTACATAAAGTGAATTTCATTTATTAATCTGACTGATTATGTAGTCAAAAGAAACTGAGCTAAACTGAAAAAGACTGTTTAAAACTAGCAGGTAATAAAATACTTAAAATTAAGTTTTTCCCAGCCAGCTTTGTTCAGCAGAAACAATAAAGTTAACGGAGTTGTAGTGTGTAAATCTTGGTCTCTGGGTTAAAGGGATACTAACTCAGCCATTATGATTTATCCTGCCTTCTTCTGTATGCACATGGAGCCAGCTGATTTTATTTTGGTACATTTGAGGAGTGCGATTGATATTCTGGTGGGTGTCCAGATATTAGGAGTTTCTGTTTATGACTTCTGAGAGCTGTTTATTGGAAAGAAGTGTTCTTTTGCCTGCTAATGTACCTATAAACTCTTTAATGAAAACTGCTTCATCAGCCCCATGAAACATTTACCTGAGATGGAAGGAGGAATTTATGGGCAGAACATGATGCACTTTCCTTCCTATTTTCTTGTGCATTTATCACTGGTCTAAAACTCTTCTTGAAAAGTTGAAATCTCTCCCCATTCTGGTATCTGTTCTTCATAGCTTCTTCCCAAGAAGTCATTCTTCACCCAAAGCATGTAAGAACACATGCTGACCTCCACCTTCTCAGAACCTTTTTCTCTAAATACCTCGTAGGCTTCTAGATCTTTCTGACTTTTTCTCTATAACATGTCACTGTTGACTGAAGTATTTTCCTCTTCAGGTTATATTTACATTTTGTCAGGTTTTATCCCAAATCCAGAATCAGCAGTTCAATCAGGAATAAAGTCTTTAGGCATCAGAAAAAAAAAAAAAGTGTGTGTTTCATTCATTAATGCCCTCAAGTCAAAGACCAATAAAAATGCACTTCAATTTGAACAATGTTGGGTTTATTCACTTGCTGCAATGAGGAAGAGCTGATGCCATTGGGACTGAGGTGAATTAGGTATTGGAGAGGGCTTATTACAGAATTTGGGCTTGTGTGATTTAGGAGATAATTTCAGGAAAAGGGACATTGTTTTGAATTGGATGTTGTCTAGAAGCTGGGATAATTCTACGATTGGGTATCTTAATAATTCTTACCTAGGAGATGAAAACATAGGACAAGGTGAAAACTGTTAAGGAAACCAGCAGTCACTCAAACTGTTATAGGAGATACGTGGTAAATTTTTGTGGTTTGGAAAATGTTTACGCTTTTTTCTCTGTTCTTAAATGATTAGAGTTCTAGTCTTGATCCCAGCATCGCAGTGTGGTCTTGTGTGATGTTGACGTTCTATGAAATCGTTTGGGTTAGCCAGGTGAACAACATGGCCACACTGCATGTGTGAGGCTGGCTCCTGCCTCTCAGGGCTGCTGTTCTTATCTTCAGTTTGCTCATTCATTGATTCATTTGTAGTGGTTTATCAAAATTAATGAGTATATAATTTATTGAACCACTTGCTTGATTTTGATCTGTTCCTTATATTAGAAAATAAGCTCTATAAAGTCAGACACCATGTTTACTTTGCTCATTATTTTATACCAATAAAATATACTTTTCAGTGCCACGAAACAAAGCACTTGTCAGACTGAGGAATCTTGGAAGGTCTCAAGTCAGATACTGATAATTAAGCTAAATATTATGGTTTAAAGCACTGGAGAAGTGAGAATGGATAGAAAATTAGCCAGCTATTTTGTGCTCCCAAAGCCAAATTTTCAATGGAAAAAACAATAAACATACTAATTTTAAGAC
The DNA here is from genome assembly GCF_000951035.1 of Colobus angolensis palliatus. Lineage (NCBI taxonomy): Eukaryota > Metazoa > Chordata > Mammalia > Primates > Cercopithecidae > Colobus > Colobus angolensis. Next base: position 3,934,543 of record NW_012115821.1, read on the forward strand.
ATATCATTTGTTCTCAGGGCTAGCCATAAAGGCATACTTCTTTATTAGACTATTTGTTTCAGATAACCTGCCAAACTATTTAAAATGCCCAATTTTCAACACTCCATTATCCCCAGAGAGAAGTCTGTAGGTGTCCTGGGTGATCAAAAGAAAGGTTTAGGGAAATACTAACTTATATTGTCATTTTATAGGGTAAATCATTCAGCTAAGATTGTCTAGCTGATTAGAACAACATTAGACAACAAAAAAGTGTTCCTCATCAAGAAAGCTTTTCTGAAACAGATTATTCTTGAAATCAGACTTGATTTCAAGATATTTCAGTGCTCTCCTAATACTTAGCTCAGATTGGATTGTTTTTAAAAATACTATTTTTCCCACGTGTCCGAATACATAAATATTTAGTTGTTTTGTTAGCTGCGGATCTTTCTGAAGATAACAGATTTGGAGTCAAAGAAGCAAAAGTCTTACTAACATTGATTTTCAGTAGCATTACCACTAACATCCTGGTTGTCTCTGGCCTGTCTTTTAGAAATGCACTTCTCTCAGCTAGGCAGATTAATTGATTCTCTCACCCAAGTAAAAGTCATCCAGCCTCTTTGAGTGCCAGACACTTTGCCAGATTCCATAAAAACAGTAGTAAATAGCAGATATAATTTTTGCCCTCTGAGGTTATACTCACAAAGGAAAGCCGATATTGAACAAGGAATCACTGATGAACTGAGTGTCACCAATGAGAGGCACGAAACACAACTAGACATGCAGAATGCCTATCCAGACCCACAGGGTCACAGGTGGAGGGGAACAACATGGGGTACAAAGCAGGAAAAACAGCACTGGCTAAGATGTCTTTGTACATATTGTGGTTTTGAGTTGTGGTTTCCAATCTGACATTTATAATTCTAACGATACCAAATCTTAATGTAAAAATGAATTGTCAGTATCTTGGTCATGATATTATACTATAGTTTTACAGGATGGTACCATTAGAGGAAACTGAGTAAAGGGTACACGTGATCTCAATATATTATTTTGTAGAACTGCATGTGAATCTGTAAGTACCTCAAAATAAATGTTTGATTCTAAGAGACAGAAACATATCTTGCAGGGATTTGTTTGTTTTATATGTTGGAGAGAAGACTCTTGGGTTATTAACCAATGACGACTCAGCTGTCACAACTCCAAAAGCACTGAAAGTCTCAGCTATTTAGATGCCTGGCTCACATTAATTGCTCTTCACATCTTTGGTGATTGAATGAATGAAGGAATTCTTAGTGAGTAGAAGGGCTCAAGCTGCTAACCTCAACTGCAGAGTCTTGGTCATTATAGTGAAATCTTCACTTCCTGTTTAAGGGGGAATCTTAGGAGGTGAGCCAGTCAATTTCATTTTCAGAGATCACACATATAATAGCTCGTGAGTCATGAACATGTTTTTAAACTAGAAATTGTAATTCAAGCCAGGGTTGTTTACATTTTTGCCTTTAATATTTTATCCTTTATTCCTAACAAGACCTAGCCCAGACATTGAGGGACCAGCTAAATACAGATGGCTGAATTATTAAAAAGGATTCTCTCTGAGTGCCTCAGGAACTACACAGGCTTTTCTAGTTAACATTTCCATCTAGGCAAGAGGGGTCAGGACCACACTTCAACCACAAAGACTGGAGTTGGCAGAGTCAACCATGATAATATGCCCCTGGAATTCATGGCTTGGGTTTCCCTGGAAGGTGTAATTAATAACCCACATGCATCCAACCACTAATATAAGTAAATGTCTAGTATTTGCATTCTCTCTTATATCCCACACTGAAACCAGATAAACAAACTTTTCTATCTTTTCCAAGATGTACCAAACCTTTGAATTAGATTTAAAGAGTGTTCATGTTTATTAACTAATTAATCACCAATCTGTCCACCTATACTTCCATCGTTGTAATGAATAGGAACAGCTAATGTTTATTATCTACTTGCTATGTAACAGCCAGTTTGCTGAAAATTTTATAAAATTCATATCATATCATTTAAACTTCACAAAAAGTATTACCTCCATTTTACAAATAAGTAAATTCAGGCATATCAAGATTAATTGCCTTACGATCACTTAGCCAATACTGAGAACTCCCAAATTTAAATTGCTAGCCCTGAACTTTCTCTTGAGTTTCAGGCTCACATATCCAGCTTCACATTCAAACATCTCCAGTTGTATGTCTAATAGGTGCCTCACTCATAGCACTTGCAAAACCAAAATCTTGGCTATCTTCCCCCATCCATCCTCATGAAAACCTCAGGACACTCCATTCAGTGAATGGCAGCCACCATATATCCAGTAGCTTGGGCCAAAAACTGTAGAGTTATATTGAATATCTCCTTCCCTCTACCCCTACATCCTAGTTACCAGCATGTCCGATCAGCTCTACCTTCACATAGAGCCAGAATGTGGCTGTTTCTCACCATCTCCAGTGAGACTGTTGCAATCTCTCACCTTGTCAACTGTAATAGCCTTCCAGCTGGTCTTTTCACTTCTGCATTTGACTTTCTACAGTGTATTCAAACACATATAGTGAGGATAATCTTTTAGAATTTTATATATCAAATCACTCCTTGGCTCAGAGCTCTCATTGTATTTGTTGTTTTGTCATCCCTACCGCTCAGCTTGGCTTTGATAGATGGAATCAATATTCATAACAGGGTCCTTGACAATTTCAGTGCTAACTTCCAGTAAAAACAATGAAAAACCCACAGCTTCAAAATTGCTAGACTGACAGAAACTAAGAAATTATCCAGCTCTGTGCTCTCATTTTCAGAGCAGGAAACTGAAGCTTTGTAATATTTGATGACCTCCAAAGGTCAAGTAGCTAATAATTAGCTGAACTTGGTTTCATATTGAAGATCTCTGGCTCCAAGCCAGTGCTTTATACATGATGTCACACTGTTTCCACCTTCCTGGTGGCTATGAGCGGAAACCTCTATATGTGTCAAAACCACAAATGATCAATAAAGCCAAAATTTATGAAAAAATAAATTCTGAGCATTTGCCTGATAGCACCAACTTACTGTGGCTGTGGAGGCAGTCAGACAGTATGATTCCTATATTATTTTTCAGCTAAATTAACACAGGCTATGGATGCTTTGTGAGTACATATTATTACTTTCAAGTCCACATTATGGTATTATTTATGTAAAATATTTTAATGGCCTTGGGAAGTAATTGCCAGCTGTATTAACCTTCTCACTGATGATAAAGACTGTCTCAGCAAAAATAAATGTTACTTCAAACTAAATTTAAATGATCTTGCTTTATTTATTTATCATAGAAGTAAAAAACACAAAAACATGAGCTGTGTCTAACATGGTTGTAGTCCCAGAACCTGGCACATAGTATCAGCTCAATAAAAGTTTATTGAATGAATAAATAAAAAGTAAATAATGTTTACACAGAAATGTCTATAATAGAAAAAATAAAAATATATATAAATTCTAATAGTAAGAGATTGTATATATAATTCAGGTGATGTTCACGAAATGAAATAAAATTCTCATGAAATAGACATGTATTTATCGGCATGGAAAACATTCAAAGTATGTTGCTCCATTTAAAAAGTTGGTTATGAAAAGTTGATGTTTAATATAATGCTATGTTTTAAATACAAGGATGGATGGATATATGGACAAAGAGAAGGAAGGAAAGGAGGGTAGGAGTGAGAGAGGGAAGGAAGAAGGAAGAATGGAAGGAAGGAAGGGGGGGAGGGAAGGAAGGAACGAACGAAGGAAGGAAGGAAGGAAAGAAAGACAAAAAGTCTAGGAGGATATTTTCTAAAATGTTTTCTGTAGGTGGTAGTTATAAATAATCTATTTTTATATATTTTTGTGTTAGCAAAATTGATCGCTTGTATTAACATTAATTATTATCTTTTTAAATGCCTAGCATAGACAGTCAAATTTCACTGTCAACCTCATGTTCCCTAACTGAGAGTGAAAATATTGATAGTAACTATTTTCTTTAACCATCATCACCACCAACAAAAAACCTCCCAAACCAAATTAACATCTATTTCCCAGCATTTTCAACTATTGTCTCAAAAGGATTTCTACTGAAGTATCTGAGTATGAGAGCTTTACGGATTTTGTAAATCAGATTCTATTCCTTTCTAAATGCAATTCCTGTACAACAGTAGGTATCCAATGGTAACTAAGCAGGGTTATTTGAACAATGCATAAATATTTCATAGTGTGCAAAAAGCCACAAATGCCAAACTAAAATGTCTGCAAACATGCAAGATTTCCAGTTCCAAGAATGTAATTATTGTCTTGGGATTTGCGGGGTGTCTTGTTGAAGACCCTTTTCATTTTGATAAAATGATAATGTTGCAAGGAGAATAATGCTCTAACATCTTATGTTAACCTCAATGGTCCTGATCAAGGGGAAAGATTCCCTTTGTAAATGATTTAAGAGAACACTACCTAAAGCCTTTTGTTATCTGTTAGCCTAAAGAATGCCTCTCTACTAGTCCACTGTCTGGGAAAATATCACAATAGGGGTTTACATCACAATAGAGTGTGTGGCCACAAGTCTGACAACTTCAAAATCATTATTATTAGCAAAAGCTGCCATCACCATTTAGGCTACATTAAAAGTAAGTTTTGGTATTTCATCTTCCTTTCCCCTCATTCTCATTATAGAATAAAGATATTTTTAAAATATTCCAGTAATTCAGATATAGATTTTAAAATTAGAAAGAAAAATTATAGTCAAAATGTTTTATACCATTCTATAAGAAGTTTATTTTATAAGAATAAGTGAAAATGAAAAGAATGCTGCTTTAACATGCAACAATCAGAGATGCTTCCAAAAATCAGACAATTGAGACGTACAAAATACACATACTGCTGAAATCAGACAGCAAAGAGAAAGAAGAGAACTTCTGCAAATTGTAAAGCATCACCCAGAAATTCACTTGCGTCTCCAAGAAGCCCCAAAGATACCCTGGACTCCACACAGTTACTGACACCTGACCCTGATTACATGCTTTCCTGGATAAACTCAATGACTAAATGCCCTCAATAACCCGGAAACTATGCTGGAAGTGTCTGTGACCCTAGACTACTTTGAGAAAGGAAAGGAAGTGACCTTAGGTGGTTTACCTCATAGACCACTAGTTAAATCAGAACATCAGGTAATTGTCCACTTCCAGATGCTTGATTAATAACTGCCCATTTTAGTATTAATATTTACAAATGAGCTGTACTTTGTGTAAACAGAGACAATTCCTTCAGGGCAGAGGAGAGAATAGCGGGTTCATCAAGCGTCAGATGTTGATTTTTTTTTTTTTTTTTTTTTGAGACAGAGTCTCGCTCTGTCGCCCAGGCTGGAGTGCAGTGGCGCGATCTCGGCTCACTACAAGCTCCGCCTCCCGGGTTTACGCCATTCTCCTGCCTCAGCCTCCCGAGTAGCTGGGACTACAGGCGCCCGCCATCTCGCCCGGCTAGTTTTTTGTATTTTTAGTAGAGACGGGGTTTCACCATGTAGACCAGGATGGTCTCGATCTCCTGACCTCGTGATCCGCCCGTCTCGGCCTCCCAAAGTGCTGGGATTACAGGCTTGAGCCACCGCGCCCGGCCCAGATGTTGATTTTCTAAAACACCCAAATTACTGAGTGCTCAGCTTCTGCAACAAAGATCCAGACCTGTGGCTAGAACCTTCCATGTTGGGTACACCTGTTCAGGCATGGCTGGATATTGTGTTGCAGATTCATTACATGAACTGTGGAAAGAGATTTGGGGAAATGCTTCAGAAGAATACTAATGTCCTTACTTTGAGGGAGTTTATTGAAAACCCACTCAGCTAAAGAATATCCTTTCCCTACTCTCTGAGTGGCCAGGTAGTTCCAGTGATTTCTAAATATGTGACAGGAACTTGGATTATTGAAATAGGCAGATATACTCTTTGGAGTGGATAAAAATCTAAAAACAAATAAAAGCCACTTCAAAGCTCTACAGAAGGCAGCAGCTTGATCTTCAGTCTCTTATGAAGATCAGGAGTGATGACAACCATCAAGAACCATATTTGACAATGTACCAAGAAACTCTGTCATGTTTGATATTACAGTCACATTTAATCTCCAGGAGAATCACTGAAATGCCCACTCCAATTCAGGCATTATCATTCACCTTGCCATGCTCAAAATGTGCTCCTTTGTGCACTAACCCTATAAGTTATTCCTCAAAATACATAATCATGATCAAATAAGTTAGGAAATATTGCATACTATGTATGCTTAGAGGTTTCTAATGGTGGTGTTTCACAATTAAGGCCTTGATAAGTCCTGTTGGAGAGAAAACAGTTAACTTTCTTTAGTTGAATCTCTACAGATTTCTTTAACCACAGAATCCCTTTAGTAGTTACTGACTTTAGACTTATTATCCACTATCTATAAAATAAAGATAGCAATGCCTTACTCTCAGGAATTATAAAAAGGGTTAAGTGAGAAAGTCCCTGACTCACAAGTAGATGAGAAATCCTATTGTGAGTCCATTTTATCATTCCTATATTGTAAACCCAAAGTGTTTCATTTGAACACATATGTTTATAGTGTACTAATGATGCATGGATAACGAGAAAAAATTTTTATGGCCTGGAGTTCACATTACAATGGGGAGGCAAGTACATACAGCAGTGACTCTAACGTAAGGACAGATATTTCAAACTGCTGCAACGAAAGTACAAAGAATTAAAGAGTATAGGAGAGAAGGCAGCTGATTTCCACTGAAGTATGGGGGATACTTTTTTTTTTTTTTTTGAGATGGAGTCTTGCTCTCTCTTCCAGGCTGAAGCGCAGTGGCGCAATCTCAGCTCACTGCAACCTCCACCTCCCAGGTTCAAGTGATTCTCCTGCCTGAGCCACCCAAGTAGCTGGGATTACAGTCGCCTGCCACCGTGCCCAGATAATTTTTGTAATTTTTAGTAGAGATTGGGTTTTGCCATGTTGGCCAGGCTGGTCTCCAACTCCTGACCTCAGGTGATCCACCTGCCTCAGCCTCCCAAACTGCTGGGATTACAGGCGTGAGCCACCATATCCGGCCGGGGACTAATGTTTTAAAGGAGACAAGACTAAGAGTTAGAGGTGAAACCTGAATTTTGGAAGCACCCTGGCAGAGAAATTTTTTGCACTGATCTTCCAAGCACAAGGTATAATATAAGCAAAGGCACGGCAGCATAAAAATGTGGCAGAAAAGAGCTATTGATATAACAAAGACATACATAAAGAGAAATTATTATCTTTTCTAAGCTGGATGTGAACAAATTTCTTCTATTAATCTACTTCCAATGCTAAATATATATTTTAAACATATAAAAATAACGAAATAACTCACTAAAGAGGTGCCTGCCACACCCACATTCCTCAATCAGGGAAACTTTCCAGGTCATAGTCCCTACTTAGGGATGGGCCTAGACAGCCATGTAGTATACTCACCACATCATGTGTTTGGTTACCTCCAGAACTGAGGGTACCCAGCCAATTAGCTGGCCAAGAGCCCACATGGTATACTGGCATGAATAGCATTGCCTACAGAGAAATGAACTGAGCCATTAAGATTTTCACTCTCTAATATTTAAGTAGGAAAATATGGAAAGAAGAGTCTTTGCAGTGATGTCTGAATTTGAATGCATGCAAAGAAAAAAGAGGTTCCTGTGGTAATACACAGATCGGGAGGGACACTAACAAGATACGTGGTAAATGTACTGAATTTATGAAGAAGCAGTGATCACGAAAAAACAGAAGCTGAGGGAGAGAAAAAAAAATATCAAAGCTGAATGTCAGCTAGTTGATAACGGACCAGCAGCAAGAAAAGATGCCAAAAGAAGTCAAGACCAAGAAAGTAGCTGAAGCTGAGAATTGCCAGAGCATACAGGATCTTCTACTGCTCAGATCTGCAGTGATGCTTCCCATTTAACTCCATTTCCCATGAGCCACAATGGTGTCAGATTGCCTGTTCACAGATTGTCAAGAGAGCCCAATATGGCCTAGTGACCATAAACATCCACGCACTTGTGCTGGTCTGAATGACTCTGTTCCATGCTACTAAATGAGCTAAATTAAACCAAGTTTGGAATAAGAAAGAACAAGGAAATCATCTACAATCTCACTACTCACAAATAATGATCACATTGTAGTGTTCCTCTCTGGTCCTTTTAATGTATTATTTTACTTGAAATGTTTTTCACATAAAATCTATAGAAAACAGGCAATTAAAATTCAGATAATTCAAACAAAAGCAAAAGTGATTATCACCTAAAATATTTAACTACTTAGAAGTTAATAGGTTGGGATTGAAGGTTTGGTACAGTTGATTGCCTCAATTAATTTCATTACTGCCCAGAATGTATTTTGTTTCTAGATGGAGCCCTTCTCTGATTTCAGAAGCTCTCTCTCATTTGGTATGTGCATAACATAAGACCTAGGCTTCACATTTTTCCATTCGGGCTCCATTATGCTGGTGTGTACTTTGCAACTACAAAGAAAGGAGTGAAATGGAAGGCTGTGAACTTCATTAATATTAAATATTAATCCTTCACAAATTAAGGTGCAATTTGCCATTAAATGTTAAATGCATTCTTATGGCATCCCTAAAGGGTAGGAGAATACCTCCTCCTTGTATATGAAGAAGTGGATAAACCAAGAAGGGCAATGACTTTCTCAATGTCAAATAGCAGCATAATTAGTAACGACAACCAGGACTCCATAGCTCTGAAGCTCCATTTCCTTCCATTTAGTCTTACATTTTTAGATGCCTCCAAAGTAGCTGAAACAGTATCAGTCTCTGAAAGACACAACATAAATACAATTCATTCCTCCCTTCAAGGCCCTCACTGTATAGTGTGACAGTCAGACATAAACAAAGTATTATAACACAATATAAAACTAAACTCATCATCATCATCGTTATCATCATGATCAACAGCAACAGCATAGCAGTTGCTTTGGTACTAACTTAAACTCTTTCAGTGCTCAGACAACCAAAATAATCTAAGTACTAGGCATTGGTCCATTTTACAGATGTGGAAACAAGACTTTGAGAGATTAGTAATTTGTTTGATGTCACAAAGCTAGAAAATGTTATATTTTAGGACCTGACCTCATGTCTATCAGATAGCAAAATTCAGGCTTATAACCCTATGTTGATATGCCTCTTATATTTAAGGTTTCTATAAATTGCTTCAGGAAAAAAATGAGGAATAAATTAATTAGGAAGTAGAAACAATGGAAAAACCCCTTATGGCTTATTGGGTTCTGTGAGGGCTACTTTAGAATCCTCTTTTATCAGACTCTCATCTCCAAAGACCACTACACCACAAGTAAAAACAGTGGGTTCAGGTTCTTGCTTTTCCATTCAGCTTTCACCACGAATGCTTAAATAACAGTGGAACAAGCCAACAAAAATCTCCCAACATTTCTATGATGCTCTCTTAATTATGCTGACGGAGATTTTTCCTAGATGATTGGGATGGATTTATTTTTCCTATGAAAGATAGTGGATCAGCCAGGCACAGAGGCTAAGGCCTGTAATCCCAGCACTTTGAGAGACTGAGGCAGCAGGATTGCTTGAGACCAGGAGTTCAAGACCAGCCTGGGAAACATGGTGAAACCCCATCTCTACAAAAAATGCAAAACTTAGCTAGGCATGGTGGCACGTGCCTGTAGTACCAGCTACTAGGGAGGCTGAGGAAGGAGGATGGACTGAGCCTTGAAGGCCAAAACTGCAGTGAGCCGAGATTGCAACACTACTCCAGCCTGGGTGACAGAGCAAAACCTTGTCAAAAAAAAAAGAGGAAAGAAAGCAAGATAGATAGTCGTTCTTGGTCCATCACCAGTAGTGTTGACATTGGCTTCATTTTTCTACCCACTTGAGACACTTGGGAAATTCTAATAGTTAGAATGTTGACTAACTTAGACAACATCTTAATTGCTGCTTCTTCATGATATATAATAAAGTGGCATTTACTTTCAGCAGCCCCCTTGTTAAAGTCATTGGGATTTAAAATGGTGTAAAATGAAAGCAATTCATTATGATTCCACTGAAGTAGACTTTCTTTGTGGGGTTGAATGTAATATCCTACTTAGATTTTCAATATTCTTATCACAAACTACAAGTTGGTTTCTGAAACAGCTTATAGAAAAGGAACAAAGAGAAAGGAAACTCAATGAAGGTGACAAATAGTCTATTAGCCTAGGAGTAAGAGTCAGAGTCTCAGAGGTCACAGGCTTCAATGGAAAGGCAAAAGACAGCTAATTTTATCCCTAGTGCCAATGGTATATCTGTACAGAAGGTCAGGCAATCACTATGCAACCTGTATAAAGTAGGCACCACCTCTGGCCAGTCTCAATGCAATATTGTATACAAAAGAAATAGGCAAAGTCACAGTTTTAAATGTGTTTCCACTAACAGTGTCTACTGACCCTGGCTCTGTCTTCTGTGATTCTACTTTGTCTGGTCCTCAGTCTTGCAAGCCAAAGGTACACTTTTGTCACCTGCCAGATTCATGGGGAAGGTTAATCATGCGTGATCCAAAGGACTACTGTTTACAACAGAAACATCTTGTTGCAACAATTTCAGAGAATTCAGAAATGCAACATTCTATATGTTGACAACTATCCTGGAATGGCAAACGCAAAAATGACCTAAATAGCTTGTTTTTCAAGACTCAAGAAGTAATTTTCAGAATTCAAGATTGAAGCAATTTATCCAAAGAAAATGTAGATGGTGGTTATATGAGACAAGCTCAAGAGTCAGATAGAACTGATACGAATTTCAGCTCTGCCATAAAATAGACTTGCAGATTACTTCATCTCCCTGAGTCTCTGTTTCCTAATATGTAAAATGAGGTAAATAATCAAATCTCTCTCTCAGTCAGAGTTACAAGTTTTGTTGGAAGCCTTATATACTTTTTTCTTTTTCATTTTAGTGTCATTATATCCCTTTGCTGTAGGCACTATTGTTTTCCTTCTTTTTATTGATGAGGAAATTGAGACTTCAAGAAGTTTAATATTTGCCCCAGGTCATAGAGCAGGAAATAGTTCCACTGGGATACAACCTCAGGAATTTGAACTTGAGCATCAAAGTTTCCCATTAAGCTTCTATACAGCCTCTAAAGCAGGGGTTCCCAATCCCCAGACCATGGACCAGTACCAGTCCACTGCCTGTTAGGAACTGGACCACACAGTAGGAGGTGAGCAGCAGGCGAGCAAGTGAATTTTCATCTGTCCTTACAGCAGCTCCCTGTCACTCGCATTATGCCTGGAGCTCCACTTCCTGTCAGATCAGTGGCAGCATTAGATTCGCATAGGAGCAAGAACTCTATTGTGAACTGCGTATGTGTGAGATCTAGGTTGCAAGCTCCTTATGAGAATCTAATGCCTGATGATCTGTCACTGTCTCCCACCACCTGCAGATGGGACCGTCTAGTTGCAGGAAAACAAGCGCAGGGCTCCCACTGATTCTACATTATGGTGAGTTAATAATTACTTCATTATACATTATAATGTAATAATAGACATAAATTGCACCATAAATGCAATGTGCTTGAATCATCCTGAAACCATACCCCCAACCCACTCCAGGTCTTGGAAATTTGTCTTCCACAAAACCCATTCCTAGTGCCAAAAAGGTTGGGAACCACTGCTCTAAGCACTCACTAAATACATATCATCGTCACCATCACCATCATCATTACTACCTCCATCCCTGCCTTTCTACTGTAGCAACTCCTACCACTGCTGTGGCTGCTACTAAAACTGCTGTGCTACTCTCACCACTAGTATAGCTAATATTACATTGGAGAAAAAAAATATTGTGCATAGAGATGCGATACTTATCTTTTAAATATGGAGACATTTTAATCCCAACAGAATTTTCCAACTAAACCTTATTAGACAGTTTGAGAGGAATAGGGTATGTCCCACTGAGGAAAGTTTCCCCAGACAACATGGCCACTCTCATAGTGCTACGTTTATTCTTCTGTTTATGTTCTCTTTAGCAAGATAAAAAGGAAAAAGAAAGAATTAGGAGGTAGGGAACATGTTTGTTAATTCTGCAAAATGAGAATCAGCATAGAACACTGAAGAAGCCCTCTGCTCTAGTCCCATGGACCTTTGCTAGGGCCTGGCTCTGCCATGTGTTGAAGATGAAACCTGGAGTAAATCACTCAACCTCGAGGGACTTCTTCTTTCTGACATGTAAGATCAGGTTGCCTCTAACTCTAATATTCAGTAAGTCTGTAAAAATATCCTCTTCTAACAAAGCACTAGGTGTAAGTAATCCTCCGAGAAACCCAAAACAAACAGAAAAGCCTACCAAAAGGAGGTCTCTTCTACTGGTTTATCTATTTATTTTCTAATTAACCAAGAATGAGGATAGCCTGTCTTGAAATTTCCTTTGGAAGCCTGGAATTTAAATGCATGTCATCGCACACAGTATTTTCTCTTCAGCAATCCTTCTAATGAGCCAGGGGAAGAGTACATTGCTCCTTTTTAGGTAAATTTCATTGGAGTTTTTTGTATTCTAACAAACTAATTAATGCTGAAGACTACAAGAGCCGAATAACACTGCTCTGAATGTTTTATGTTCATAGTGTTCTTTTCAGTTTACCAGAACTTTTGTTTATACTAGATCATGTGTTTCAAGCTTCAGACAAAACCAGTCACTAAACTTTAGATCCATAATGTCCAACTGCCTGTAGGCATCTCTCTGGGGACACCTCACAGGTATCACAAACTCCATAGCCCAAAACTGAACTCACTAAATCTGTAAAAACTCCCTTTTCTGCTTTATCTCTGTGGAATCACCATTCACCTAATTCCAAAACAGAAACCTGGCTCTTCGTCCCTCTCTTCTTTCTAACCTCTCCCTTTAAAATCAGGACGTGCCTATTTTATCTCCTAAATGTTTCTTGGCTATCCTTTCTATCCTTGTTCTCTCTCTTCCCCATCTGTCACAGGACTCCTGCAGGTCTGCTTAACTTGTCACCCTGTCTCTGGTCTTATTTTTCCCAAATCCATTTTCCACATTCTACCCTGGAAACAACTAAAACACCACCCTCTGTAACTCCTGGGAATGGTTCTCCATCACTTTAAAATTCACAATATAAAACTGAAGGACCTTCACAACCTGACCTCTACCTACTTCTCTAGCCTCACTTCCCATACTTCGCACTGAAGCCACACAAGGCTGCTTCTTGTATCTGTGCTGTTGCTCATGATATCTGCTCTGCCGCAGAGGCCACCTGCTATTGCCACATCTGGTCCTTCCCTAGGCTGTAAGCCTCAGTTCCTCACCCTGTAAACCTCAGTTCAAGAAGTATATCCTCCAACCACAAAAATACAAAGAGAGAAAATATTAAACCACTCTTAACAATGTTACTGAAATGTTCTAAGCAAATTACAGGCATTGGTCTATTTAGTTCTTGTAGTGACTATATGCATAAAATACTATTGCTATTCTCATTTTATAGATGGTGATATAGTTTAAATATTTGTCCCTACCCAAATCTTCTAATTGTAATTCCCAATGCTGGAGGTAGGGCCCGGTGGGAAGTGTTTGGGTCATGAGAGCGGCTCCCTCATGGCTTGGTGCTATCTTTGTGACAGTGAGTGAGTTCTCCCAAGATCTGGTCATTTCACCATGTGATGTGCCTCTTCCTCACTTTGCCTTCTGCCATTAGTAAAATCTTCCTGAGGCCTCCCCAGAAGCCGAGCAGATGCCATCACCATGATTCCTGTAAAGTCTGCAGAACCATGAGCCAATTAAATCTTTTTTCTTTATAAATTACCCAGCCTCTGGTGTTTCCTGGTAGCAATGCAAGAACGGCCTAACACAGAGGGGAAACTGAGGCACAGAAATACTAAGTGGCACAACTAGCAAGTGGCAGAGCTGGCATGAGAGCTAGAGCTCCCTGGCTCCAGAGTTCTGTTTCAAACTCCTATACCACACCTCTTCCAGTGAGCCTTCCCTGATTTCCCTCCATCACCCCATTCTCCCCACTGATGATACATAGTTACTGGAAGACCCAGAACTCTTAATTTCCATCTGATATATTTTGGCTGTGTCCCCACCCAAATCTCATCTTGAATTGTCTCTCCCACAATTCCCATGTGTTTGGGAGGGACCTGGTGGGAGGTTGTTGAATCATGGGGGCAGGTCTTTCCCAGGCTGTTCTCATGATAGTGAATAATTCTCAGAAGATCTCATCTGTAAGAGGGAGCTTCCCTGCACAAGCTCTCTCTTTGCCTGCTGCCATTCACATAAGGTATGACTTCCTCCTCCTTGGCTTCTGCCTTGATTGATAGGCCTCCCCAGCCACATGGAACTTCAAGTCCATTAAACCCTTTTTCCTGTATAAATTACTCAGTCTCGGGTGTGTCTCAGCAGTGTAAAAATGACTAATACAGTAAATTGGTACCAGGAGAATGGGGGACTGCTGAAAAGATACCTGAAAATGTGGAAGTGAATTTGGAACTGGGTGACAAACAGAGGTTGGAACAGTTCGGAGAGGTCAGAAAAAGACAAGAAAATATGGGGAAGTTTGGAACTCCCTACAGACTTGTTGAATGGCTTTGAGCAAAATGCTGATAATGATATGGACAATGAAATCCTGATCAAGGCATTCTCAGATGGAAATGAGGAACTTGCCTGAAACTGGAGAAGGTGATACCTGGTCCATTTTAGCAAAGAGACTGGTGGCATTTTGCCCATGCCCTACAGATTTGTGGAACTTTGAACTTGAGAGAGATGATTTAGGGCATCTGGAGGAACAAATTTCTAAGCAGCAAACATTCAAGAGGTGACTTGGGTGGTGTTAAAGGCATTCAGTTTTACAAGGGAAGCAGAGCCTAAAAGTTCAGAAAATGTGTAGCCTGACAATGCAATAGAAAAGAAAATCTCATTCTCTGAGGAGAAATTCAAGGTGGCTGCAGAAATTTGCATAAGTAAAGAGGAACCAAATGTTAACCCCCAAGACAATAGGTAAAATGTCTCCAGGGCATGTCAGAGGTCTTCCTGTCAGCCCCTCCCATCACAGCCCCTCCCATCACTGTCCTAGGTGGAAAAGATGGTTTCCTAGGCTTGGCCAGGGGGCCCCCTGCTGTGTGCAGCCTAGGGACTTGGTGCCCTGCGTCCCAGCTGTTCCAACTACAGCTAAAATGGGCCAAGGTACAGCTTGGGCTGTGGCTTCAGATGGTGCAAGCCCCAAATCTTAGCAGCTTCCATGTGATGTTGAACCTGCAATTGCACAGACATCAAGAATTGAGCCTTGGGAACCTCCAACTAGATTTCAGAAGATGTATAGAAATGCCTGGATGTTCAGGCAGAAGTTCGCTGTAAGGACGGGACCCTCATGGGGAACCTCTGCTAAGGCAGTGTGGAAGGGAAATGTAGGGTCGGAGCCCCCACACAAAGTCCCTGCTGGGGCACTGCTTAGTGAAGCTGTGAGAAGATGGCAACCATCCCCCAGTCCCCAGAATGGTAGAGCCACTGACACCTTGCACCTTGCACCTGGAAAAAGCCATAGACACTCAATGTCAGCCCATGAAAGAAACCAGGAGGGAGACCGTACCCTGCAAAGTCACAGAGGCAGAGCTGGAGCTGCCCAAGACCATGGGAACCCACCTCTTGCATCAGTATGACCTGGATGTGAGACATGGATTCAAAGGAGATCATTTTGGAGCTTTAAGATTTGACTGCCCTGCTGTATTTTGGACTTACGTGGGGCCTGTAGCCCCTATGTTTTGGCCGAATACTACCATTTGGAATGGCTGTATTTACCCAATGCCTATACCCTCATTGTATCTAGGAAGTAACTAACTTGCTTTTTATTTTACAGGCTCATAGGCAGAAGGGACTTGCCTTGTCTCAGATGAGACTTTGGACTGTGGACTTCTGAGTTAATGCTGAAATGATTTAAGACTGTGAGGGAGTGTTGGGAAGGCATGGCTGGTTTTGAAATGTCAGAACGAGGTTTGGGAGGGGTGAGGGGTGGAATGATATGGTTTGGCTGTGACCCCACCCAAATGTCATCTTGAACTGTATCTCTCACAGGTCCCACCTGTTGTGGGAGGGACCCAGTGGGAGGTGGCTGAATCATGGGAGCAGGTCTTTCCCATGCTGTTCTCATGATAGTAAATAAGTCTCACAAAATCTGATGGTTCTGTAAGGGGGAGTTTCCCTGCACAAGCTCTCTCTTTGCTTGCCACCATCCACATAAGATGTGACTTGCTCCTCCTTGGCTTCTGCCGTGATTGTGAGGCCTCCCCAGCGACGTTGAACTCTAAGTTCCTTAAACCCTTTTTGCTGTATAAATTACCTCGTTTCAGGTATATCTTTATCAGCAGTGTAAAAATGGACTAATACACCATCCCAGTGATTTATCCATTATGGCGCATACAAACCATTATTTTCCAAAGTCCAGTCTTAGCAACACCTTCATTACAATGTTCCAGCATGTATATTAAAAACCGCAGTTACTCCTTTTCTTAAAACCTTATAAAAATTCATAGTTCTGTACCTCCCCCAGACCTCTTGAATTAAACTCTCAAAGGGTAGAGCACAGGAACCTGTGTTACTGACAACCTCTGTATTAGCATCTATGTACATAAAATAATATGGGGATTAAATCAGATAATGCATGTATGGTACTTAGTCCGCAAATTCTCACATAATAAGTGCTCCAAAATGTTAGCCCCTGTTGTTTTTATGGCTGTCCTTATTACTGTTTGATACAAACGAATAAGACTAAGCAAGAGCTAATGAATTTTCTATTTGCTAAGAAAAAAAAGTCGAAAAGAAGAGAGATGACAAACCATGCTACTAGAACCATAACTCATGAGGTCTTTTGTGATCAGGCAAAGAATAATTTTGAAGGAAATAAGAAGTTTGTGCTTTCCAGGTCCATGTTCTTTCGGGTTTGTCTTAGGTAAATCACAGGGGAAGAAAAGATACAGATGTATTTTTATTTTAGCAGTTCTATTCCTGAGAATAGTGGCGCCTACTTAAGTAACATGACCCCAAGTACAGGAATTAGGGTGATTAAAGATTTAAAAGCTTAGAGCCATCAGCACTGTCATACTATGAAGTCTCAAGTCTCAGAAAAGCAGAAATAGCCAGCTAATATAAACAAGAAAAATCCGTCTGATCTAGAAGTAAGTATCTTATTCTGGAAAAGAAGATCTACAATAAAGTTAACCCCTCGAGGAATGCATTAAAGTCCTTGATAGACAAAATGTCATCTTGAATATAATATCCCATAACTTCAAAATCTTGCTTTTTCTGTATGTCTTATTTTATATGTATCACTTATTGAAACCAGTTATTTAACTTATCTTTCATCTAATGGTCAGTTTGAAACTTTTTTTAAGTTGAAAGTATTTGCTTAGCATGTATTAATTCCTAATCTCTAGTCACCAATGCCCAAAGCCAGGTGATCTGTTACGACTTATTTTCTTGAGTTACTGAAGACATTACTGCCATGTGAAGAATTGCAAGGATGGCAAATGTCAAAGGAAGCAATAAGAAGTGTTACAGAGGCCGACAGTAACTTTTTATTATTATTATTATTATTTTTGGTTTTCTTTTTGTAAAGCATTTCCTACTTTCTTCATTAGAATAAGTATTGTTCTTATTATAATTGTTTATGTATCTGTCTTTCTACTACTCCTGGACAGTAGGGACAGGGTCTCATTCAACATTGTGTCATTAGATTGAGCAAAGAATAGGCAATCAGTAAATGCTTGTTGAATTGAAGGAAAGAGGGAAGAAAGGAAGGAAGGATGGAAGGAAAGGAAAGAGGAAGAATGGAAGGACGGAAGAAAAGTTGGTTACTGGATGGTCATAATGCTTAGCAATTTACAGTTAAAATGGATGCAAATTCAAAACTTTGCAATAGCAACACAGTAAAAATGATTCTGTAAAACCACTCCCTCTACAAATAAATAATAAATGCCTACCATGTGCAGGAGCATGCTAGGTCCTAAAACTAAGTGCTTGTATTACCTCTCAAGCCATGTACTAAATAAACACAATAACCACATTCCTCACTCTCATGGAGCCTCCAGTCTTGGAGGAGAAAGGACATTAAACATTTTTTTTTTTTTTTTTTTTTTTGAGACGGAGTCTCGCTCTGTCCCCCGAATTTGGAGTGCAGCGGCCGGATCTCAGCTCACTGCAAGCTCCGCCTCCCGGGTTTACGCCATTCTCCTGCCTCAGCCTCCGGGTAGCTGGGACTACAGGCGCCGCCACCACGCCCGGCGAGTTTTTTGTATTTTTCTAGTAGAGACGGGGTTTCACCGTGTTAGCCTGGATGGTCTCGATCTCCTGACCTTGTGATCCGCCCGTCTCGGCCTCCCAAAGTGCTGGGATTACAGGCTTGAGTCACTGCGCCCGGCCCAGGACATTAAACTTTTGATAGAAAGTCAGTTTATTGTGGCCATTGGGGAAGTAATAAATGATGGGGTGAAAAACAGAAAAGCTGGTGAGAAACTATGAATATATTTAATGAAAAAAATCATGAAGGAATGGGAGTGTTTTACCTGGAGAAGATTAAGAAGATCATAAAAATGCTCTGGGACAATTAAAGAGGCAAATCCTTAGGTTAGGCATATTTAGGATGGCCATGGCATACAAAACAAGGACCAAAATGTAGATGTCACAAGGAAGTAGATTTGGGGTTAATTTGAGGAAAACTAATCTCATTGTTGACCTCCAACTTGCATCCTGGTCAATATTATGGAGACAGTTAGAGCCTACTGCCTGGCTCTACACCAGTTGCCCCAAATCAAATCCAATGAGAAAGTCTATGAGTTATTCTACATGGAGTTGGTCATCTTGCTTGGTACTACGTCAAAGACTTTACAGCATTGACTATTTTTATTTAATTGCCCCTAAAAACCCCTGTGCCTTACGGAAATCTGTCACTCTCCCACCCTGACAGAGAAATAGAGGCATTAGCTTATAAAAACCCCAGAGTTCCCTCCTCGCATTCTCCCCAGCTATTTTGTATATCTTCCTCTCTGTCCTGAATTCAGCAGATCTTAGTCCCAGGTTATCCTGCCTCAGCTTTCTGTTACCTGTTGATGCCTTTTATAATCTTACAATAATTCCCAGAATCACCTGAAGGTTTTACCTTGTGAAAATCAGAAATTATGTCTTCATGGTCAGCTCCTCTCATGAAATATTTGGTTAATCTACTGTATCTCAACCTACAGTTGAATTCTCCTTCTACCTGATTATTCTGTATAACCTGGATACTGCTCAGTTCTTTGCAACCTGAATTTATTTTATATTTTCTAGAACTGTCTGAGATATATACCATTCTTGCACCACTCAGAGAAAAAGATGGTGATGTTCTTTAGACAGACACACATTTAAAAGCAGAAGTATAGTGCTTACATATATCTACAGAGGGGTGTATATCCCTTCTTTGCATTTATTTATTTCCTAAATATTTATCAAGCTCCTACCATGTGCCAAGCACATTCTAGAAGTTGGATTATAGCACTGGACCAAAGATAAACTTACCTGCTCTCATGGAACTAATTCTTTGTTGGCAAAAAAAAAAAAAGCACACAAACAATACACTCACCAACACAGAAATGTGTACATACATATATGACACATATGGCTTTATTGATACATAATAAAATGTAAATATTTCATGTATTTGATAAATTTTGATGTATGCACACACCTGTGAAACCATCACTACAATCAAGAGAATTTCTGCCTGCTGCTTTATAATCTCTATCCAACTCCCTCCCAAGTAACTACTGATCTGCTTTCTATCACTATTGTTTGTATTTTCTACACATTTATGTAAATGAAACCATACAGTATGTACACAATTTTGTCTGGAATAATGATTTTGACATTTATCCATGTTGTTGCACATTTCAATAGTTCATCAGTTTTTATTGCTGAGCATCCTATTGTATGGATATATCATAATTTATTTCTCTATCCACCTGTCAATGAACATTTGGGTTGTTTTCAATTTTTAGCTAATAAAAATAAAGAGATAGATACATTGATCAATAGACAGATAGAGGCATATAAATGTGTGTGTATATACACACACACACACACACAAACATCTACGTATATACACATGTATATGTATATGTCATCTCTGTATCTACCTATGTAGATACACACATATACAAATTCTTCTATGTCTCCACTCACAATTTGTACTCTCCAGCACTTTCACTGGCTCCCTTGTGGGTTCCAAGTCAAAAGGCATTGACAGAAATACGTTTGGAAGGCTGCGAATAGGATTCAAGTATTCAGCAGGAAAGTGCTCAATAACATCAAGGGTTTCTTTAAACATAAAGGGGAAGGCACTGGGACCCTCTCAGTTGTTCATTACGTGCCCTTGCAATGTGCTTGCAAAACACCCAATACATTGCCCATCACAGCAAGATGCTCTCATTCTAGTTGAGAAAATCTCCCAGACCTCGAAGATCACAGACTCAGATTTATGTGATCAGATAAAAATGTATTCTGCAGTCATCCTTGGAAAATCCCAAGTAAAACAAATTAAAAGAAACAAAAACCCCTACAATATACCAGGAGAGCAAATCAAAACTGAAAAACTGTGCTCCGATAAAAAATTAAAGTTACAATAGACATTCATAGTTAGTTGCTCTCTGTCTGTGGTAGAGGTAGAAGTACTCCGATCTCCCTAATTTGATAGCTGTTACAGTTTAGATTACAGATGACACAAACCGAATACACAATCAAAAGGAAACCACTTGCAAAGCTTAAAATTTAGCCTTATACACGATTTTGCTGTTCTTGATGGGTCTACATTTTCTCGTGAACCCATAGCTCTGGGAGGCAACCGACCATAGAAAGTGATAATTAGCTAAGATGTACGTATCAGGGCAATTGGTTTATTTTTTTCCTCAAAAATGCAGATATTCCCCAGAAAGAATAAAGAAAAGAGTTTAAATGAAGAGAAAAGATTCCTAGAGCTTGCATCTTTGCTGATCTTACTAAATTTACAACACAGGACAATTTTATCATTAAAATTATACAATGGCATAACCACAATAGGATACTTCTCAAGCAGAAAATGGCAAAAAAAAAAATTACACAAAACACAAAATATTTTCTGAGGAGTTAAGAAGCTTTCTTGGACAAGTTACGTTACCATAAAATATTAATGTGTGCTCATTTGTCATGTGTTAATTAGCAGAATAAGCTGTAGGAAGTCCGGATTACCATGCAAATGTTAATTAGGTCATAATTTATGTTAAGCATTTCTAAGTTTAGGAGCACCGCGTCTCATTTAGCAGCAGTTGAACTTTAGAAATAATTTGCATGTGCAACTGCTCGTTTTCAATTCTAATATGACAGTCACTTCATTTTAATAAATACAAGAAACTGCATTTAAATAATAGCAAATTCTGGACTAATTTGGTCACAGCCAGTGCATTTCCCCAGGAAATTGAAACTTTGTCCTTTCATCACTGTTCAGGTAATTAAAAAAATAGGCTTCAGAAGATATTTTTCCCAAAAGAGCCCAGAGAGTCCTCCTGACTCCTCATCAACTATCCCCATTTCTTTTTTTGAAGAACGTGTCCTCCCAGCTGGTTTTTCACATCATCCAGGTTGGCCATCTTCCTTTCCCACCTCATCATGTTTTTACCCCTCCACTAGGGTTTGCTACACAGCAGCATTCTGCCGGTTCTCCCCTATTTTGCTTTTATATATTTGAATTTATCTTTCTTTAAGCTGTCAACTTATTACGTTTATTTTTTTATTCTGTTGCAGAGTAATGTAGGATTCCAGCTGAATTCCAGTAAGCCACAGGAAACTCACATTGGAAAGGTAAAAAGTCCTTTATCCCAGGTAGGAAATCTTCAGAAAGAAAAGCAATTCTGGCATCGCCAGAGTGGGTAACCTTTTTATTTACTGCTACACTGGTTCCAAACAGCCTTTCTAACCTATCTCATGCCATGGACTCCTTTAGTGGTCTGGTGAAGCCTATGCATTCCTTTTAAAATAAAGTAAAGGATTAAAAAGAAAACTAATTATAATGAAATAACATTTGAAAAATGTGTGATATAATAAGGTGTAGGCTTCTTTATTAATGCATTAAAGAACGTAATCTGACTGCAGCTCTGCAGGTCTGAATAATGACTGTAATTTCAAAATACCTGTAGTAAGAACCCTAATTGAATTTTCAAGCCATCTGTATTTCAACAGTATAAAAATACCTGAGATTTCTATTGGTGACAAAGTCACAGAATTCTAGAAGGATATTTTTAATCAATGTTTTCCTAACTTAAACTTTACCTTATAATTATGAAATGTAACCTTTTAAAAATATTTTTACTTTCAAAAACTATTTTCATTTTATATTTTTTGTCCATGTGCAAACTTTTTAAAAAAAATGTCTAATTAGGGTGCATGCCAAATTTATTGCATCTTTAATGGTTTCTTATTACTAGTAGTAGTATTTAAAACGTTCTCTAAGATGCGACCCACTATTAGCTCAAGAAGGGAAAATATGTAGCTCAGTGACTGGGGCCTGGGTAATCCCAGCCCTCATCACCCGCAGCCCTGAGTTTATTTTACATATGGGCTTTCAAATAAGCTTTGATTCACACTTTTCTTTTTTAATGTGAATTTGCTGCCAACATTTTAAAATTCTAACTTGCAAATAAAAACCCAGATTTCAAACTTCTCTTAGGCAATGCTGGTGCTGCATTTCTACATGGCAAGGATCCACTGGAGCTGAGCCTGTTTTTTTTTAATCTGGATACAGTGTCCCCTTCTCCAAAAGCATTTTCTTTTTTCTTTTAGGTTACCTGTCTTGCCCCTGTGGGCATTTGAGTTGGCAACCACCTGTCTTAACCAAGCCACATCCAAATTTCCAATCGTAATTCAAATATTACCTCTTCTATGAATCCTCCCCTACTACTTCAAACTGAAATATTTGTCTCCACTCTTGATGTGCAGCTACCAGAGAACAGGGATTTCAGCTTATGGTTTAGATTTTTCCATTGAAAAAACTCTAGGGTCAGGCATATGTATAGGAAGTCACAATTCCTTGTTGATTTTATTTTCATTGGTTTGGTCAAGAACCTACTTTTTGTTTTGTTCATGCTTTGTTCTTGCTGTTTATTTGTTTGGTGTTCACTTTCCAAGAATAAATTATTCTCCAGAAGTCACGAACTAGTCTTTCAGGGCCTGTGCATTATTTTAAATGACAAAAAACTTTGCTTATTTGACCATGTTTCTGGCATCTCTTGAAAAGATTTGCATAGGATCACAATCTTGGGCCTGAAGCCCCATATGGCAGCTACTGCTTGCAAGTGAGTAGCAGAAGTCTCCCTTAACAAAAGCATAGGAGCTCCAGTTTCCTACAGTCCTCACCATCCCCTACTATAGTGCCCTTGATTCACCTTGAGAGTCTGTATTACCTACCTCCTCCCTACCCCCAGAAATAGCTTGGTTTGAGACCACTTAGTCTACACAAAAATAAGATTGTTAGAGAAAAAAATAAGTGATAGTCACTAAGAGGTTTTGGCTGTTAGAAATGTAGTAGCAAAAGATCAACTGATAGCATCTAAAATAAAATACCACATACTTATGTCTAGTATATGTTTTTTGGAAGCATTGAACCCCCTACCATGTCTTCAGAAACAAAAACCACATCATTTGAGGTATCATTTCTACATTTCCCAATAAAAAGGGAAATTTCTCTTTGATGAGGGATAAATGTGATATATTCAGGGCACACAAAAAGAGAGAAACCATGCAGCACCAGTGGTTCAACCTCCCCCTCCTTTCCTGAAGGGTGTTTTGTGGAGAAAGATGACCTCATCCTCAAAAATAGAGATATTTCTTGAATGTTCATAATGTACCTTTAATCGTCAACTACAGTTTTATTCTTCATGTACATATCTGCTCTTTTTTGGAATCTACTTCCCTTTCAAGACACTGCACATGATCAATAGTGCTTATGACCTATGCAAAATGCACCTGTTATTATGGTCTTAAATCACCGCTTTCAAGCTTCAAGCAAATCCCACTTCCCAGTTTTCAGTGATGTGATAAATAAGTGCATTTTCATCCTGCCTGTACCCTCTCTAATTCTGAGGATGGATGTGCCATTCCTACTCAGACTTTGTAGCCCTGCACTGATTCCCACTGTGCCTTTTAACCTGTTCTCATGGAGAAGCCATTGTATGATGCTGAACGTACTCAGTCTCCTTTCTCAGGACTTCTTCTCTCAGGACACACAGACTGAATTACATGTAGAATTCCCGAAATGGGAAGTATACACAAACAGAGAAATTTATCCACCACCGTAATTGTTTTTAAAATTATATATCATTTCCATAATCAAGATAAAAACACAACTCTCAACCTGACACTTAATAAATCTCCTTTTCCAAGTCTTCTAGCTGATATCTACCATCTTCATATAACATCAACGAGAGAGACAGACTCACATATGCCATGTCACAGAGCTTTCCACGGGGAAGTTTCACAGCATTCTCATTGGCTCCTGTCCACTCAGTTTAGGCAGATATTTATTTTCTACAACTGTTAGCTCCATCTCCAAACAAAGCTGAGAAAGAGATCCAGAGAGAGCCAGCAAGAAAGAGAGCACACACACGCTAAAGAGGAATATGGTCAGTACACACTTGAACCTATGTCAAACTCACTGTGGGATCTGTTCAATCATCCATCCTGACAAGCTGGTTTGTGATGGTGAGACTTGAACAATCCACATTTTCATTATATAAAGCCTACCCGCTAAGAAAAGCAATCAAAAGCCAGCTAATTGAATTATCCATGAGCCCATTTAAAGAAGAAATATTGCTCAGTAAAATTATACAGCCTCTCTCAAGCCCGCCCCTCCAACTCTTTTATCTTTTCTCTAAGGCATATGTACCTGACATCCATGACAAAGACCCACAGCTCAACAGAGATTGACCCAAGAGACATGGAGGCCAGTTTCCCCACATTCACAGGGACCAGAGTAATGCTATGCATAAGCAAACAAGCAGCTCACTGTAAAAACACGATGCAAGGATTTCTGGAGAACGACCCACCATCTCATTTGCTGGTCTAGAATAGTCCACGCACCTGTCTGCTTCTCTGCCTGAAATTCTACCAGCCAAGTTTCACTCCTTCAAGGTACAGCGTTATGGCCTGAAACAATGTTCTTTAAAAATATCTGCCCCAGGCTAACTTGAAGTTGCATCAGTCATTTGTACGGCCAGTGTCTGCCTTTGCTGGTTTCTATCCATGGAAACCATGTATTTGGAGCTGCTGTGTGGAGGTGGTGCCACAGGAGAAGGCTGAGGAAGACAGGATTGTGAAAAACTGTGAGGGCACTGGCACTTTAGGAAGGTGACACCCCCAGAGGGAAAAGGGAGATTCTGAAAGACACACACACACACACACACACACATACAAACACACACAGTTGCAATGGCGGACTTTTGAGGTGATGAGGCACGTAAGTCAGAAAACAGTATGGAGGCATCAAAAATAAATTTCTCTTCCTTCCCAGTTTTTTTTTTTTTCCTCCTTCAGTGAGCCTTGATTATACACGGAGCAAGCCCCTTTAGCATTCAGGAGTAAATTCTCACTTCAGCCTAAAGAAAGCCGTGTGCTTAGCTAGCTCCTCTAGCCCCCAGAGGAGGAGGCCAGGAACAAGCCTGCGGGGGCTCCCCAGCTGCCTCCCAGGAATAGATTTATTTGCACCCAGCAATTTAGGCTCAGGTGCTCTTCTAAGTAAAAACAATTATGCTCACTCGGCCCTGGCACTTGGGTTAATAATTCCCAAATGAGTCAGTAAATCAAACAAGAACACTTTTACAAAAGATCTTATTTTCTCTGATTCTTTAATTCATTTACCTAGGGCTGGCCCTTGGCTAAACTGTGGACAAGATAAAGACTATTCATTATCGGCTCCCTATATCACAGGCCCCTCTGTCATTGCGCAGATACACAGAGTGCCCCTTGCTTACTGTAGAGGTCAGGGTGCTGCTGTGGCCCCTTACCTGCATCTGTACTCCCTATCCAACATTCCCCTTTGCTCTCAAAACCCACCTGTTCTGTGTTCTGCTCTCTCAGAGATGTGTACTATTTCTTCCAGGGTAGCTTATTAGTGGGTAGAATATAGGCTCTGCAGTCAGACTCCCTGAGCTCGATTCCCACCTCTGCCATTTACTAACTCTGTGACCTTGAGGAGGTTACTTAGCCCTTCTGCCTCAGTTTCCTCATCTACGCATTCAAATGATACAATCTACCTTCCAGGGTTGTTATAAGGAACAAATGTTTTATTTATATAACATTTGTGGTGTGTGTGCGCACGCATGTGTGTGATTAGTGCTGTGCCTGGCACTTTCCATGCACCCAATGAGCATTCGCTATTTCTATTATCATTATAAATGACATATAAGGCACAGTCCTCCAATTGTATGGTCTTCTTCTTCAGGCTGTTCACGTGAATTTTCTCCGAAATGTCTTCTCAGCTCCTGAAGAAAGTTTGAGGAGGCAGTAAAGAAAGCACCTTGATATTATTTATACCATGAAAGTGATAGAAACAATAACTTATTACTCATTATCGTGTGGGAATTTTACATATAATAGCAAATATCTCCACAATTTGGTCTCATCTTCAGCAATCACTGGTGGCTTCTGATCCTGAAACCTCCCAATTTACAACCTTTTTCTGCCTTGCCACCAGAGCTCATCTTTGTAAATAGTTATGGACTGAACCCAAAGATACAGCAGCCATAGAAAACATTATACAAGCCTTTTTCTATGGGCTATTCATTTAAAAATAATAAAACTGTAGATTTTAAAAGTCTGAAAACAGGTATCAATATACAAATCTGTTCAACAAGCAGCAGTCAGTTGTTTTCTGGGAGACATTACTAAATGTGTCTGGCTTCGTGTATCACTTTGGTTAAGAACATTTTTTTCTTTACCTCTGGAATTTAGAAACTTATTATATTTTCAACATTGACTCAGGAGTGAAAATCTGAGCTCTCAAATATGTCTATTAATAACTCAGAGACCTTGTGAACATTCATTACTCCCCAGGACTCTATGTGTCTACCTGAGCAATGGTAAGGCAAAGAAGAAGGAGAAAACAATCTCACAGAATGGATTCAAGCTTAAACGCCTATATGTGAGAACACCTTGCAAATGGAGATCATCACAAAGATGAAGATCATTATTGTTATGTTGCAATAGTCAATGTTTCTGAGCTGCTACTATGCACTGGGAGCTCTCGTAAATGCATTGTATAAATTTTCTTGCTCAATGCATATAACAACAATATAAGATACAAATCTTTATTAAATATTACAGATGAGGAAATCAAGGCTTAAAGTTGTTGCATAACTTTCTGAAGGCCACATAGCGAATAAGTGATAGACCTGGGAACTTGATTTCACTAACTAGATTATTAGCATCTATACTATAGTTCCAGCAGAAGTAGAGACATCACTGGTTCCCCTTTAGCTGCAAAGATGATTGTCATCCATTACACCTGTGATGAGTTTCTTATTGCTGCAGTAGCAAACTACAATGAACTTAGTGGTTTAAAATACAAAAATGTATTATCTTGCAGTGAGATAAGGAGTCTGAAATGCATTTTAGGAGGCTTGAATCAAGGTGTCAGCAGGGCTGCACTCCTTCTGAAGGTTCTAGGGGAGAATCTGTTATTTGCTTTCTCCAGCTTCTAGAAGCCACCCACATCACTTGGCTCATGACCACCTCCTCTGTCTTCAAAGCCAACCATAGCGTCACTCCACCCACTGCTTCTGTCGTCACATTTCCTTCTCTGACTCTCACTGGAGGCTGTATCTTTCACTTACAAGAATTCTTGTAATTACATGGAGTCCACTCAGGTAGTCCAGGATAACCTTCCCATACCAAGATCCTTAATTTAAAAACACATGCAAAGTCCCTTTTGCTATGTAAAGTAGACCATTCACAGGTTCTGTGGATTGGGATATGGACACCTTTAGGGAGAGTCCTTATTTTGTATATCACACACTGCAATGACCAAGTTATAAAATTACAATTAAAGAATTGTTTCTAACATATAAAAAGGGAAAGGAAGCAGATTGCTTCCACCCTAGCATATTTCCTGAGATGAAGTTCCATATTTAAATGAAGCATTGGAATTGATATTTTCTCATTAATTTAGTAAAATGATTAATGAGATGTGCAACAGAGGCATGAAGAAAATACACAGGATCACCTCTTTTCAACACTGATGAGAGGGAGCTGGTCTTGGGTGAATACAGGAGTTCTGTTTCAAGTGATGAGACTCGGCCCCATAACATAGATAACTGAAATATCTCTAACTATGGACCATTAGACACCATTTGAATTATCACATTGCCAAATCTACAAACTACAAATTTCTATTCCTAGCTCCCAATTCAGGAGGGTGAAATATACATTGATTCTGGTTCAGAAGAGGATGCTCTGCCCTCAGTGGGGAAACAGAATTGCTGGCCAAGGGCAGAGAAACCTGAAATGTGTGTTAGAGAAGAGATGATGGGCAGAATTGTAGTTTTTCCCATAAAAACTCCTATAATAAGTGGTGACTAATCAGCCACTCCCTTAACACAATGATGTCAACTTAACATGGGTCACAAGTGGATCTCAGTATTGCAAGGGGTGAGCAGTAACAAATGCTCATTTTTCCTACTTACCTCATCCAGACCCCTCAGTGTCTCCAACCAAATTCCTGCTGCCAATGTCTGCATACTTAAGCCAGAATTTGCTTTTTCTCTTGGAATTACAATTAAACTATCCTATTCGTGGCCAGCATGCTGAAAGTGCCTGGAATTTAAAACCCTCTAGGAGTAGCCCTTCACCAATGATTCTCAGAAATTGGCATGTAAATCTCCCACACCCTTTCTTCTCTATTGTGAAATTTCTGAAACATGTGTTTTGCCCTATTTCCCAGAGTTCCCCATGGGATTAAGCTCTGGTTGCTCACTGTGATAGCTGGCTTAATAATGTCTCTTTGATTGATTGACTGTCTTATCTTCACTGTATCATATTAAAGTGTTTTGCATCTCCAAAATAAACCTGGATCTATCTCAGGATCTAATTCTGGAGTAATTAGACAGTTGGAACTTGGGTGACCACCCATCTTGTTTGCTCAGGATGAAGGGTGTTTCTGGGATATGGGACTTGCAATTTTAAAACCAAATCAGTCCTAGAAAAAGCATCTCAAATTTGCCTAGAACTTGCAGTTTTTCAGGATGTGGCACCTTCAGTACTAAAACCTGGGAACTCAGGTTGGAACTCAAAGTGGTCCTAGGAAACAGATCTTTAAAATTGGTCTTTGCAGCTAGAAACTAGCAAAATGGCAACAAAATCACCATTGCTAGTCATGAGTGCAATGGCGTGCTATGAAATCATAACTGCTGAGACTCTTACGTGAGATTGAATTGGGATGGGGCACAGCTGGAAGAGGATGCACTAGCTTATGCAGTTTCTCTAGCACTTGAGAGATAGGGTGGCAATGGCCACTGGAAAGATTGTGGAATTAGATAGTTGGACCAAGTACCATCAATGAGCTGAAAGAAGAAAATGACAAGCTCACGTGAGCTGAACACCAACTCAGGACACAGTGTGGAAAGCCAGAGGCCTCTCTGGCATCATTTAAAGAGACTCTCATCTTCTGCAGGCAGAGAAGAGATCAGGCTGAAAATCAGGGCTAGGACCTGATGTGAGAAAAGAACTGCCTAGAGTGTTGAAGTAACAGCCCCCGCCAACATTCTAAGGCAGAGCATAGATAAAGAAGATGGAAAACCCTGAGATATGTCCAGGGAGAGAGACATCTGGGTAAATGCACTCCAGACTCTTGAACTCTCAGATTCTCCTTAACCCTCTGAGACTTCAGAAGTTATCTACATCTTATTTTTAAAGTATAGCATCCTTTCCTTGCTGGGAGACCAAGCAGAAGCTTCACCTAGGAGGCGGCCTTGGGAGATGATACTTGCCTTCCTCAAGATCTGTCTCCACATTCCAACATGGCTTGACTAGGGAAGCACTTACTCTGCTTCAAGAAGTAAAGAATTATTCAATAACTGTGTTTCAAGATCTGGTTAATAGGTAGCTACTGAAACTGGGAAAACAGGTGTGGCAGTGAACTTTGAGAGTTCTGTACCCTTGGGGTAGGGGATGGGAGCAAAATATAGTGCTGGGTAATGGAGTTCATTGATATGGAGGCACTCACCATACAAGGCAAGCAAGGAATTAAACCACACCACCTCTTGCCCCCCACACACATACACATACATGAGTATCTACCAATGACACTTAAGAGTTGAACTACAAATACCTTTGCTTCTCAGCCCTTAGGTGAGATGGTTCTGAGTTGTGTGCTTTGCAGATTTCCCAGAGTTTCTTCAGGGGATTAAGTTTCCATCGCTCACTATGGCAGGTGGCTTGGTAATTAACTCTTTTTTGACTGCCCTCCCTTTCCTTTCGTACTTCCCCCCTCCTGGTCATGTTTCTTACCATCCAAATAAAATGCTTCCACCAAAATAATTGCCTGAAGATCTGCTTGTGGGAGACCCTAAACTAAGGCATAGAGGTATATATCTCATTATAAAAACTTCAAAGCATAGTCTACCTCAAACAAACAAAAGAAAAACATACTTAGCACTAGATTAAGAAATTGAGGATCATAAACTTGTCTAATAATGTAACTAGTGCGATAACCTTTCATCTTAAAATAGTGTCTGGCAAATGGTAGCTACTTATTAACTGTTTGTTAAATAGATGAATAAACAAATGAATTAATAAGATTAACCCCAATCAATTAAACTCAGAGGTTGGCCAAGCTTTGCCTATAAAGCACCAGATAGTAAACAGTTTAGGCCTTGCAGGCCATACAGTATGTGCTATGACTATTCATCTCTGCTGTTGTAGTGTGAAAGCAGCCATGGACAATATGTAATGAATGAGTGTACCTGTGTCTCAATAAAACTTTATTCACAAAAACAAAACATCAGATTTGGTCCATAGGCCACATGTCTTAGTCTATTTTATATCGCTATAAAGAAATACCTAAGGCTGGGTAATTTATAAAGAAAAAGGTTTATTTGGCCCATAGTTCTGTTGGCTAGAAGACTGGACATCTAATAAGGGCCTCAGGCTGCTTCCACTCACAACAGAAGCTGAAGGGGAGCTGGAGTGAAGAGATCACATGGGGAGAGAGGAGGGGAGGTGCCAGGCTCTTTTTAACAGCTGGTGATGGTGGGAACTAATAGAGTGGGAACTCACTCACTACCCTCCCTACTCTCCCGACCGCTGGCTCCCAAAGGGAAGACATTCATCTTCTCATAAGAGGTCCATCTCCATGACCCAAGCCCCTCCCACTAGGCCTCATCTCCCAAAACTGGGGATCACATTTCAATATGAAATTTGGACGGGACAAGCATCCAAACTATAGCAACAGAGTTTGCCAATTGCTAGTGCAAATAAAAATCAAAACCATATCAAAACTTCATATCTGTGAAGGGGAGGCCAGAAAACTTGTGATTTCTCTGATGGCTATTTTGATACTTTTTAAAATGTAAAACTAGGTCAGTCATGGTGGCTCATGCTTGTAATCTCAGTGCTTTGAGAAGCCGAGATAGGAGGATCACTTGAGGCTGGAAGTTCAAGATCAGCCTGGGCAACACAGTAAGACCTCATCTCTACAAAAAAATTTAACAATTAGCCAAGTAAGATGGTGCATGCTTATAGTCCAAGCTACTCAGGAGGCTGAGGCAGGAGGATGGCTTCAGCCCAGGAGTTCAAGGCTACAGTGAGCTATGATTGCATCACTGCACTTAAGCCTAGGTGACAGAATGAGACCCTATCTCTAAAAAATAATATTATAAAATATAAAATTATTTTCCAAGAAACTGATTTCTCATTTTTTGTGTCCCTGCTTTGCTGGAAGCTTGATTTGCCATTTGGTTGTCTCTACATCACACAAATTACTGTGAAATGCAGTGTTACAAAATGAAGAGCAGAGGTAGATTCCATAGCCTGCATAAAAGTAAATAGATACATTAAAATACAGATGCCAAGGTTTTGGAGGAGAAATATAGAGACAGAGTATCTAGTAGGTAGATCTGATTTTGTTTCCATTCCTACTAGAAAAAGTACCAGCAGACTCTACAGGTAGCTTATGCTTATGTCTTAAATGCCAACACTTGTCAAGTGTAGATTAAGGTCTTTATCACATCTGTTAAGATTTAAATAGGCAACCTATGGGGAGTAAAACTTGAAACAATCATCAGGGGAGTTCTCCTTGGCTCCTCCGTGTAAAGAAGTTCCTACCCCCACCAGCTACTCTGTTTCCCAACACACTACTTTATTTCTGCCATTGCACTCAACATACCTGAAATGTTTGTATTTGAAAATTGTCTGTGCTAGTGTTAGAAAAAGTCATGAAGACTTTGAAATGGACCAGAAATGACTGCTATAGAACGCTGGATGAAGTTTAACAGATACTCCAGGGATAATATGATTTCATGGGGTACACACACACTTTAGATGGTCTTTCAAGAGAAAGAAGTTAAATTGCTGATGGTGCCAGTGAAGTAAATATTTCCTGTCCAACGTAAGGCAAATTATTCCTGCTTGTGGTGATGAAAACACATATTGTCCAGTAGAGATTATAAATCTTTGTAAATCCAGTTCTCATTTGAACCAATTATAAACTCTGCCTGTTCCCCTTATTAATTAGCAAGTCACATAAATCTTTGACATGTGTTCACGTTGTATTTGTGGGAGTCATGATTTTACCTTTTTGAAAATTATCCTTTAACACTAGACACAATATTCATAAGTGAGTCAGATAGAGGATGTTGTCTTGTTCAATATCATGCCCGGCACATAAGGGAAACAATAAATATTTGCTTGGTGAGTGAAGAAATGAACAAATAAATAAACAAATAAAGTGAATGAAGATGTTCAAATAGGATGTAAAGCCAGGAGACAAACCTAGCTACAGTATAAAACTTTCAGAAATGCCAAGTAAGAGTGTAAGTTGTGCGCTGATCAAGAGTTCCCAGAGTTCTGTGTCCTAGTTTATGAGATGTATCTTCTCAGAGGATTTCCTTGTTTAATGAGTCCAAAGTTCCACCTGGGCTAGAGGAGGGTTTAAAAACATTGTGAGGACGTTGGAGGACTCAGAGTAGTTACAGGAACCTGGGAATATTTAGGTGAAATTTGAGTATCAAAACAAAAAAAAAGAGTGCCATTGAGAAGGGATAGTTTGATGGAGATGGCCTATTGAGAGCCATTGTTTAATAAAAATTCTCTGGCAAATTCATCTGTCAAGTTGAGAGAAGATCTCAATACTTAGAAAATAAGAGAAAGAAGAGGTCATGGTGGTTTCTTGACCCCAAAGAGCTATTAACAATTACTCCAGTGTCGTGAAATTCAGTACATAAAGCATTTGGAATGGGGATATTCCATTTCAAAAATCATGAAGTTTTAATGTTGAGAGTTAAACAGGTGTAAATAATAGCCTTGCACACTTTTCATTGACAGACACCTCAGTAATTTATGGAAAAAAGACTTCCTTAAATTACAACAACAAAAATGAGGAATTCTGGAGTCTGTCCTTTATCTTCTCAAATTTTCCTATATTCATAGAAATTATAGAATGCAAAGAGTATTGTTTGTATTCTTAAAAGGACTCTCCAACATTCAAAATTATTTTAGAAGAAAATTATATAGTTTTGTCAACTAGCTACCTGGTGTATTTTTTAAATGACAGCGTCATTAAAAATAAAATAACACTTCACACCAAATTGACTTATATTTCCATACATCTTTTCAAAGCCTGTGAGTCAGAGAAATCATGATGATGATTTACAAATCACATGAAATACTATGATATAAACAGTGCCATATATTAGAGGGTAAAAGTTCAGACGTGACATATACAATCTAAACGAGGATTTCTTAACCTCAAAACTAATGTCATTTTGAGCCAGGTAAGCCTTTATTGTACAGAACTGTCCTATATTATAGGATTTTTAGATTTTACTGGCCTCTACCCATGACATGCCAGTAGCCCACTCTTCCGTAGTAGGACAATCCAAAGAATCTTCAGACATTGTCAAATATCCCCTAGGTGGCAAAATTACCCCTGGTTAATAACCACTGCTCCGAATCCATGCAGTTCTAATAGGTTATTCAATTTTAACTAGTAAATATCTGTGCCAGATCTGATTCTTAGTAAGAATCGTATTCTGTTGTCTTTTCTCCAATAGAATTGCAGTGAATTCTGCCAGTAAGAAAGCACAGTAATAGTAGAAACTGAAATGAATATAATAGAAACATTTACTCACTTCTGTAATCCACATACGCTAAGCCTAGCATATGGATTAGCCCATGTAATCCATCTCCCCTAACAACCCTATGAGCCAGGTGTATTTACCATTTTTGTATTACAGATGAGAAAACTGATGGTTAACAATAATAAATGTGTGCATATAGTTGGCAAAGTAGAAAGCCTTCAAACTGAGATACAATACCAGGCAGGTTGACATAGACTATACTTTTAGTGTCTATGCTGAGAAGTAAACTGTTTTTTCTCACAGTATGCAGCTGTAGGAAAAGATACTTCGGCTTATGGGCCAAACAATGGCTGGTGGGTCAAATCCAGTCTACTACCTGTTTTAGCAAATCAAGTTTTACTGGAACACAGCCACGACCATTCATTTACATATTGTCTTTGGTTGCTTTCACACTAAAAAGACAAGTTGAGCAGTCACGACAGAAACTGCAGGGCTGGCTAAGATGACAAATAATTGTTCCCTGGACTTTTACAGGAAAAGTTGGTCAATGGCTGACCCCTGCTTTAGAAGCTGAAAATCTGGCCCTTTAAATGGTAAGTGGCAGAGCCAGAACTTGAATTCAGCCTTGTCTGGGATCCAGGCTCTTACCCAGAGGGCTCTGCTGAGGACACTAGGAATGGCATCCAGCACAGACATAGAGCTTACTATATGTCAGGCACTTTTCTACACATTCCTATAAGCAAACTCATTTAATCTTCCCAATAATTCAGTGAAGTATCATTACATGCCATAGCAGACGATGGTGGTACCCAGCCCAAATCCCCTCAGCATTCACTTCTACACACGGAGGAATTTTATTTCCTCGCCTTAGAAGCACATCGGATGCAAACACAGGACAAGTGGCATGTGCCATAGCATAAATGGCCCATATGCAACCTTCAAAGACTCTGAGGGTGATACATCACTCAGGGGCCCTTCTATACTCTCTTGAGTACCCACGCCCTCTCAGTGGTAACTGGTTTGCTAATCCTTCATTGATTTTTCCTTCTTCCCTACTGTAATTCCTCACTTCCCAATCTATGTTTCCTGGCATCACCTTCCAAAGGAACTACGTATAGCTGAATTCTTGTTTCGGAGTCTGTTTCTGAGGGAAGTAAAACTAAGATACACCATTTTTACAGGCAAGAAAACTAAGGCCCAGAGAGGTTATGTAACCTGCCCAAAGTCACACAACTGGTAATTGGAGATTTGAACCAGGACATCTAGCTCCAGAGTCTACAGTCTTATCCAAACCATTACCACAGAACAGCCATTTATGGGAGTATCTGAGTATTCCTGTTCCCCTTTCTCTACAAAGCAGGATAAGCACACTATCATGAACACCATCTTTGGGAATTTATTCGGAGAGGGATGAAAGTCATCTGAGGGTGGAAAAAAAATATGCAGAAAATGCTCTCTTCCTGCTCCTTCCCCTCGCCTACTAAAAAGGACAGAGTTTCTGTTATGATGGCAGTCAATTTCTGTGCTGCCAGCCAAGTGAGAGGGACAGAAGAAAACTTTCCTCTCTCCAGTCATAGAAATTAACATCTGTACACTTCCTTTGCTCATGCTCCACTGCCAGCCTCAACTGGGAAATAGTCCCTCCAACTCCAAATAACCTATCAGGGCTACCATTTCCCCAGGCCTGATAATAGTACAATTCTGTCCAGATTCCATTACTGAGATGCAGAATTCATGTGTGCCCAGCAACACAAATCACATTCCTTCTCCTCTTCAGTTTTGGAAAACAAACAAATAATCGCTCTCTTTTCTTTAGGGATTAAAAAAACCCATACACTTGATTGATAGACAGCTACCATAATTCCTCATCTGCAGCCCACAATCCTCATATAATGAGAGGCACTGAAATCATTCTGCCTGTCACACAGACACCTGGTGGCTGAGCAAGAGCTGCTCCCCAAGGAGAAAAGCCCCTCTTCAATAGACACTCTAGACACCATAGGCAAAGATTTAGAGTTCATTTCCTTTTAATAGCCTATGAGTTGTAAAAGAAGGAAATTTCTAAGAACTTCAGTGGTCTTAGAGAAAATGAGTAATTCAGCCAGGGCCACTGCATGTAGTTATACATTGTAGGCTATGATTGGTGTCTCCCTAGAAATGTGCAGTAAAAAATGTGCCCAGCTATAATGTAACTTAGTACAATCACTATGGAGAACAGTTCGGGGGTTTCACAAAAAACTAAAAATAGAACTTCTATGTGATTCAGCAATCCCACCGCTAGGTATAGCCCAAAAGAAAAGAAATCGGTATATCAAAGAGATATCTGCACATCCATGTTAATTGCACCATTATTCACAATAGCCAAGATTTGAGAGAAACCTCAGTATACATCAAGAGATGAATAGATTTTTTAAAATGTGGTACATATGTACAATAGAGTACTATTCAACCATTAAAAAGAATGAGACTTTATCATTTGCAACAACATCAGTGGAATGGGAGGTTATTATGCTAAGTGAAATAAACCAGGCAAAGAAAAACTTCACATACTCTCACTTATTTGTGGGAGCTAAAAAAATTAAAACAATTGATTTAATGGAAATAGTGGAATGATGATTACCAGAGGCTGGGAAGGTTAGTGGGGGGAGAAGGGGAAATTAGGGATAGTTGATGCGTACAAAACTATGAAAAGAGAGAACGAATAAGATACAGTGTTTGATAATACAACAGAATAACAACAGTTGACAATAATATGTTATACATTTGAAAATAACTAAAAGGGTATAATTGTATATTTATAACACAAAGAAAGAATGAATGTTTGTGGTGATAGATGCCTCATTTATCCTGATGTGATTACTATGCATTGTATGCCCATATAAAAATATCTCATGTACCCCATGAATATACTTATGTACTATGTACCCACAAATTTTTTCTAATTTGAAAATATCCCCCAACTATGCATGACAGCCCTGCCATAAGCCTGTCTTCAATACTCATGAACCCCACATATACCTATTTTGCCTAATACATTCTTATAATCATAGATATTATATTATTTAATATTAACGATTTGCAGAGGGAGTATCAGAATGTTTCCACTTGTTAGAAACAGAGTACTCAACTAACAGTACTTACATTTCATAAAGCAGGAAGAAAGGAAACAGGCAGTTCTGGGGTTTATTACCTGCATGATTCCATGATGTCTGGGCTCTGGGTTGATTTCTCCGCAATTAAGCTTGGGTTCCTCCTCTTGGTTAGAAGATGGTTACTGCAGCTCTAAGCATCATCCCTCACAAGCATGTGGCCAACTTCATCCATTTGCATAACCTGGAAAGCCCTTGCAATCATCGAGTCTCCCTCTCTTGCAGTAGAGTGATGGAGTCAGAAGCTTCTGACATTTCTGAAGTCTCTACAGCTATCATACCTATTAGGTTGGTGCAAAAGTAATTGATTTTTGCCATTACTTTTAATGGCAAAAGTTGTTGTGTCTATTGGGTGATTATATTGGCAGGTGTCTTCTTCAGGTCAGGTCATTGTGCTCCTGGATTGTAAATATTGCCAATATATCCCTGCCCTCCATTACTTACAATAACTTGAGTCTCTATTCATTATAGCCAAATAGTGTAACCAATCCACTCAACTGTTAACAGAGAAGGGTGTTTCTCCTTGACAGCTGGATCCAGTGAAATTATGTGGTATTTCCAAAAGAAAAAATAGATCCCATTAATTCTGGTTCATTTCAGAGATGAAGGCTTCCCGTCTTCATTAAAAGTGGCTGCTACCCATATAAAATAAACTTTCTCTTGGAGTCTTCTGTGAAAATTCAGTTGGCTGCTATGCCATCCCTTTGTGGTGAGCCCCTTCTTGAATTTATGCATTTTTCTCATATTTTATGTGAACTTTATTTCAACTGGAAGGTTGTTCCAGAATTATTTCATATCTTGGGCCAGGTATGTGGATCTACGTCAACATCAGAGGAAGGATATTTCGAATCTGTATAAAAGTTTCCTAAGCTGAAAGATGTGCTAGTGCCCCCATATAAGATCCTAGACTTGTCTAAGGGAGAGAAAAACTGCTCTCACTGTAGATGCTTTATAAAGATAATGTGTGTAGCACCCGTAGCTTGCCTACCCTCATGGGGATGAGAACAATTGAGCAGATAAAGCTGAACTTTATTAAAACAGTTTTTAAACATTAAAACAGTTTTTCATAGATATCTCACTAAGATAATGAATGAAGCAACAGCTTTATTCAAATATTAAACACAGTGCTTGCATATTTCTAACAACTTCTGATGCAAGAGGTATATACTTGGTTTTTTAAAAAATCAATATGCCTTATGTGATAGTATAATACTTGCCAGGGATAAACCAATATCATCAAGTTTAACCTTATTTTAGATACAGTACAGCAGCATGTACAGTACCGCTCAGGATCTAGAGCCAGGTCTCTGGGAATGACCGGAGGCTGTGTTCAAGTCCTAACTCTATCACTAGCTGACTGTCTAGCCAAACAAATTACTTAACCTCTCCAAATCTCTGTCTACTTATAAATTCAGTTGGTGTACCTACCATACAGAGTGTTATGTGAATTAAATGAGATAATCCATAAACGACCCTTATCATGATGCTTGAACTCAGTAAGCACCCAATCAATATTTATCATCAAAGAATCAACTTACTCAACATTGATCTTAACAATAAGACAATGGGACCCTAACTAGACAATTTTGCTGATTTATTTCTAAGATTCTTATAGCCAACCATTTGCTTAAAAAGTTGAAAATGTATCATTGCAAACTTAGTAGCACAACTGTTAAAAAGTTGAAAATGTATCACTACAAACTTAGTAGCACAATTGTAAGAGAGTGTATTAATCATGGAAAAATTTTTTAATAAAGTTGAAATTAAGTATTTTCTGGAATTAATGAAATAATAATACATTTAGGAGTCTGGTTAACTATGTCTTTGTTTTAAGGATAAATTATTTTACATACCTACAATCAGAGTCACCTAAATATAATCTTATCAATATAGGGAGCAATACAAAAAAATTATCTAGACCTGTGTTCCATATTTTCATGTAGTATAGAAACTAAATAAAAATATGGATTTGTTTCAAATCCTGAAAACCACCGACAGCATCACTATATCCCATCCAACACTGCGGTTGCAAAAGTAAGTATCCTCAATGGGAATATGGCTTACATAAATAATAGAGATAAGAGAAAAATGAAGGAATTACTGTAAATCTAAAAGGAGCTGTAAACCTATTAGGGGAAAGATACTGCCAGGGGGGCAAATTAATTAAAACATGTCACTAAGCTAATTCCCAAAACTTTAGTAATTAATGTCTGACAATATCATTAGAATGCTACTTCAGATTATTTACAGCTATAGTCACTTATGAGTAAAGTCTTTTCTAAGGTACAAAGTGTCCTCAGCCTAAGAATGTTCCCTTTGTTAATTTTCAAAATGGAATAAAACTTGAAATATAAAGAAATGAATGATTAAAGAGTGGAAAAGGACTTAAGAGATCATCTAGTTGCAGAATAATACATACACATCATCTGTGCCACCACTCCCTTCCCTAGTGCCCACACTAGACATACTCAATCAAGCCAAGTACTGTATTTGCCCTTAACGAATGACTATTCGTTGACCTTAACAGTGACTATTCCCAGTCACTGTCACTCCATACTAGGACTCAAGTCCCACGACCAAGTCCCTTGACCATATATCTAGTAGCAGAATCTCATCATTCTACAGATGTTGAAACCAAGACTTGGAGAAAGAGCTTCCCAAGGCTGCACAATTTGTGGTAAAGGCAGAAGAATCCAGATTTCCTGACTTACGCATCTAATTTTCTATAATACTAACTATGGTGGATTAAATTATTGGTCCCAGTTCTTCAGCTTTTCCGTATTCTTATCTTTTGCCAGATACCTTTGCAGTTTATCGAAAAAAAGAAAATGTAATGCCCCACCTCTGAACATTGGACTCGCACATATGACTTTATTTAGCCAATGGATTATAGGGATAGGTACATTGTGCCAGTTCCAAGTCTAGGTCTTAAGAGGTCTCTTGTATTATTTTTGCCCTATTGCTCCTCCGCCATTGCCATGAGAAGAGCTCCATTTGGATAGCTAATGCCCTTCTACCTAGGCCAGAGAATGAGACACAACGAGCAGACCTCAGCCGACTGGTCCTACGACTCAGAGCAGAAACTCCCAACCAAGATCAGCACACTCCTAGTGGTATAAGTGAGCCAGCTGAGATCAGCTGAGGTGCCCCCAGTCAACCCACAGAGGCCTGCAGAAGAAGAAAATGCTACTATTTTATGCCCTGAGTTCCTGTGGGTATCTTTCCACACAACAATAGCCAATTCATACAATTATGATGAATATGTGATAATAATTACTATCAAGTAACTTCTATATACCAGTTATTTTGCCACGTTATGTCTAATCCTCACAACATTTCTGCAGCAATAGTATTATCATTCCCATCTTAAAGACTGGGAGAAGAGACCCAGAAAAATTTTAAAACTTGCCCAAGGTCTAACACCTACCAAGTGGCTGGACCATAATTTGAACTCTGGTCCAATCATAAAATTCCATGTTCTTTCTTTAGTAGCACACTTTCTCTCTCTCTACTTTCATCTTCCATTTGACTATCAATATCAATATATCAATGTAAAACAAAGAAATTGTTTTCAGTGTCTTGAATGAAGAGAATATATCTGTTTCCTTAAACCATGAGAGAACCCAGGCCCAGGCTGGAGTGAAACAGCCAAGAGGGAAAGGAGGTGAAGTCAGGGAGGTGACTGGAGGCAGGATTATCCAGGGCCTCTTAGGTCACTGCAGAAAGTTCAGATATTTTTCTAAGCAAAACAAAGAGCCATAAAAATGGGCAACACGAGCTGCTCACTACGTTTTCACTCAACAGACATGTAATCATCATTTTGTAAGACACTAGGGTTTCAGTGACAAACCATAAAAGAACAAAAGCCACTACCATCATAGAGTTTAATGTGCTAGAGATAAGACCAAGATATTAATTGAAGAATTAAAGATAAATGTAACACTATAATTGCAGTAAGCCCTGCAAGGGAGAAGTACCTAATCCTTTAAGAGTCTGAACTAGGAGAGAAGTTGAATTAGGAAAGAATGAAGGAACAAACAAATGAATGAAGTAACAGAAATGATTCCCATCCAAGTCTAAGGACAGAATATGTTTGTGAAACCTGGTACCAGACTTGGGTCTTCAAAGAGTAGAATCCTAAAATTGAGGACTGATTTTCCTAGCCTTTTTGTGTGAGTGGAAAAGATTGACTGGGATGATGAGCGGAGGATTCTAGGTCAGAAAACAGAAATGAATTTTTCTTTATTCTTTTAAACATGTATACATATGTAACAAACCTGCACGTTGTGCACATGTACCCTAGAAATCAAAGTATAATAAAAAATAAGTAAAAAAAAAAAAACCAGAAATGATTTTTTTCTTGAAGACTCCTACATGCATTCCTAGAAATAGTCTACTTCAAAATAAATGCCCTCAGCAGCAACACAGGCAGGTTTTGACTCTGGCAAGCAGCATCCAAGAGCCTGCTTGTAAAATGACCTGGGAAGAAAGAAATCTAGGAGAGAAAAAATGTTTAAATCCTTCAAGCAGCCTTAGCCTCTTTTAGAATTCAGAGAGGAAAAAAAGGCAAAAGTCCAGCTTCACTTTTAGATGCCAGAGAAAAAGAACTCATAGAAAATTCTATGAATAATGGACTCACTTTTTTATTTTTCATGTGTGGCTTCAGAATTTTTCTTCAGTAGCAAAAGCAAAATTGAACTACTTCGAAGAATTCTGATGTATATTAAGTGAAATTAGTTTCTGAAATAGACTAAATGCTTATGTGTTTTGGTCGGGCTAATCTTTTAGTCATCTACCTTGAAAACACACATTATATATGTATATAACAAAAAATAAAAATTTGTGAGTAATTTGAAACTGAGCAGTATTCCTCATTCTATTTGAATCCTTCTTTACTTTTAAAAGAAATTATTTAAACAAGTTAATCTTTCAAGTAATTTTTTAAAACAAGTCTTCTTCCATCCCTTATAGAAAATCTCAGAGGTTCAGGGGACCTAGGTGGCTTATAAAGAACAAAAATAATAAATTATTGCAAAGACAATTTTAACAGTCCCTTTTCCCCTTCCAGTATCACCACTTTCCACTTTAAGTAAGTAGCACCAGAATCACTCAACAAAGAGTGAAGTAAAAGGCAGCACCTGCCAGTTTTTTACATAAAACTGTGCGCTCTCTTTCTGTTAACATACAAATTCAGAATGGCACAATATAGGCTGGGCACGGTGGCTCACGCCTGTAATCCCAGCTCTTTGGGAGGCCGAGGTGGGCAGATCACCTGAGGTCAGTTCAAGACCAGCCTGGCCTACATGGCGAAACCCCATCTCTACTAAAAATACAAAAATTAGCCGGGCATGGTGGCGGGCACCTGTAATCCCAACTACTTGGGAGGCTGAGGCAGAAATGCTTGAACCCATGAGGTGGAGGTTGTAGTGAGCCGTCCAGCCTGGGTGACAGAGCAAGACCCTGTCTCAAAAAAAAAAAAAAAAAAAGAATGGCACAATTTAAATGGTGATTAAAATGAAAATTAATGTGCACTTGAAGGTTTGAGGACTTGAACTGGAGTCACCAGCCTCTGTACCTCTCAACTATAAAACAGTAGCAAAAATAGTACCATTCTAAGATATGTCATGAAAATTAGTGCATAAACACATAGACTATGCACAGCTATAGTTGGTGCTCTATTTAAATATAATATATAAAGTTTTTGTTTGTTTGTTTGAGATGAAGTTTCGCTCTTGTTGCCCAGTGTGGAGTGCAGTGGCACAATCTTGCCTCACTGCAACCTCCACCTCCCAGGTTCAAGAGATTCTCGTGCCTTGGCCTCCCAAGTAGCTGGGATTACAGGCATGTGCCACCACACCCAGCTAATTTTTTTAACTTAGTAGAGACAGGGTTACACCATGTTGGTCAAGTTGGTCTTGAACTCCTGACCTCAGGTGATTCATCCACCTCGGCCTGCCAAAGTGCTGGGATTACAGGCATGAGCCACTGCGCCCAGCAATATATAAAGTTTAATGTTTTTACTGATCAAAATTGAAAACAGTATCTCCTAGGTATAATGCACAATGATGTAATCATTAGACCAATGTAAAGAATTACTATGGTCTCAAATATTGGGGAAAATATATATTGTTTAGTTTCCCAAATATAAAGTTAAGTCTATAAATACAGTACCCTATAGGCTCAAGGCAGGTAATGCAAATTAGGGTAGGAAAAAACTGAAAGTGGAGGGGTGAGGAGTCTATGATGAATGGAGGTCAGTCATGGGAACGAGAAGGCTCATTGTGGTCAAGTCTGTCAATTTTCCCAATAAAGTAGAAAATCTGGATTTTTTTATATCTTAAAACTATTGGCAAATAATGCAAAACTGTTAAACAACATGATAACAGCACTGATGTTGTCCATCCAAAGCTCTTTGTAAGAAACGTTTGCAATCGCTACTCTAGGTCCATGATTTTCAAGCCATGGTATATGAAGAACCAAGAGCTCAGATAGGAAACAAAGAATTGTGCTCAACAACCCATACTTTCTTGGGTTGTCTAGGCCCTCCTTTCACTAGAATAACTCAGACTGTATCTTTTACTGTAAACAAGATACATTTGAATCAAAGGTGAAGAAATTGAGAAAACTCTGGTTTGTAGTGGGAAAAGTCCTAGAGAACATGGCTTTTGCCCATTCTAGACCGAAAGCTCTGACTGACTGTACTGTTTCTCCATACAGCTCCAGCACCTAGCACAATACCTAACATAGTAGACACTCAACAAAGAGTTTTCAATACCTGAATGGAAAAAAGTGAGCAAAGTATTAGTTTCCAAACCTTTTCAACCCAGGTTCAGTTTCTAAACCTCTCCACTTTGAGTTATCCCTATCAGGAAAATGGGAGACAAAAAAAATCTGTCCTTCACAGGAATGGAGCAAAGATGCATGAAATAATCTATATGACTGGCATAATGTTCTCAGTAAGAATGTTTCCACTGCAACTCAAAGGCATATATGTGGGTTCTCTCACTTTAACCCATGCATAAACTCTTGGGAAGTACAAAAACTGAAGTTTGGTAAACAAAATTAGGTGGCTCCATTATTTTTAATCAGGTCACTTTACATGCAAGAAGGATATGTTTATGTAAAAGAATGTCAACACAGAGTCTTTCAGGAATGTAAACAATCATACAAGGTGGAGGAAGAGCAACTGAAATAAAAGGGATTTTTTTTTTGGATTATATATTTATTTACAGCGAGGCACATGCCTTTATAATTACTAGCCATATTGTTTGCAAATAAGATAATTAATGTGTACATTTGCAATAATCTTTGATGTTTGGCAGAA
Organism: Colobus angolensis palliatus; assembly: GCF_000951035.1. Classification (NCBI taxonomy): domain Eukaryota; kingdom Metazoa; phylum Chordata; class Mammalia; order Primates; family Cercopithecidae; genus Colobus; species Colobus angolensis. The sequence continues at coordinate 3,979,371 of NW_012115821.1, forward strand.
AAGAGGCAGTCTTAATGCAATTTTCAAAACAGTGTTACGTATCTCAGAGTTGCATAATCCATGAATGTGCAGGGCCCGAGAGCAATGGGATCTTCATTGGCGATGTATGTGTTATTAAAGAAAAAAGGTTTGAAATGGAAAAGAATTTACTACTTCACTCAAAACTTTTTATTTTGTAAAAATTGGTTGAACAAAATAATGAGGATATATGTAAATTGTAAAAGACTAGAACAGTGATTCTCAAACATTGGTGTTCATCAATATCTCCTGAAGGGCTTGTTTAAACATATTGCTAGGTCTCCGTGTCAGAGCATTTGATTTAGTAGGTCTGGCAGAGGGAGGAAGGAAGGAATCAGCAATGTGTACCTCTAACAGGTTCCAGGTGATGCTGATGCTGCTGGTATGATGACCACACTTCCCGAGCCACTGGACTAGAGGAAACCATAACAGTCTTCTCAAAATAAGGCTAGATCATTAGTCCCACCACCAGAGCACCAGGAAAAATCACATTCTCTTTAGTCGGTATTAATGTAGGCACTTTCTTGGACACAGAGCTTACATTGGAGCTTCAAAGTCATTAAATCAGAAACTAGGTTTCTTGACTCTACTGAGTTAAACCCCACCTATAGGAGCAGTGACCCTCCCTTGAGAGAAGGTTACAGAGAGACAGACTTCATTTGTTTATGGGACAGTCAGAGAGTGTTAAGGTGATTGGCTGGCTCAGCAGGAGGGGAGGCTTAAAGGGAATAGGAGCAGTTTTGAGTGACTGAACGATGGAGCCGGTGAGTAAGATTGCCTTGCAATAGTGTTTTTCTCAAGAAGCACAGCAAGCCAAGACGTAAGGTACAGTTACAAATGTTAAAAGAATAATTTGAATATCATTCCAAAAATATTTATTAAAATATAGCCATAAACACAAAACAATGTTGTAGCAGATGCCCTCGATGTCCTGTCCACATCCTATCAGAAAGCATCGCTCCACATACCAGCAGCTTCCTACTGTGCATGTCTGTGACTGCTGGAGGACTTTCTATGAACATAAATGCAGGGAGGTGCTTGGCCCACCCACAGGGCAGATCAGAAATGTGTGGAGTGATTAGCGTTCCCAGCCAATGAGCTGGAGTTGGAGGGTTAATACCCTGGTTTACTCACCCCTCCAATGGACTTCTCTGAGGCATGTCCTTCACAGTCCCCTAGAAAGCCCCAGCAAAACTGAGTCTCAGTTGTCTGCGTCAGCAACTCCCTTATGGAAGCAGCACATATTGGCTGCTTTCCCTTCCCTGTCTCATTTGCCCACTTGTATCTCTGGAGATCATCAATGACCTCCAAGTAAACTACCTGACTCAAATCCTTGTTTCAAGGTCTGCATCTGGGGTAATGCGGCTGTTCATTCAAGCATGGTTTAAAATAGTAAGAAATATAAGAGATTGTCTATCATAAGAGATCCATAAGATGAAATGCTACACAATCTTTGAGTGGAGAGAAATTTGCAGAATAATAAGAATGACATCTTATCAATTGTATAAAATACACACATGTACAATAGCATACACTTTTCTTAGTGCATATATATTATATAAAAGCCTAGAAAATGACCTAAAAAGACTAAAACTGATTATCATGACTCTCCTTGCACAGACAGGTGATTGTTAAAGAGTACTTGTCCCTTATCCATAAGGTTTCCACTTGTATATGGTGATTATATTTATGTATTATTCTCTAATAATTACTAAAACAATTAAAAATATACATAATTGCTAATATTAATATGAGTAAAATCACCTATGAATACTCTGGAGAAAAACATTTTTTAAAGTCTAAGATTTCAACAATAGAAGATTAAGCAAATGAATTATGCTATATTCAGAGAATAAGAAACTATGCAATTAATACAAACAAAACAGTAGCCATCAATCAACTAGTGCTGATATGGGGACCAGCATATGGCAGGGCTTGCATATAGAACAGAGGACAAGAGAGACACAGCCCCTGCCCACTTGGAGTTTATAGTGTACTAGAGAAGGAAGATATTGAAGCAGGATCATGTACAATGAAAGTTATATATGAGTTACAATGCAGATATGGGTGATAGATTAGTAGAAAAAAATAGGCTACTGAACTGAACATGCAATAGCCTCCCTTTTTATGAAAATAAACGTGCACATAGATTTATGCATTGTAAACAGATGAGAGGTTACATAATGAAATGGTAACAGCAATGATCTCTTTGTAGTGAAATGAATTCAAAAACATCTTGGCTAAGCATCTCCAAGAAACTAGGGTTGTTTTTTATCTTCCTACTTTTAATGTCATTGCTTTTCCCACAAGTATTGACCCCTGCATAGTTTTTCTTAAGTTTCTTTTAAAAACAATAGCTTCTACCTGAAACTGCTTATAGTTCAGCAAATGTGACTACCCCAAACCCTAGGTTCTATAGATTAATACTGCAGCTACGCAAGCATCATTTATACATCCACTTGACATCCACTGAGCTCCTGCTAGAACTTGGGCTCTGTGCCATGTACTGTGGATTCAGCTGTGAGCAGAGAGGAACGTGGGTTCTAGCCTCAGAGGGCTTACTGTCCAGGAAAGAAGACAGGTTCCACAAAGCACTGGACAAACTCTTACACTGACCTCGATACAGAATTCCTGATTGGTTACCCTGAAATTACACCTTCCCACCAGCATTGACTGAAGATTCATGGGACACAAAATCTTGACTTTCTAAAGGTTTTGATGAACTGTCTCGATTTTTCCAACTTTATTCTTGGTCATCACCTTCCCAAAGTGACTAACTAAAAAATCATAAGGAAGATTTTTCAGACTCATTGTTCTGAAATATGACAATGAGAGTCATTAAAATTATGAAAAAATAGGGTAAAGAATTCTACAAGGCAAGACAGTCCATTAAACTATACATACTGTAGACAAAATTCAGCATCGCCCTGTGATTTCCTAATGCTTCTATCTGTGGTCTGTTAATGGTACAATCAGCAGAGAATCATTTATAATATAATAATTCAAATACTGTAAGGCTTTTATGCAATCTATGGAAAGGTGTCTTGTGGTTTTCTTTGTCTTTCTTTTCTTCATTTCTCTGTTTCAAAGAGAGAGAGTGTGTGCACACAATTTTCTTTGGATTGCATTCCCACTTGCATAAAATGGTATGCCATGAAAATATGTTTTCTTCCTATCGTCCTGTCTGGCCAAAAGATGCTTTAAAAGGATTTGCTTAAATTGGGCTTTCAGAGCAGTAGAATGCATCTTGCCAGAGACCTTCTCTCTCCACATTGCCTCTGGAGTGATCTCTCTAAAATGCAAATCTTACTGTTTCTCTTCCCTGCAGAAACCACTGTAAAAGACCCCTTCCACACACCAGAGGAAAAGATTAAAATATTTATAGGCTGATTTTTTTCCACTAAAACTGAAAGTCGTTTTACTGAACTGTATTTCTTCCAAAATGGACTACCTACTTTATTGAGTAAAAGAATGTCATTGGAAAAAATTGGAAACTGGAGTTTAGATATAAAATATTAACACCTAGACATTTTTTAAAAGCAGCAACAAGAAGGTAACTTTCTAATCTTTCCACCTGAAGCAAGATTGTGGGCTTGGGGATGCTTCATTACAGGCTTCTAAGATAGAAGGACAAATATTTCAACATGATATACAAGGTCCTGCACATCTGGTCCTTGCCTCTTTGGCATCTTTTCCAGACAAAAGCCCCTTCATAGGTCACCCACCTGCAATTCTGCACTCCTCAAGTTTCTCTAGACACACTGCGCTCGTTCATGCCCATTGCCTTTCTACTTTTTCTTTCTTCTGTCTGGAGCACCCTTCTCCTACCCTTTTCTGCCTGGAAACAAGTGCACTCATTCTCCAAGACGTGCCACAGCTACCATCATTTCTACATTCTTCCCTGACCTCTCCCAATAAAAAATTAATCACTGTCTCCTCATAGCTCCATATCATCACTGCAATTTTCATGACACATCTAATAATCACATATTTGTCTGTTCCACTAGACTATGGGTTTCAGAGGGCAGGACTTAGTTCCTGGAGCAGGACTTAGCACTTAATAGGTGTTAGATAAGTGCTCAATAAGTGAATGATTGTACAAATGAAAAAACAAATGAATATCAATGTGGTAAAACAGTATTCAAAATCTCATTGATCTCAGAATAGCTAAGACCACGTTTTCCTTATTTGAAGAAATGGGTTTATTATTAAATATTCTGGGCTCCTGAGAACCACACTGGCAAGGAAATGAGAGGAATTGCCCTTGAAGTCAGTCTGTCTTTGGGGATTCACAGAGTAGCCTTCAAGCTGTAATATTTATTAGAAAGAAGGTGGCCAAGATTTGGAGGCAGGGCAGATGGATAAGTAGGAGAGAGTTAAGGGACCCACCTTCACCAGTAATTGTGCAACTAGTCTAACCTCATATGGATTTACCAAGCCTTCTCTGAAGGTCACCTGTAGCCAAACTTGACATCTAGGAATTGGTGGGCTCAGAGAAAGTTTTCCCCAACTTGAAAGATAGAAGGTCAAAATAAAGAGAGGTGACAGGCTCTACGATTTTAGGCAAAACTTATAAATGATGCCAGGGGATCTTTTTGTTATATATTTTATTCACTATTTTAAAATTTACTTAGAATAAAATTCCTTTTTTTTTTTTTTTTTAATGGAGTCTCACTCTGTCACCCACGCTGGAATGCAGTGGCATAATCTCAGCTCACTGCAACCTCCACCTCCTGGGTTCAAGCGATTCTCCTGCCTCAGTCTCCTGAGTAGCTGGGATTACAGGTGTGCACCACCATGCATGGCTAATTTTTGTATTTTTAGTAGAGATGTGGTTTCATCATGTTGGTCAGGCTGGTCTAGAACTCCTGACCTTGTGATCCACCCACCTTGGCCTCCCAAAGTGCTGGAATTACTGGCGTGAGCTACCACACCCAGCTGTAAAATTCTTTCTTTTTGGTGAAGTGTTTCATGAGTTTTGACAAATTCACAGCCATATAACTGCAACCAGTATCTCAATATGTGGAGAATTCCCACCACCCTCCCACCAGAATTTCCTTACACTGACTCTTTGTAGTCAATGCCTACCCTCAACCTCAGCCCCTCGACACCATTAATCAGTTTTCTATCCCTTTTTTGCCTTTTCCAGGATGCACATAAGTGGAATCACATGGTTTTGTACCTGTCTGCTTTCACTTAGCACTAACGCAATTGAGATTCGGCCCTATTGCTGCATGTTTCTGCAGTTTGTTCCATTTTACTGCTATTCCATTGTGTGGCTGCACCAGTTTGTTTACCTATCCAACCCATCAAAGGACATTTGGAGTGTTTTCAGTTCCTAGTGATTGAATAGAGTATCTATCAATATTTACATGTGGTTTTCATGTGAACATAAGTTGCATTTCTTTCGAGCGAATACTCAGAAGTGGGATTGCTGCATCGTAAAGTAAATGTATGTTTAATTTCATAAGAAACTTCCAATTTTCTGAAGTGATTATGTCATTTTTTGTTCCCATACGATTGTTTCACATCCTCGTTAGCACTTGGCATCATTGGGAATTTTTTGATTTTTGCCATTCTAATCAGAATTTTTTAGATGAGATACTTGGAAATAGAAGGTGAGATTTTAAACAGATAATAATTATGTATAATGTTATAAAATAAATTAGTATTAATGATATACTAAAAATAGAGAGTTTTTTTAACCAAATATATTAAATATTTAATCAATGTAAGGAAAAGAATGAGGGAATATACACAGAATCTTGGGTTTGAGAAGACAGAGTATATGACTATTAGCAAATAGGTTTGTGCTGAGTGAGGAACGCCTCAACATTGCATGTGAGAAATAGCAGTCGTTGAGCTGATAGGAACACAGGCTGGCCTGGGCCATAGATCTCTGGAAATAAAAGTCTAATTATAGACCATAAATCAGAGGGTTGCTTTGTTTCTTAAAAATATGTCTGAGATAAGGCAAGATCTGGGAAATAAATTACAATTATTGACTTTTTTTAAAAGGTCAAAGTGGCGTCACGGTAAAGTAGGGAGAATGTAAAAGTTCACTGGATAAGAAGCCCTATCTGTAAATATTGGGCAGGTGACCCAAAGCCATGATGTTCAGGTGGAAATAAGGAGAATTTGTGAGCAAGCCCTTAGATGCCACCCAACTGGGCTCTGCTATATAAGGATGAATGTGTAACCAATAATCAATAGATAACACATCTGGTTTGGAGTGTGAAATTTTAAAATTTCCCCTTTCTAAAATAATATCACATTTGCCAGCACAGGTGTCCAGCCCAAAATTCATCTCAGAATTCATGTCCTTCCCCTCCCCGCCGATCTATAGTGTTCCCAGTATCTTTCTCCTCCAAACTGTCAGGTAAACAAGGACAGAAGAATCCCTACACTCTGGAACAGAAAGTGTTCCTTCTCACCAAGCAAGGACATGAAAGGGTAATAGCAGTTTCTTCATTGTCCACTCAAAGGAAGACGAGTACTAAAGCAGAAATCAGCATTTTGTAAAGACACTGGTTTATGCTTCCTGCTGAAAGCTAGGTCACAGTAGAGTCCATTTAAGCTAACATGAAGAGCATGGAATCTGAAATCAGACTGCTTGGGCTCAAATCCCTCTCCCTTACTTGCTAAATGTGTGACACTACTGGGCAAGTTATGAAGAGCTGTGCTGCAGGTTCTTCTTAAGTAAAACAAGGTTAGTAATGGTAGTACATTATAGGTTTATGGTGAAAATCAATTGAATTTATACAAGCAAGGAGACTAGAGTAGTGCTAAGCGCAGAATAAGTGTCTCATGTTAGCTGTTATGTTTACATTTGATATCGTCATAGTTAACAGCATCCTATAGCAAGTAAAGGAAGCATTCCAGGAGCTCTCAGTCTCCTTTCATGCTAAAATCACATGGCTCATTTTTTCTTTCACAAGCCCAAGGTATTATTTCTTTGGCTTAATCTATAAATTAGGTCATGGACACTGGAGGTGGTTATGGGTAGCAAGTAGGCAATGTTGTACCTGCAGAAGACACCACTGTCTCTAGTTTGTAGGTCAAAGGTGAAGAGGGATTTCACAATGAAGATCTTTGCTACTGTCTATACAGCTTTGCTTCTTTACAGAGTGATTATGCTCTCATTTATTTCACAGTGATCCTGTAACCTGTCCATATTTCTTCCAAATGAACTGATCTGAAAAGTACACTAAACTCCTAAGTGAAAGGTGATATGGAATATCTAATGATAGTATCTATTTGTTCATCACGTTTAATCCAAGGAAGGTTGTAAACTGTATTTCCAGCATTTATAAGCAGATAATGATGTCCTCTAATAAAGATTTTTTGATGGGGAAAACATATATTCCAGTTCCTCTTCATACAGAAAAGAAGAAATACTGTCTGCTTTAAAAAAAATACCTCATACACTAATTTTTGCATTCTATCCATTCCTTAACAAGGAAATATCTAGCATGACTTAATCCAGCAAATCACAAACTGATATTTGTCATATCATATTGGCTTACATGCATATAAAAGTACTATGCTCTCAGAGAAGGTACTGAAATTGGATGGAGAATGTTCTTGTTTAAAAGATAAATGTCTAGCATAATGCAAAGAAAATATCAATGTCAGAAGCTAAATGCTTGCATTGTGAATGCCTTTAAAAAACATACAAAATAAAATGAAAAAGTACAACCATTATAATCCAATGCTCCTAAAGGATATAAAGATAAATGACTTTTTGAGGTAGAATGGTCCAGATATGTCAGGTGTTGAAAGTCAAAGTATAATCCCCAACTGTGAGGACAGACAGAAGGTGAAGATCGGAACAGCTGAACAAGTTGGCAGAAAAGGAAGTGAGTATGAAAGCTCAGTTACAGAAAAATATGAGTGCTAACTTTTATACAATGAAATAGCAACTAGGTCAATAGAAAAACGTGGAAAATTACAAGAGATGTTAGCTATTTTTGTGGAAAATTGAAGGCAATTTGACCACTTTTTCATTATTGTAAAAGTGTTTCACAACTAGGTATTACCTTCCTAAGTGACTGTTGAGTATATATATTTTCCTTCAACCATTTATATATAAATGTTCTTGCTTCTGACTTAGTGGGGGAAATGGAAGGATATCATACATAGGAAGGAAAAGGAAGAGAATGAGGAATTGGGAGGTGACAAGAGAAGAAACAAGTTGAGCAGGAGTAGGAAGCAAGTACTGAAAAGAATTGAAAAGAACTGAAAAGCACAAGAGCAAATCATTAGTTTACACATTTTGACATTCCCCCAGATTCTTGGCTCTGCAGGTCCTAGGGAAGATCCTTTTGTTTTCCTGGGCAGGATGATATGAAGGTGAAGCTCAAGAGGAACTGATTTCTGTACAAGAAATGGCTTGAGGTTCCACTGAAGGAAACAGACACAGGAGTCTCGGAGAGAAAAAGCAGAACCGGAGAGAAGAAGGAGTGGGAAGGAAAGTGGAGCCAGGCAGTGGAAAACGGGTGGTTTGGAGTCTGGAAAAACATGGAAGATGACACAGACTGAGATATGGACAGGAGAATTTCAGCAAATTCTCACTCTGTGTTCTAGGATGTAGTTCTTTTTGTACTACCTCTACAAAAGTCTGTCAACAAAGGCTTTTGTTATCAAATGTTGGTATATTTAGTCTACCCTTGTTTTGATTTTTTCTAAAATTTTTCTTCTAAAATTTTTTCTTCTTTTCTTCTAAAATTTCTGCCATCACAATGGTGTTTCTTTTGGATATGTGAGTGAGTTGAAATGAGCTCTGGGTGAGGGCTGGATGCCCAGCATTTATATGGCATGAGAGTCAGAGGGAAAGAGGAGAGAAGTGTTGAGATCAAAACAAGGGTAGACTAAATATACCAACATTTGATAATTTTAGCACATTTCTTTCACATTTACTCTCCATACTTTAGTACACTGCTCATCTAGGTAGAATGTTTGTCTACCTTTTAAGGTATTGTTTAAAAAAAAAAAAATGTCTTTTCAGAGCTTCAACTAATGAACCTCACACAGACCAGAGAAGCTGTTACTTTGTTCTCAAAGATCACACAGCCAAAAACCAAAATGGTCTGAAAAAAACATGAAGGTACCTGCATGATATTTAAGAGTTAAGATTAAAAATGCAATGAAATCTCAGAGAATATAAAAATATCAAGACTTAGATGTCAGTGCACTCAATAAGTAAACGGGTAAACACTGCAGCTTAGAGAAGGAAAATTTATAAGAAGATTCAAATCAGTATAATTTAGAGATTAACTATTAAAAAACGTGTCCCAATGATCCTGGCTTAGTTTATAACAATGGGATATGATTCAAGCAGTATCTAGATTTGAACAGAAAATGAAGCCATGGGAAAAATAATAGAAGATACAAGTCATCCAATCTAACCTTCTCACAAATAGTATAGGTCGGGGTTATTTTGGGATGGATGTTCACACAATGAAGCCTCAAATTTTTTAAATAAAATGTTTAAAATTGCTTGTTTCATGTATTAATCATCATTTTTAATTACTGGCCACTCTGCTAGGCTTTGGGATTTATGGCAAGCCTGCCACATAGGAACATTTCAGCAAATGGAAATGACGATTTTCATCTTTCACCCGGCCAACTCCTCCACGAACGAGGTCTTTCCCAGTCCTTCTAGATTGGAATGATTATTCTTTTCTCTTCCTCACACGTTTACTCAGCATATACTTCTTGCCTTATATTATTTTTCATTTATAAGCACTGCCCACTATTTCCGAGTGCTTTGTGATAAAGTATCCTTTGATTCATCTTCTCCTTTGGCACCTGTAAGTGGTAGCACAGCACCCCACATAAATGTTTGTGGAATGAAATAAGAACCCAGATGGGATATAAGATTGGTCACCAGATGCCCCATTAAGGAAATGAATTCAACATCAATCTCTCAATACAAATAAATTCAGGCCCTAATCCATACTGAATATTTATCTTTTTATAATAATGATTGTATTAAAACATTATTGACTCAAACCTTCAGGTCTCTAATCTTCCATAAGGACTTTTTTTTTCTAAAAACTGGCTGAGAATTGATTCTGAATAAGAACTTCTAAGTTAACATAGGAAACAATCCCAAAGCTTGAAATTGATGTATAATAGCCAAAGAGTAGCAACATATTTTATAAGCTTGATCATCTCAAAATCCATGATATTTCTTTTTTGTTGGTACAATTCTTTCTGATAATGAATCTAAACTCCTGTAAAGTAGTATGTGAGCTGATTTGTAGTCTCTCTAAAACCACTAAAATGGGGACATCCTTTCTATTCCTAAGGGTACATTGCTATAAGGAGCAAACCAACAGCATCTTATTTGGGAAAACTCTCAGGCAAAATACAGTGTATGAGAGATAGACAGATGCCTTAAAATTCCATCAAGTGGAGTATATACCCAAGGACTATAAATCATTCTACTATAAAGACACATACACACATACGTTTATTGCAGCAATGTTCACAATAGCAAAGACTTGGAACCAACCCAAATGTTCATCAATGATTGGGTAAAGAAAATGTGGCAAATATACACCATGGAATACTATGCAGCCATAAAAATGGATGAGTTCATGTCCTTTGCAGGGACATGGGTGAAGCTGGAAACCATCATCCTCAGCAAACTATCACAGGAACAGAAAACCAAACACTGCATGTTCTCACTCATAAGTGGGAGTTGAACAATGAGAACACATGGACACAGGGAGGGGAACATCACACACCCCTCCCTGTGTTAGGGGAGGAATAGCATTAGGAGAAATACCTAACGCAGATGACGGGTTGATGGGTGCAGCAAGCCACTGTGGCACATATATACTTATGTAACAAGGCTGCACATTCTGCACAGGTATCCCAAAACTTAAAGTAGAAAAAAAAAAAAAATCTCCATCAAGTATGTGCTGGTGAAAAAAAAAAAAAATTAAAGCATGAACTGGTTTCATTTTTATAATGTGTTTTACTCTTGTGACATTACTGTTTGCCATTATTAATAATGTCATCCATTTTATTTCCATTTATCTTTATTCTCATGATATTTTAAGTATATTCTCTAATTTCTTCATCTTACAAAACATCAAGTTAATATCCTCAAGAAAAGTTAAATAAAAGGGAATTCAGCTTACACTTGATGGAAGGTTGAAGATCAGGTTCTACTGAGGTTCTGATCATAGGATCTCTGCAGACTAAGCTGGCTTCTTACCCACACATTTTTGGATGTATTTTCCCAATGGTTTTCTTAACTATCATCCCATACCAATTTCTGACAGCTGGGACTTACCAAAGGTAAGGAAACTAGCGCGCATTCAGACAGAAAACTCCATGAGGTTGAGACCATGCTGATTTTGTTTATTACCATATTTACAGGTCTTGGCTCCTGAGGGCATTCAAAATACTTTCAGAATAAATTACCAAACTTAATGCTACTTAAAGTCTAGGCATTATTACATAAGAGTACATCCACTACTTTATGTATTATAGTTCATATGCTATAATTGAAGTGGGCTCTATGTTTGCATCACAGCAGAGTATAAGACAGTAGCCACTGGCCACTGTACAAGGAGGTCCCAGGCTTCACTTGAAATGTGGCTAGTGAGACTAAAAATCAATGTGCAAAAATCACAAGCATTCTTATACACCAGTAACAGACAAACAGAGAGCCAAATCATT
>NW_012115821.1:3992410-4025699 GCF_000951035.1 Colobus angolensis palliatus
TCAGTGACAGACTGGATTAAGAAAATGTGGCACATATACACCATGGAATACTATGCAGCCATAAAAAAGGATGAGTTTGTGTCTTTGTAGGGACATGGATGCAGCTGGAAACTATCATTCTCAGCAAACTATCACAAGAACAGAAAACCAAACACCGCATGTTCTCACTCATAAGTAGGAATTGAACAATGAGATCACTTGGACACAGGAAGGGGAGCATCACATACCGGGTCCTATTGTGAGGAGGGGGTAGGGGAGAGGGATAGCATTAGGAGATATACCTAATGTAAATGATAAGTTAATGGGTGCAGCATACCAATATAGCACATGTATATATATGTAACAAACCTGCACATTGTGCACATGTACCCTAGAACTTAAAGTATAATAAATATATATATATCGCAAAAAAGAAATGAATTTTTAATTTTTACTAATTTATTTAACTTAAATTTTAAATCTGATGTTTGATTTACTTGCTAGAACATTTTAAATATGGTTGAAACAACTCAAGTATGTGAATCAATGTTTGTAATTGTAGATTTTATAAAATCTAAATGCAGATCAAGTATTTTCAAGAAAAGTTGAGCATCTGAATTGAGATGTGCTGTCAGTGTCAAACATACACCAGATTTCAAAGAGTTGTTACAGAAAAAAAAGTAAACTATCTCATTAATAATTCTTTATACTGATTATATGTAGACATAATTGTAGTGGGCTGATAGCCTCCAGAAAGATATGTCCACGTCCTAATCCCTAGAACTTATGAGTACTACCTTATAGAGTAAACAAGTGAATATTACCTTATGTGGTTTAAAAAAAGTGTGATAGAGAATCTTGAGAGAAGGAGCTTACCCTGGATTATCCAGGTGGCCTTAAATCCAATGACAAGTTTTCTGTTAAGAGTGAGGTTAGCCGGTCACGGTGGCTCATGCCTCTAATCCCAGCATTTTGAGAAATCAAGGCAAGGGGAGAGCTTGAGCCCAGGAGTTCAAGAACAGCTTGGGCAACATGGAAAAACCCCATCTCTACAAAAAATACAAACATCAGCCAGGTGTAATGGCATGTTCTTGTAGTCTCAGCTACTCAGGAGGCTGCGGAGAAAGAGTCACCTGAACCTGGGGAGTTTGAGCCTGCAGTGAGTCATGATTGTGTCACTGCATTCCCGCCTGGGCAACAGAGTGAAACTCTGTCTCAAAAAAATTTTTTAAAAAAAAGAAAGAATGAGGCTGAGGGAGATTTGACAGGCAGAAGATGAACAGGTAAGATGGCAATGGAGGCCAAGATTGGAGTGATATGGCAACCACAATTCAGCATCCACAAGAATCTGGAAGAAGCAAAGAAGGGATTTTTCTCTAGAGCCTCCCATAAGAAAGTAGCCCTGCTGTCACCTTGATTTGGTGTCTGGGACTTCTGTTCTCCAGTATCATGAGAGAAAAAATTTATATTGCTTGAAGCCACCCAGTTTGTGGTAACTTGTCACAGCAGTCATAGAAGACCAATAAAGTATTTGGGGCTAAAAATAATATTTAAATTATTTTCATCTTTTTGTTCAACTTCTTTATATGTGTCTAGCTAGAAAATTTTAAATTATAGATGCAGGTATATATATATATATATATACCTGCAGTGGCATGATGTTGGCTCATTGCAACCTCTGCCTTTTGGGCTCAAGCGATTCTCCTGCCTCAGCCTCCTGGGTAGCTGGGATTATAGACATGTGCCACCATGCCTGGCTAATTTTTGTATTTTTTGTAGAGACAGGGTTTCACCATGTTCACCAGGCTGGTCTTGAACTCCTGGCCTCAAGTGGTCCACCCGCCTTAGCCTCCCCAAGCCCATCATATTTCTATTGAACTATACTGCTGTGGACTAAACTATCCCAGAGTGTCTTATCTTTCCAATTATTTTTCTTGGGATTTCTATCTCTTAGGTTACATATGTAAGAAACCTAAAACCCTCTTCAGCTCACAAAGTGATGAAACGATAGCATACTATCATCATTCCTGTAACATGGAATCCTCAATTCATGTTTGGGAATTAATTTATTAAGTGTTAACTTGTAGGTTTCTTTAGTCATTCAAAAACATTAAGCTGAGAACCCTAGTTAATACATTAGATGAGAGAATTGGCACTTTCAAAGTTTCCATTAAGATGGGAGGAAGATTGAAATCCAACACGATAGAAAATAACAGACAAATTTAAAGTCCACACTTAGGATTAAATAGCAAGCTGTGAAAACAGAGACAAGGAGATGTGACTTCATGGTGGCATGTGTGAAAGAGATCTGGGGGTTTTCACTGATGGCAGACTGAATCCGAGTTGGCAGGCTGATACATCTGCCTATTGTGACCTTGAATTCTTCAAATAAATATCGGGGTTCCACAAATGACAGTCATGTCTTAGGCCACAGCTGAGCCATTTGCTATGACAAACAGTTAGCCTGGAAAAGGGACAGTCCAGGAATAACATAGGAACTGTCTTTACAACTAAATGGCTCTTCACTGAGAGATGGCTGGCTCTGCAACCTCCCACAAAAATAGAAATGATCCACATCTTCCCTAGCGTCAGTATATTCAGGATTCTGCTAAATATTGGGAGATAAGTCTAATTTCAACTCTCCAGTATTGAAACAGTCTACCTCAAAAGGTAGTAAACCTCTCACATCTTAGAGAAGACTCTCAGAAAAGGGCCCACCATGAAGACTCAGAATATTGCTTACTTTTCTTAAGAATGAACTCTGGTATAATTTAGATGTGTGTCCCCACCTAAATCTCATGTTCAGTTGTAACTCCCAGTGTTGCAGGTGGGGCCTGGTGGGAGGTGATTGGATCATGCAGGTGGTTTCTCATGGTTTAAACCATCCCTGCTTGGTACCATCATCATGATAGTCAGTTTTTGATTGTTTAAAAATGTGTGCCACCTTCCCCCTCTCTCTCCTCCTCCCACTCCAGCCACGTGAAGTGCCTGCTTCTCCTTTGCCTTCTGCCACGATTGGAAGCTTCCTGAGGCCTCCCCAGAAGCAGAAACCACTGTGCTTCCTAGATAACCTGCAGACCCCTGAGCCAATTAAACCTCTTTTCTATATAAATTACCCAGGCTCAGGTATTTCTTTATAGCAATGCAAGAATGAATTAATACAACCTCCCGAGGTAACTGTGCACTCTTTCAGAAACAAGGTACATAGAAGTGAACAGTAGTTACATATATCAGAACAAGATACATAGGACAGTAGTTAGGAGCATAGACTGCAGACTGAGACTGCCTGGGTTTGAATCCTAGCTCTGTC
The DNA here is from genome assembly GCF_000951035.1 of Colobus angolensis palliatus. Lineage (NCBI taxonomy): Eukaryota > Metazoa > Chordata > Mammalia > Primates > Cercopithecidae > Colobus > Colobus angolensis. Next base: position 3,995,700 of record NW_012115821.1, read on the forward strand.
CTTTGCTAGGTGTGTGACATTGGGAAAATTACTTTGAGTTTCTATCTCCTCATCTGAAAAACTGGGATAATAAAAGTTCCTACCTCCTCAGGTTATTGTCAGGGTTAAATAATACATACAGACGTATATATGTGGGTGTGGGTATGCAGTGCTTAGGGTAGGGCACAGTGCTTAATAAAGACTCCATAAGTTTTTGGTATTATATTACATCAGAAGAAAAGGACATTTAAATTTGAAAAGTCCCTCTTTAAAATTCTTCTGTGTTTGAAAATCATAGTAACTTGCCATTTGGATTTCTGTTAGACGACCGGAAGAAAATGTACCCTCTCGGTGGGGATGGGATTTCTCCATTGCCCATAATATCAGCTTTAGCAGCAAAAGGTCTCTCATTCCCCACCTGCTGGACCAGTCACCTCATCCTCACAAAGATTTGCCTGTGGGCCAACCCCTGCCCTCACTCCCATGACCAAAGAGTCATGCAGTTCTGGGGACCAGGGCCACTGAAGCAAGGGAGGAATTTCATTTTTAGTAAAGAGCTGAAGGCTGTGGAGGAATTATGTAAATACTTACATTAGATTTGATAAGAAATAAAAGGAATGGTCTTTATCTCATGTGATCCTGAAATTTTTATTTATTCATTCATGTAGTCTGCAAATATTTATTAAGAGCCATCTTTTTGCCCTCTGACATAGCAGGGATCAAAACTGATGACAATCCCTGCCCTTGTGGAGCTTACATTCTTGTGAAGGGAGAGAACAAGTTTGATAAGTAAGTGAGTTACAGTAAGTTAAAAAGCAGCAAATGCTACTGCAAAAATAGGACAGGAGAATGGAGATGTGCAGTTCTGAGAGGAGGGTGAAATTAAAATCAATAAAGAGGTAAGGGAAGACCTCACAGAGGAGGTGATATCTGAGCAGAGACTTGGAGCAGGGAGAACGTATATCATGTAGACATCTGGGGAAGAGCATTCCAAGCCGAGCAGGAGTCAGTAAATACAGATGTGTGCCTGTCTTTGAAGGGCCAGCACGGAGCCCAGTGTGGATAACGGAGAGTGAGCAAAGAAGAGCGAAGTAGGAGAAGATGCTGTGGAGCTAATGGGGGTAAAAGTTGAGGGCATATTATTAGGGCCCTTTTTAAGGACTTTGACTCTTACCTTGAAATAATGAAACCACTGTGTGTGGGTTTGGGACAGATAACTGACAAGACCTGACTAACTTTTTAACCTGACCACCTGCCTGCTGTGTGAAAAATATAGATTGTAGAATACAGACTGTGGCAAAGGTGAAAGCAAGAGACCACCCTAGGCTTCCCCTACAATCCACCTAGAGGAAGTTGTGACTGGGCCCTGGGTGATAGCAATAGAGGTGGTGGGAAGTGGTTTGAGTTTGGATATATCATGAAGTTAGAAAAAGATAGCTTTTCCAATACATTTAATGTAAAATCTGAGAAGAATGGAATGTAAAATCTGAAGACAGTAGTTGGCAATTCCTAGGTTTTTGATGTGAGTGAGGAATGGAAAAGATGGAGTTGCTATTAACTGCGATGAAGAAAGGTATGGATGGAAGAGGTCTGGGGACAAGGGAAGATCTGTTTTATAATTAAAAACATTTTGCCCAGGCCAGAGAAAGGAGTCATCCCCAATTTCAGCATGCCCCAAAACAATATGGCAGAAAATCCAACCAATGAATCAACAATCACTTGGCAGAGGAGGTTTTGAGGCAAATGAAGTGTCCAATGAAAGCCACAGTCTTCATGGTTGCTAAGACAACTTCCAACTCTTTATTTCTGAAATATGATTTTTAAATACCTTAACAACGTATAATAGTGTGTGTGTGTGTGTGTGTGTGTGTATGTGCGCGCGCGCGCATGCATTAAGGAGACGGTCTAGAGAGTCCTTTACAATCTTGACAAAATAATTGCCTCAGCCTTATTCTACCCCCAAGAGATACAAGGTCAGAGATTAAAGCCAAGTTTCACAAAAACTAAACCTAATATGTAAACGCCATCTTCCTGAACCATTAACAGGAAAGCAGCACTTGGTAATGACATTTGTGACACAGAAATATTGGTAAACCAGGCTAGCCTTCCCATTTTTAGTTTTCTCTTCTTTTGGCCTCATAATGTACTCTGCCCATCAAGGCAAATATTTTAGCTAATAAGAAAAACTGTTTATTAAATAATTAGCTCTTAAGAAGCCTAAGTTTCCCTGACACAATTTTTCTTCAGCTGAGGTCACTCTGCACTACAAGAATGTTTAATCAAAGGAAGGGGGAGAGGAATAATATTGCCATACTCCTAGGGTTTGAAAATAAGTCATTTGGCACCTAAAATTGCAATGTCCCCTGCCATCACTGTTTTCCTAGCTTCATTAATTTTTTTCTTCCAAAGTCAGCATCCACCCTTACAAGGTTTCTTTTCCTATCATCATCAAGGCATTTATAGGCATTCATCCATGACAAATGTATGCATTTGATCCATAACTGATTTATCTGCCTACCAACTAGAAACAGATACAGTTCTGGAAGTAAAAATAAGGAGAATAAAAAATACTTAGGATAATATAAAAATATCACCAACTTACTGAATTTGCCCTATAAAAATCTCATCTGAAGCAAACAGCAACATTCCAGACAGTGTAGTATTGAATGCTTTGACCTTTTATTCCAAGGTGGTAATTCTTCTTAAAACTGGGAATCAGTTCACAGATTAGATTCACAAATGAGAAGGTGGAGAGAGGGCAGGAGAGAGTGAGCAAGCAAGACCCTTAGGTATTTGCTATCAGGAAGAGACTTGATGGAGAAAAGGAAAGAAAGTTCCATAGCCTCAAAGGTTTGCTTCATTTTTACTTAAATGAGGAGTTGGGCCATATGACATTTCATTCAAAAGTCGGCTATATGAAACAAAACAAAACAAGCTTGATGTCATTTTTTTTTTTTTTTTTGTTCACACAATGGATTATTCCCTTCTCAAATCCGCACTTTTGCCTTCTTTATAGACTGAGTAAACTGATCCAACAGTTGGATATTTCAGTATCCAATAAATACTGAAATAAGCTAAGATATCTAAGCTTGGATATCTAGGAATGAAAGAGTACTGTCATAAAGAAAATATCATTTTCTAACCACTAAGACATTTTGTGGCCATATCATGAATGCTGTTCAACAAATGGCTCTTGCTGTCTGCCTTCTGGGAACATGGTAGAACTGTACTTCATGGCCCCTTGCTACTGGGTTAAGCCATATGACCAGGTCGGGCCAATGAGCTGTGATGCAAGTCACTTCCAAGTCAAGGCATTTATTTTATGTCGAACCTACAAAACTCTCCTTTTTCTGCCATGGTGAACAACACTGTTTCAAAAAGATGCTGCTCTGAATTCTGGATTGAAGACAATGTAGAGCACAGCCCCCAGCCAACCCTGGCAGACAGTGGCATGAGCAAGAAAGAAGTATGCATAGAGATATGGGGCTGATTGGTTACCAAAGCATCACCTGGCATATCCTGGCATACATTTACTTCCATCTTAACACTGTCCACCACAACCAAAACTAATGATACTAGCAGAGAAAGTTTCTGTATTGTAGTCTATAAGAGCATGGGATCTGGAATCAGATTACCCTAGTTCAAATACTGGCTTTACCACTTACTAGCTGTGCACTTTGAGCAAGTTATTTAACCTCTCTGAGCCTCATGTCCTTCACCTGTACAAAGTAAAAAAAAAAAAAAAAAAGAGTGACTTTCTCACAGTGGTAAATATAAGGATTAATGAAACAATATAGAATGATTAGCACAGGGCCAGGAACATAGTAAACACTTCATACAAATCTTAAATTAATATGTATATAAATCTTAGACATAATTGAAGGAGAAAAGTTATATCTTTTTCTTCCAAAGCCAGCTTCCATTCTGTCTTCTCCTACCTTGAAAGCATTTACATGCATTAATGGATGACAAACCAATGCAATTTCCCTTATATTCTTCTGATTTTCTCTAATTCTGATTTTCTCACATTCTGCCTCCTGACTAAAGGCAATGTTAGTTTCTTTGCCTAGAATTCTTTGCTACTCAAATTCCATCCCTTACTCTTGGCATAACCCATTCCTACTTCTTCAGGTGATATTTGAAGCACTACTTTTCACTGAAACTTTGATCCGTGTAATAGACCCTCCCCCCAACCAACAGCCCCTCCAAGAAAGGAAAGAAGGATGGACAGATAGTCTTGGAGCTACCCAGGGGCCATAGTAGAAAGACAAGAATGTCTGTCCTGTCAGGAACTCCACTTCATTTACCTAACACTGGATATAAGTTTAGAAATACCATCTGATGCTTCTGCCTCCAAATGTTCTATTATGATGACAACTTTCCTGAATTAGCATTTTTATATTGTTTTCTGTTGATGAATAATACCATATCCTGTAGAAACAACTTTACACCAGATCTTATTCACATAAACAAGTATATCAATAGGGTTTTCTGCTTACAATAATAATAAACTACCCTTATTGGTTTTCAACAAATTAAATACAATTAAATCTAGTTTGTTTTGGCAACCTATTAATGTCACAATTGAATATAAATAGACTCATGAAAATATGATAATTAATAAATCCTTTACACTACTGTAAAATTACTCTGATGCTCTGCTTGCCAGAAATACTTAACAGCATTTTTTAAGTATGTTAATGAGGACAGTAAAAAAGAGATAATAAAGTTTGATCAAAACACTTGGTAAGGCTTCTATATGGTTTTTGCCCCCTTCAGTAGAGAGCTAGTGCCTGTTGGGTACAAATTCTTAGGAGATCCTGAAACACTAATTGTAAATTTATCATTATCTTTTAATGTCTTTAATTCATGGCTTTTACTATATAGGCTATTCTCTCACACTAGCTCACATTCCCTGGAGTCTCAAAACATAAGAAACTGACTATTGATACTTATGTTTTTCTTCTTCTTTTCTTTCTTGCTAGAGCTCAAAATATTAGACACCATGTTAGGCAATTCTTAATACACATAGATGTCATTTTGTATTCAGAGTATAAAATACAGGGTACATACAGCAGTATAGATGAAACACACATATGATACCTTGGGATGCACATTTAGGTACCATTATGTTTATTAAAATATGCCTGGATTTCTTCCTTTAGTGATTGAAACCTATGATAAAAGGGTGACAGATTATTGTAAGAACAACACAATTATTGAAAAGAAAAAAAAATCCCAAGAAGTGTGGATACACACTATAAGATTTCAGCTGACTTGTAGTTCTTTTAATAGAATTATAACATGATTATAATCCAGTCTGAGGGTCACAAAACACCAATGCTAACTTTTGGATTATTTCCCTTTAATGAGTTATTGGTCAGGTATCTTCATTAATTAGTCAAACTTCCCTATTAGTTGACACCACACAAACACCAGACACCACTAAACTTTTTTTTTTTTTGAGACAGGGTCTCGCTCTGTTGCCTAGACTGGAGTGCAGTGGTGCAATCTCGGCTCACTGCAGCCTCCGCCTCCCAGGTTCAAGCAATTCTCCTACCTCAGTCTCCCAAGTAGCTGGGATTACAGGCACACCACCACGTCCAGCCGATTTCTGTATTTTTAGTAGAGAAGGGGTTTCACCATGTTGGCCAGCCTGGTCCTGGACTCCTGACCTCAGGTGATCCACCCTCCTCAGCCTCCCAAAGTGGTGGGATCAGGTGTGAGCCACTGCACCCGGCCAGACACCACTAAACTTCTTAACTAGACCACCTTCACCTGTAATTACACACACAATGTACTTTTGGAAGGAAGGATACAATAGGCATTGACCTGTTTATATTGACTTAGAACATGTGGCCAACTATTATGTATTCCACAGGAGAGATTAACCATAAAAATCCATATCATATACTGTGTTGAGTACATGGATTTTATTATCAGAAGACTCAGGTGTGATAATAAGTGAGTAAATAAGTCCAAGTTGTAAAACTTCTATGTGCATCTTTTTATATAATAAAATATTATGAACATACAGGTTAGTAGTAGGCAGTTTATCTCTTCCATCCTTGCTCTGACATTCACATATTTACATAAAATATAAGAAGATACCATAACCTAAACACCTACTATATGGCAGGTGTAGAACAAACATTGTCTCTATTTCTTACAGAATACACATTATCTCTATGTCTTACTTCAGCCTGCAAGGTAGAGAATTTATAAACTGGAATCCTCACTCTATGGGTGAGTCAGGGAAAGTTACACTGAGTTGCCCACCCTTAGAGCAAATAAGTGTAATCATGACAGAGATGGGATGTAAACTCCTGGTTGGCCTAGTATACCAAGTTTCCCCTATCCCTGCAGATCCCTCAGACCAAGAGTCACTGGTAGCAAAGAGGGTGAAGGCAGGTAAAAGACCTGCAAGCAAATCAACTCTTTGCCCAGTTTCCAAAGACGTAAGTAGATGCTGCATGGCCCATCTTGATGGGACAACTGAATTGCGTAAAAGAACAGCCTATCCCAGGAACAGACAACATGTTTCATCTCAAAACAAAACAAGTGAGTCCATGTAGGGCACTTAGCCCATTATGTGACATATAGTAGTGCTGGATGATGATTCTTCTGAGAGGAGTTATTCTAGTTGTTTCTGAATTCATTCCTGTCTCATTTAATTACTCAGTGACTGGAGAACTATACTGTGCTTGGAAGGATTCAGAGGTTGAATCTGGGTTCAGACACAAAGCATACAGTAATTGATCAGCAATGTCTCCCAGAGCAAAATCATAGGAAGAATGGGCTGTGTGTCAGGAATTTGCCATCACTGGCCAAGGGGCTATTTTTGGAAGAGAGGGGTGTTGTTGTTTTGTTGTTGTTGTTGTTGCTGCTGCTGTTGTTTGTTTTTGATGATGACAATAATTGGAAAGGGAAATTTCAGGTCTGATTATACAGGCAATTTCTACCTGATATGTTATTGGGCTATGGGTCCAGCAAGTTTTATTTGAAAGACAGCAAATTCTATATCTTAGCGAAAAGACACTGCTGCAAATGATCAAATCACTTATCAGAAAGGTCAACCCATTATACAATATTCTAGGTAATTTATAAAGTCTCAACATGATAAATGCCAAACAATCTTATGAAAAACTTAAATTGCAGTTGGAGAGCATTCTTTTCCAGTGTGAATGATTTATAACTTCATTTTAAGTAAACCAAAAAATCTACACTAAGAGCAAGTCTAATAAATGTAGATTTATCCTATGCCGCTGCTTCCCTGACTGGGGCACAAAAGTGTCTTCGGAATCTAAAAGAATTTACTGGGAAAAAGTAACCCTGTAAAAAATGCTTGAAAATTAGGCACTGTTAATCCAGAAAGGAAAGAAAGCATGCTTTCAGCCAGGCCTGTTTGCATAGTGAAATGAAGAATCAAGCATTATTTAGCTGCAGTACTCAAAACTATTACATGATATAGAACAAGCTAACTGCCCAAGAAACAGATGTCTGACTAATGTAGAACAATGCTCCTCAACATAGAAATTTGTTGTTTAATTTCAGTTGACCAAGAGTAGATTGCTGATATTCCTAAAACTAGTACTTGTTTGTAATGGAAACCTGACTGAGAGTTGGTACGCAACCTAAGTTTTCCTTTTATATTTATACTTATGCACATTTTGCAAAGTTTTGTACAAATGGGAATAACAGTACCAACTCCGTAGGGTTTTGGTGCAGACCAAATGTCATATCATAAGAAACATCCCATATTGGGGCCTGTATAAAGAAAGCACTCAGTAAACCCAGCCATTATTCAGAAGCTGGCAAAACTTCCAACTTGCCCTCCCAAGCTAGGTGAACTTAAACAAATCCATTAACATATTCTTTTACATTTTTGTAATTAGAAAAATGGGAAGATGTTCTACCTCATGAGGATATTGTGAGGATTAACTGAAATATCAAATGCTTAAGATCGTTCCTTCATTTAGCAAGTATTTATCTGGCCCTCACTGTGTGCCACACTGTTTCAGGCATTGTCAGACTGCTGGGTTCCTTACCCTCACATAGCTTGTGATGTGGTTAGGGAAATCAGAGTTAAACCAAGGACTATAGTAAAGTGTCATTTTTATTACTACTAGGTAACTGTAGTCCTCTACACCTAGGAGGTGCAATAAGCCTTTTGTTGGATATGGATATAAATATTAATTTTGTTGTAAGTTAAAAATAATTATTATCCTTAGGTTTGAGTTACGCAGCTTCCTTTAATGTAATAACCAGATGTTTGAAATCAACAGTTATAACACATCTTGTCTTTCATTGCACAAAGATAACAATAATTCAAAGGTGTGAAAGGCTCAGAGAGTCTGGCCAGAATATAGTTGCCACATCTTTGATAATTGGCTGACTTGTGTTCCATAGAGACTCTCATTGTGACACTGGGGTTCTTTCCATCCATCTCCATCTGTGATGATCAGTGTACACTGACAAGGCAGACTTGAGATTATAAAACTAAGTAATTAAGAAATAAAATCTTGTTTTCTCTTTAATTGGAATGATACAAAAGTTTCTCTAACTAGTGTGGGCCCTCTAGCCATCAAGGTCTGCTACCCCATCCCTTTACACTTGCCTGTCTCTAAGTCTTTACTTCTTCTGTTCCTTTGGGTTGAATATACCACCTTTCTGTTCCTTCTAGCTGACTTCCTACCCAACCTTCAAAGTCGAACACAAAATCATCTCCTTCATGAGGGCTTCCCAAATCTTCTCTGCTCAGAATGAATTGCTTCCTGCTTTACGATTACATAGTACCCTAATCAGTTACGACCCATAACACAAGCAGCTTTGCATCTTAGACACAGAGTTAGAGAAGAATCAGGCGAGGACTCAAAACTTTCTGGAGGTAATACAAAGTAAGTTTTCCAACTCCCAGAAGTTGACAGAACGGTCTAAAGCTGCGCTATCTTAAACAGTAGCTCTTGGACCTGTGTGGCTCTTTAAATTTGATTCAATTAAAGTTAGGTCATTTTCTTCTTTTTTAATGAAAAGAATTTCATGGCACACATTTTTTGTATAGAAGAGATACTCTGAAGATGGTTAGCCAATTAACCCACATAGGGGATGGTCTATGACTCTCAACTTGCATGCCAGTGTCAATCAATTGACAGGGAGTGCCCAGAGAAAGATTGAAAAAGATTCTAAAATCACTTGTAGGCTCTGTGTTAATCAATCACTGTGATTGATTAACCTAGGCTGGTGATAGATAGAAGTCTGGAGATTGGCAACATGCATGCCATAAATTTGCTTTTCCTTCTAAACAATCCTGCAAGCAGCTGTCAAAAATGTTGCCCTACAAATGTTCACCCAGTGACCTAGATTCTCAAGCACCTGTCCAGTAGGTGGCATCTTGCATGTTCATCAGATAAAGAGATGTAAAAAGCTACAAAACCAATTCATTTCAATAAGACCCCCATCTGGAAAGCTTCCAAGTGACATGTACTCATGTCTTATATCTTATCATTTTATTTCAGAATAGGGGATTTATTGATTTAGTTATACTTTTTGCTATGCCACATATTTTAAAGTCACAATTTTTATTAAGGGCTGACCTCTAGTTACCATTTCTCCATAGAACAGTGGTGTTCAAACTTTCCTTGACCACAGCACACTGAGTAGGTGAAATATCTAATTCCTGTCTTCACTTCCCAGTGGAAAAGTACTTAAGTAATAAATACTTGGAAAGAAATTTTTATGACTCACTAATTACTGTTCATACAATAAGAAAAACATACTAACATGCTCTTATATTATAAAATGATGCCCTATGAACCAAAAAATAAAAGATAAGTGTTATGGGCCATGAGAATATGTTGCAGAGGTTCACAGGCAGTGAATGTCACCAACAGTGTCACCATACATCACCACACAAGCAAATTTTAAGGTATTTACAAATACAGTTATGTATCACTTAACAACAGGGATATGTTCTGAGAAATACATCTTTAGGCGATTTTGTCATTGTGTGAACATCAGAGTGTACTTACACAGACCTAGATGAGATAGACTACTATCCACCCAGGCTATATGATATAGATTATTGCTCCTAAGCTACAAGCTGTATAGTATGTTATGGTACTGAATATTGTAGGAAATTGTAGCACAACGACAAGCATTTGTGTATTTAAACCTACCTCTAGTACCTGGGTGATGAAATAATCAATACAACAAACCCCCATGACACAAGTTTACCTATATAACAAACCTGCACATGTATCGCTGAACCGAAAATAAAAGTTTAAAAAGTGTCTAACCAAACCTAGAAACAATATGGTAAAAATACGGGACCACTGTGGTGTAAGCCATTCATCATTATGCAGCATATGGCTATACATGTTTTAGCAATAAGAATATAGATAAAATATTTTCTAAACCACAATTAAGCCATGTCTCAAAGTCTAGTCTTCAACAAAGTTAAAATCCAAAATATGTAAACATCCATCATTACAGACTATAGGGTTAACCCAATCATCCACAGCAAACTTAATTGATAATGATGAAACTAAACCACTACTAATTTATAATTAAAAAACAAGGACCACAGCAATTGAAAATCACTAACAACTCAAGACAACACTCATGATACACTGATAACAAATTATCCTTCTCCACATTGCATGAATTCTAATTCTTTGCATACAGAAACTTTGCAATGTTTCCAAGAGCTGGCAGCCAGTTAAAGAATACTGAATTAAAGAAGTTCAGTGAACATTAGTTAATGTAATTTATAGCAAAATAACTCAGTTGTTTTACTAATAAGTAGCCTTTATTCATAGACAAAATGAATATATATGATACCATAAATCATTTTCCCAAAAGAGAACCTTGGATTTCAAGATAAATTTATAACTCACTAGAGGGCTGCAGACTGGATTTTGAGAACTTTCATAAAGTATTAAATTAAGAGTTTTACATATGCATCTCTATGCTGCTTGATGCTTCTGTTTTATTAGATTTGCTGATTACTATTTTTTCCCAACCATAATCAAAAAGAAAATTAGGCTGGGCCGGTGGCTCACTCCTATAATCCCAGCACGCTGGGAGGCCTAAGCAGGCGGATCACCTGAGGTTACAGGTTGGAGACCAGCATGGCCAACATAGTGAAACCCCCGTCTCTACTAAAAATATACAAATTCACTGGGTGTGGTGGCAGGTGCCTGTAGTCCCAGCTACTCAGGAGGCTAAGGCAGGAGAATCGCTTGAACCTGGGAGGCGGAGGTTGCAGTGAGCCAAGAGCACACTGTTGCACTCCAGCCCGGGCAACAAGAGCAAACCTACGTCTAAAAAAAAAGAAAGAAAGAAAGAAAGAAAGGACATTAATTGATTTTTAGCTGAGATTCAAATGAGATTCAAGAGCGAAACTACCTTTCAAAAACAAAAACAAAAAAACAGAAAGAAAATTAATTGATTTTTAGCTGAGATTCAAATAAGGCTACTGAACAGACTACTATCTTCATTACATCAAAGCTCTCTGTTTGCCAGAGCCCCAGTAATACCATTTAGCTTACAGACACAATGTTTTAGCTTGCCAGGTATAATCATCCACAAAGTTTTCAAACAGTTTTAGCAGAATGCTTTTTTACATAAGAAAAGGTAATTTTGAATCATGCTATGTCAAATAGATAAAGTTAATAAACCAGTTCCTTGGGTAGTTTAAAACTTATTTGGCAGAATATACTTCACTGTTTATGGAACACAAGAATCCCCCTCTCGGAGCTACTAGGTACAACATGAAAATTGTTGAATTCCTTCCCACCTGCTCATCTGGAACTTTGCAATTTGACAACTTAAAGGAGATCGCAAAAGCTCCAGCCTCTGACTCCTACTCTGGAGCTCTTTCCTCATTACCATTTGATATTTTTTAAAAAGGCTTAATGTGATGTTTTTCTACCACTTTTTGAATTTTAAAGAATGTAAAGTTCTCACTTGGCTAAAGCTAGGTTGATCAATAAATAATTATTGAATACATACCCAATATTAATTCAGTGAGAAGTACGACCTGCTGACCTGCTGATCCTAAGCCAGTATACTGTTAATTTCAGGAACAATGAGGTGCTTTACCCCTCGCCTGTGTGGCAGCTCATCTTAATCTAGGAGCTGACAATCTGTATTCACTTGAAAGCATATGAATCAATTAGTCCATTCTTCATCCACAAAAGTGGAAAATAAGAAAATTCCTTTGGACATATACAGATTCAGCTTGGATTTATTCTTGTGTGATATGAAAGCATGCCTAGAAAAGAAGGTCTAGTAACTGCACAGTAAAGACAAATGCTGGTAATTACATCAGTAGAACAATGGCCACACCTGAGGATGAGAGGTCTTCCTCCCTTGCAAACTCAGAGAACAACTTGGTTTGACTCCTTCCCTGCGTGAAAGAAAGATTTGCTTAAGAATAGGCAGATCCCTCAGCATTCCTATCCATCTTCTTGGAGAAACCCTGTGATAATATCATTTTTCTTTGCTTTTTTGGACCTTTATTATATGAAGTCGGGAAAAGAGAAAGAAATAATGGGCCAACAGAGTTCCCTAAGTGCTTTGCAGGTATTATCTTTGGGGAATTCAATTAGTTATACAAATTTTAAACAAAATTCATCTTCTCTTTATTCCCAAAGAAAGGAAAAAGTGCTTGTCTGGTGTTACTTTCTCTCTGCTACAAAGGTAAAGTGACTTTTTCTCTTGATATAAAAAGATTTGGAAAATAAAGGTACTTTCCCTATTTGCCAAGTGAAGCCTCCTCTTCAGTCCCTCAAGACTCCTATAATCTTTTCCAAACTTATAGAGGGGAAAAATCCCCACACCTGTGACTGAAAACCTTAGGGATTTAATTTTTTACTACATTTGTATGTATAGTCTTTGGATTATTTTGAATGGAGTAGGTGTCAAAATTGAATAGAGTCAAATATCTACATAAAGATACACACAGAATACATGTATGTTATAATGACAATATATGTCACTCTCCATTTGAGAAATCTCAAAATTATAAACACATATACACAAATGCACATACATCCGTATGTACACACACAAACACTCACACACAAGTAGTAATAACTAAGGAACAGTTTAAGATTCCACCAGAACTTTCATTCCTCCTTTTCTTAGTAATTAAACAAGTATTTTCTGGGAACCTATTATGTGCCAACTCAGTAGAAGTGAGAGATAAAAAGATGAATACCACAGGATTCCAGAATTATCTTGGCCCATGCTTCTCAATGCATGTAATCTGAATAGGCATGGCAGATGCTACCCAAATAAAAAGTGTCTGGAAAATTTTAAACAAAATCAGATTTCTTACCTGCAAATCTTTTCAGAACTTTCATATACTTACAAGCACTGCAAATCTCCAGGAGGAGAACATAACAAACAGTGGGTGCTTCCCAGCAGGTAATTTCCACACTTTTGTCCAAGGAGTATCTTGAGAAGACAGTGTTTCATGAAGTATAATTCTGAAATGCTGGCCTAGACATTTTACTGGATTAAGACCCTTAAAAGGAAAAGGGCCTCATGATATTTTCCTGCTTATTCTCCCTTCTTTTTTCTTAAACTGGAAACATGGTTTGATATCTCTCTAATTTTACCATTGAAATTCTATCACTAATATTTTAAGCTTTTTGATAAAAAGCAATATATGCTCATTCCAAAAATGCATCCAAAAAATAAAAAATTATAGGAAGTTAAAAGTCAAAGTCATTCTAGTCCTCTCACCAGATTTAACTACCACTGTAGAAAGTATGTTTATATCCTTTTTGACATTTTTATGTATGTGCAAATATGATTCTTTTCTCCAAAATTATTTTGAAGCAGAGTATTCTGTTCCTTGTTTTCTTCACTCAGCAATGTATCATGGGCATTTTTCCACATGGGTAGATAGACATATTCTCATCTCTTGAAATGGCTACATCAAATCCCATTGTGTGGGTGTGCTATGATTTATTTTATCAATCCCCTATTGACGGAGATGAAACTCCTCTCCAGTTTTTTCCATTAAAACCATTGTTGCAATAACTATAGCTTAACATATATCTTTTCACATTTGTTTAATAATTTTCTTAGTATAAGCACCTGGAAATGGAAGTGTCAGGATTTGCACATTTTACCTTTTGGGAGATGTTACTAAATTGTTATCAAAAATGGCATGCCAATTTATCCAGTTAAGCTTTGATACTTTTGCACAAAGTTTAAAATGGAAAGAATTTTTAAGAGTTCAAATTTTCTTCTTAGGTAAACTTTAAGAAATTAACAATTAAAGGCTAATCTTCATTTTTGCCATTTCTAAATATTTTTGTTTGCAGTGTAGTATAATATCTATTTTCCCTAATGAGGGGTTGAAACCACAGGCTTGAGCTCACATAAGTAAGAGTTTTTATAGCATTGTAATAATTTTCTTATAAGGTCATAGGATCAGCAGGAAATATTTATTTGCATCTCTACTTGGCTTTGATATTATAGGGTTTGATCAAATATCAATAGCTGCACCCTGACTCTGCGATGAGATCAATATGATCAATTGGATGATCGACGGATTATCACTAAGCACCAGCTTGCACCAAATAACAACCTGTCTGCTCCAATACTTAGGCCAATTCACTATACTTAGCAGCCTAGCACTGGTACGCATTCTTAAAGAGCCAATATGTGACCATGGTTGTTCCCACTATTTCTTTTATATTACAGTTATAAAACAACCCTTTATTGTAATGTACTCTGGTATTCTACTGCATATTCTTTGAGCAGCTTTCAATAAAGTAATATTGAATAGTAAGGTAAAAATAAGCATAAGGCGTAAAAAAATGCTTTTTAATATTTTAACAAAAATACCATACTTTAAAATGGATAGCGATGTTCAGTATGCAATAATCAAGGCATAAATGAATATATCTAACACACATAGTTTGCTTAATATAGCTTTAAATCAGGTCAAGTATAAATTACACAGACAACTGTATTCAGAGTAATCTTTTTATATATCATTTCCATACACCCCCTGTCGATAAAATAGCAGTGACTCAGGAATAAATGATTCATTAGGCACTTAAAACTTCTTGTCTCATGTAATTCATCTATATAATTTAAAATTACTGAAGAATCCCAAGGATCTTTCCTTGCTAAATTATTTTGAGATGATTTATATTTTACTAAGTTTCAAGGACACCCCCCCCACACGCACACATTCAAAATTAGGTAACTATCAAAATTGCTGTCATAATTCAAATATCCATAAGGGGAAAACTCATCCTAAAATAGAAAATTGCAATTAGCAAAAACCATTCAATCTTTTTTTTAACCTGTTACACAAAACAACCTGGTGATTATAAAGAGTTGAGGTGTCTATTTTAATTACCTGAAACAATTGAACACCACTTTTGAGTTTTCATTGTTCAGTGTGTCTTTTTAAAGTGAAATGTCCTGTCTATAGCTTTATAATGAAAAATTTAAAAAAAGCACAAGTATTCTTCAAGTTGTTAGGGTAATTTCCTACATCATTCCCCAAATAAAAACTTGATCCAGCCAAATATTAAATTATTGAAATTACAAATCTGTTAATCTATAGCACATTTTACTTATTAGTGTAATTTCAAAATTCACTTTCATGTGATTGACTGTTTTAATCTTCCTTAACTAGTGAGTAACTGAAAATAAATGGTGCATTCCTAATACTATAAATATGAAAAATAGGAAGTACTTAGGGACTGCAGGCGAATACATTAAAATCAGTCAGTTTTCTAGTTAACATATTCTCATTCTGTTTGTGTACAAACTCACTGCATTGAGAAGACAGATCACAAATTCATGGCCTCACAAAAACATGGTCTCAATTTCATGTTATGACAGCAGAAATTGGTCCAAATCTCTAACCATTTCCCCTAAAGGACCCTGGCTGGCTGGTGCCATCCAGGTGAGGCAATCTGAACGAGGGGAACATCATGTCAAATTCCACTCATCTGTCAGTGTAGCAGATTATTTCTTGAGAGACTGAAATTGGCTGTTTGCTGTCTGAATACCATCAATCTTACCATGTAGGGAACAGCCAAACTGCTTGTAAGAGGCTGGGTAGCAGAGGGTGGGGATGGGGGGAGCCATTCCTAATCAGGTGAGGAGGCAGCTGTAAAGCTTTCACTCTCCCTCCATTCAAGGCTCTGAGTGAAAGATTTGTCATTTTCCACATTTCCCAGATACTTGGTATGCACATGGAGTCTGCCTGCTCTTGCTTTATGAAAGAGGTGATTTTTCAAGCTTAGGCAAATGTGGCAGAGCTCAGGGTCTGCGGGTGTCTCATTTTTTCTCATCATGTCACTTGTTTTAACCGATTTGAGAAAATGAGATTATGTTTTTCCTTTTTGCTCATTTATCCAGCAATTTATTTATTTATTTGTTCATCTAGGGGTGGATTGTCACAGATAACTGGCCCTGATTTCTATCTTGTTTTCATACACATTTCATTAGTGTCCCTGGAGATTTAAGACCTACAAGGCAAAACGTCACAACTCTCATCCAAAAAAAGGCATATCTTTATTCTTGAAATCAAAAGATTGTATTGAAGGATCTGACTGGAATTATCCAGAATATGGCTATGACCAAGATCTATCACTTTAATCTTTGCAGCTATTGTCAAAAGCCAAGGAAAGTTGAATAAACGTATTATATAGAACTATTGGATGTTAAGTTTAATATCATTTTAATCATTCTGCATCTAGGAAGGGATATTTATAGTTTCTTCATTTCAACAATAAAGCTGAAATGGGTCTCAAATGTATTAGCACTTGGGGTCAAAATTGGTTTCAGTGCTGCAGTTTCTTGGGGTATTTGATACACAGATCAACCATGCATTGGTTGATAATACACAAATTCTAAGGAAGAAAATGGAGAAAACAAATATTGAGTTTAATTTCAGCCAGAACCTAATATGTGATTTTCAGTTTAAAAATATTATATTTTAATAATAAGCCCTATAAAGACATAAGTTTAATTATCACACATAACCCACACCAAAAAACTCCACATATTCACTGATTAACAGAGACAACTATGTGAAAGCTTGTTACAAATGGTACTGTATCTATTTCATGATTATATGCATAGAGTAAAATAAGACACATAGCATTGGTAGTATATTCTAGCCATGTACCACATGGTTAACAAAACAATATCAAGAGAAAAAAGAGCTGTTGCCTTGGCTATGTGGATTATTAGCTGTGTGAACAGCAAAGCTTCATTCATCAAACATCCCTGGCTTGCAGGTTTACAGTCTATTAAGTGGGGACATCAGTAATTCCCAATATTTGTGAAGAACTTTACAGCTTACAAAAGACTTATTAGAAGTTATTTTTACTATATTTACACCCCATCTCACCCCCACCACCACCATATCTATATGTGGGAAATGAGAGCAGAAAAGTCAGTTGTCCAAGGTTATGTCACTAATCTTAAGTGACAGAGACTTGGGTGGCCAGCCAGCCCTGAGCCCTGCCTTCTCCCCTCAACCACGTACCACTCACCAGTTCTGCCATGGCCACCTCTCAGAATGGGTGTGCAGTTCAGATGAGACCAAGTGTTGACATAATGAAAGTTTTCAAAAATTATATGAAGGGGCTCACACTTCTGCAAAGAAGCTATTTGGCATGGTCACTTGGCGCACTGAGAGGCATTTTCCCCTCCTAGGGACACAGGCTCTGGCAGTGAATCATGCTGATCTGACTTCCAATGACAGCTATTGCCTGTGTGGCCTCAGACAAGCCACCTAACCTTTCAGAGTTTCTGTTTCCTGGGCGAAAGAGGAGAAATTACACCTATTTGCATAAGGATTCAACTAAACAGTGTGAATTAATCCTGAGAGCCCTGCCTAAAACATACACGTAATAGTTGTTTTATCATGAATTCTTACTGTTGAGCTTCACAACGAGTGCAGATGTCCCGCATTGTTTATTATTTATGACCATGTAGTGAAAGACATTTGTGCCAGAACTGACTGTGATTAAGCGATTGGAGGTAATGTGGGAATCTCAAATTCACTTTTGTTTTCCCTCCATCTCGGTTGCACTGAGGCTTGAGTGACTTCCCGCGCCAGGCTCTGGACACAGGATGCAGAAATACAAGCGCGTCCTGAAGCAGGGCGGTTTCCATGCCCACCTGCAGGGGCACTAGCGCCCCCTCGCCTTCCCTCTCAGACCAGAGCGTGGGGAAACAGGATGGCGGGGCCCCGAATCAGCCCCAAGCCTCAGCCCCAAGCACAAGCCAGCCCCACCCCTTCTCCCGGGGCGGCCAGAGCTCCAGCACCCAGCAGGCTTGCGCGCTCACTGCAGCCTGGTGCAGGCGCGCGGGAGGACCCTGGGCTGCATCCGCGCTCTGACAAGCCTGCCCCCAGCAGGGAAGCTGAGCCCCGAGAGGCAGCAAGCGGGGCCCCGGAAGGTATTGCTGGAGGACTGTACAGAAGAGCCTGGGATCGGTGTCCAGGCCGCCTGAGGAGCCAGGGAAAGGCAAGGGCATAGACGCTGGACCACGCAGCAGGAGGAAGCTCGACGGATGGGAGGAGGCCATTGATGGGATTTGGAGAGGCGGGTGGAGGGCTGGGAGCACTTCAGAACTCAGCATCAGAAACTTGGGCGCGCAACTGGTCCCCAGAGCCTGAACTTGACCGTCGCGAGAGAGGAAGGGAGGCGGGGGAGGGAGGTTGGGTGGAGGGTGAAGGCGGGGTGGGTAGTAGAAGGATGCGAAGGCTGATGCTGAACAGAAAATGGAAGGAAATTTTTCCGAGAACCGAGGAAGGTAAGGACAATCGAGCTGGGAGGGACTGTAATGAGAAAGCTGGAGAGGCAAAGAAGGAGAGCAAAATCCAGATTGAGGAGCGAGGCCGTGGATGGGTGAAAAATACACTTTGAACATTAAGAGGAAGAAAGCAAAATGCGTCTGGAACTAGAAATTCAATATAGGAAAAACAAAACAAAACAAAACAAATATCAGGTGGGAGGGACCTCGTCCCTGAAACTGCCAAAAGAGAGGGAAAAATGCCACTGAGCATACCGGAAGAACAGAAAGTGAAGGGAGAAAGGAAAGGAGGCATATTATACCAGACAAGAAATAGTAAGTTACTTTTTAATTTCTTTTTCATTGACAACTTGCTTCCAAAGCTAATTTGGGGACTATGCCCCCCAACAAAATTCTTAGCCACATACAAACCAAGATTATAGTAGGTAAAATCCTCAAGTCTTGAAAGTTATTCCACCTTTTGCAGAATATTCTGCTATTGGCCAAAGCGTCCAAAAACAGATGACTTCTACTTTTCAAGGTGTGTAGAAGCAGGTGGGGTGACACTTAGAAAAATCCACCTTTTCTGAGAAATTAATAGGAATACCCCCAAGACATTTTGGCACACTGCCCTTCCCCCAAAGCATCCAGCCAACAATATGTCTTGGAATTCAAAGGCAAGCTGCCCACACTACAGCACTTTATGTCACTTGCATTCAACCATCTGTTAAGGAAACCGTGGTAAGACTGGAGGAGGCTGCAGTGGATCCAGCTCCTGACTTACCTGGTCTGTGCAGGTGATGCTGCTGGAAAGTGTGCTGAAGGGATCCATGGCAGAGTAGCATTGCACAAGCACTTATCCACAAATACAGGACCCAGGACATCGCAGAGACCATTGCCATTCTCTAAAGAGAACATTCGACAGGAAAGGTTACCCGCGGCTTCAAGCCCCCAGCTCAGTCAGCCCCACTGATGAGGGAAGGGAGGTCTCAGACGTCATGTTCCTTTGCTACTTCTCTGGCTAGAACTAATGATCCAGCAGAGGTCATGCCATGAAGTGGGATTGAGGGAAAGCCCTTTTCAGATGATCATACGTTCATTTTTTTCTTAATTCTGCAAAACTCCAAGGATTGCCAAAATGCAAAAATAAAGTTTTAGACTATCAGTCAGTTTAAAACAATGTGTGCTGACTAAAAACCCTATTTTACACAATGATCTTTAAACTATAGTTATCTCAGGCACTGAAAAGCTGCAGACTCCTCCTGTTCATTCTAACTTCATTGCAAGTCTGACATAAGCCTGGAAGGAAAGAGTGGGTTCTTTTTTTTTTTTTTTTAATTCTACAGTCATGAATTTTTAATTGCAATGCTGTCTTCTAAACTAAGTAATCATTTCTCAGAGGCATGTTGTAATCTCCTGATAGAACCGATCCTTTTGACTGGACCAAAGAATCAGAAGGGATTTTGTTTAGCCAGAATGAGTTTCAGATGCAAGACCTATGCTTCTATCCTAGAGCAAGCCATAATTTACAATATTGCTTAGCCTC
Source organism: Colobus angolensis palliatus (assembly GCF_000951035.1). Lineage (NCBI taxonomy): Eukaryota > Metazoa > Chordata > Mammalia > Primates > Cercopithecidae > Colobus > Colobus angolensis. The sequence continues at coordinate 4,016,014 of NW_012115821.1, forward strand.
CTAAGATTTCATTGTAGCTTTTGTTGTGCAGCATTGATGAATATGCATATACAGGTGGCATATGTATTTATGGATGAATATGTACCTTTTCTTGAGCACTGAAACTTTGACAGTCTTATCTGCACCTATGAGGATCTCAGGAACTACAAAGGCTCAACTGCGCTATATATTGTCCAATTTCTCAAACAACACCTTATGCTGCATTTCATATTGCCAAATTAATCAAACTTGAAGCACCGTCCTTACTCAGCCAGTGATAGTGAAGCATTTTCTACACAAGAATCCAGTTAACTGTATGCTTTTCTGTTAGGTCGAGAGGACTTTGGAAGAAGATTTCTTTCTTTCTTTTCCTTTTCACTGTCAAATCATACCCTTCGAAAACCTCAACTATACATTGAAAACGTGCTAGTAACCTCCCAGCCTGGCTTCTTTATTCATGAAAATTGGTTCTTTATTAAAAACCGTGATGTTCAGAAAACAAAAATATACATCATATATATGCACATAACAGAGGCTCATTTGTGGATTTTAGCAGAGAGATACAGCCTTGGAAGGATTTTAGGACTATAATAGACAAATGGTGACAACTATAATTAAGGGCAAAGTAGGAAAACATTATTTTCAACAGCTTGGTGCTATTCATGCCTAAGTCTGTGATTCAGACGGAGCATTCACTTTCTAATTACTTTCACTGCCCACTGTTTACTTTTGTATACAACATACTTTGCCTTATTGTTTTCAGAACTATCAGGATAACATACATGCATTCTCTTCAGTGGAAATGAATAGCAGCACCCCTCCTGTGAAACCTAAAACGAATGTATTTGGGGACTTTTTCAGAATACCCTGCAAATTACAGAAAGACAAAACAGAGGTGACTGTGGATGTATTTACTACTTGTGAATTGCAGTTAAAATGTACTAGAAATTCATCTAAACTTGAAAAAAAAATCCTGCCACAACCAAAACTTAACAGTTTTTCAATGACTGCTTTCTCTTGCTCATTTCTTCACCCCTATAGATCCTAGCACTCAAAAGGATTACTGTGACTTGATGCTTGCAATATTTTCTTTTTTAATTTAACTTTCTTTAATTCTTAGCATTACTTCCAAACCTCCTGCATGCCACTCTCACTGCTTGCTCCTTTACCAAGAGGTTGTCTCAATGTTATTAAGTGTCTTCCCCAAATAAAGCATTCAGCCTTGCACAGTTCTCTAGATATGCCTGGATATGCTTCAGATCTGCTTTCTGAATCTTAAACCCTCAAAGATGCTTCTTACCTGAAAAATCCAGCCAAGAGCAGAGTACTCTATTAGTGTTCATTGGAAAGATCTAACACTTTTTAAAATCCATCTGTGCCACAATTTGAAATCTTTTTTCAAAGAGCTTCCCAACAATCTTCTTTATCAGGATTAAAAAAAAAAAAATGTTACTCTCTTCCGATCCTATTTCCACAGTGAAAAAAAAAAGAAAAAGAAAAAAAGACATCGGGTTCATTCAGACTGTATTGTCAGAAAAGGAGCCAAGGTTTGAGGGGTGGAAACCTTGTCATTTTCACCTTTAAATCATCTCCTGGCGTCACCTCTGCCTGACGAGACCTTTGAAGTGATGGGGAGATAATGTGCAGTTTCCTGATGAGAATCAGTTTATAGTTGCCGATGGACCATCCCTACTCCAGTGCATTCAGGGCAGAGTAAGGCAGCAAAATGTAGGAGCAGGGCTGCTATACGGTGCTGTAAGTAGCAGTAGTCTGTTTCAATACATCCCTACGCTCCAAAGTATCACATGTCTTAAAGTGACATTACCCTCTATTACAGCCACAGTGAATTGTAATATCTGCCCACTAACTCTTCAACAACTCAAGCAGCGCTTTAACACTGTATTGCCTGATTTATTATGTTAGAGGTCCTACTGGTACCATTGATTTAACAAAAGAGTAAAGAGGGAAGGAGAAACAAGAAAAAAAGCATTCTGCAAAATACTGATAGTATTAGTGGGAGTTACACTTCTAACAGTAAATGGGAAAGTGAAATATAAGCCATTTCTTACCTCTTAATGTTCTTTTTACCAGTAAGTTAACCACAAATATTGTCAGGTTTATACTAATTTAAGTCTGCTGGTTGTTTCAGCAGTTAAATAGGAGACTAGAATTTACCTGGAATAGGACATAGATGCATATATGCACAAGTCCAATAAAAACCTTCCGAACTTTTTGTACATGTTTAATAAATAAAAATGTGTTATTTTTAGCACCAAATGAAGAAATATGCTCACAGCTCTTTTTAAAAAATTTTTCCTCTCCTTCAAATAACATGCTGGGGTGGGGAGGGAAAACACTCAGTAGTTCAATGTCTTGTTTCTCGTACTATGGTTTGAACCCTTTCTTCTTCAGAAATACAGTGTAATTTTGCCTAAACTTCAATGATGCATACAAGGGGACCCAGTTTTCATTTGTCGATTGCACAGGTAATAATTCTCTGAAATACGCTCAGTTATTTCACAGATCACTTATAAAGCCCCTACTATGTGTTAGGTGCCTGGGGAACAAAGCAGAAAACAGAATTGATGAGATCCTCACTGTTATAGATCATACTGTCTAGTCTTTTATGGTGTTTTCAAAATCAAGGTAGTTCTCATAATATTCCTTCCTTGGAAACATTTTGAAATTCCCCAGGATACTCTCTTGCCTTTTAGAGGCACAATAAAGAAGGTCCGATGCTGCTTTGCATCTTTGCAAGTGATTCTGTTTTCTCATGTTACACACAGTGAGAGAGTGAGGGATCCTTCAGACTCGTCAATCTTGTCAATTAGTCTTTCACATTGCACAAAACACACATAATTGCTCTTTGTAATATAACAACTGTTCACTAAATCTTACATCTAAACAGATTTCTAAGTAGTAGCAAATATTAATCTCACAGTTAAAAATTAGTTAAAAATGCTAAAGTTCTAGTTGGTATTGCATGTTTCACATCTGTGCCTCATTCTTGTTGTTCATGAGTATGTACAGAAAGTTTACACTGACTGTACAGCATCAAGATAAACAAACAAACAAACAAACAAAAACAGCAGTGGTGGCAGGTAATGTTTATCAAACCTTCACCAGATGCTAGCACATTCTATAGTATGCCTTGTAAAGTCTAATTTAATTCTTTTTACCAACCCCATAAGATAAGTATTATTATTATTATCTCTGTTTCACAGTTGGGGAATGTGAGAGGAGACAGGAAGGTTAAAGAACGTGCACAAGGTTGTAGGGAAGTAAGTGATAGAGCAGATTTCAAGCCCAAGAGTACATTTCTAAACACTGGGATAAAATATTTAATAGAAAAAATAATCCAAAAATTTAACTATTATATTTTCTTATTTCTTTAACATTAAGATAGTCTCAAAAAATGATTATTCATTCTTTTTAGAGGTACATATTATACCAGGTATTTGAAATATAGAAGTATACAAGACAGCCTTTGCCCCATGATTATTGTTGGTTGTGGTTTTACTATGCTAATGAATTAAAATTAAAAGGAAGTTCACCTTTGCTAATAAAGACTACCATTTTGAAAACCTGTAACCATTATGTTTTTCATTTCTAGAGATTAAAGTAAGGGTCAAGATAGTTACTTCCATAATTAAATCTAATCCACCACCTAATGGACTACATTCAAGGTATTCAGATAGGCATTGTTGAAAATTAAGAAAAAAAAACTGGAATAAAGACTTGCCTTAAGTATCATTCTAAATGTATGTAATGAAGCAAGAATATCAACAGAGTTCCATGTTTTTCTTCCAAATGCCTTGCAGACCATTGCATTACAGCCAATGATCATTTGTCCTAATAACGTAAGAATCAACATATATTGATCTTTGAGGCCATTTAGTGTATTCTCCTAACTCAAAGCAAAACTACTCTCACATTTTTCAGAGAAGTTGAGTCTTTCCACCTTCTGACCATGGCAGGATTGCACTTCCTGATCCATATAGGGTTGGGTATGCCATAAGGTTCAGCCAATGAGGTGTCTTTAGAGCTGATGGCATTTCCTCAAGCAATAGAGTATTTAATTGCTGAAGTGACACCCTCAGATCTCTTCTTGCCTTTGAAGCAGGGACAAGCTGTGCTGTCAGCCTAAGTCCTTGAGCAGAGGCCTCCTCTTCCCCTACCAATCTTTGATGGATCTACATAGTGAATAAGAAATAGTTTTTTGTTTAAGCAATTACAACTTAGGAGTTATTTGTTATTGCAGCATCATCTAGTCTATCCTGACTGATGAAAACTTTATCTTGTAATTCACTTATTAATTGAATTTTTATGTTCCATGCACTGTACTAAGCCATGAGGAGAGCATTATACACATTAGTAATCACAACTATGTCTTAAAAATACAAAACATTCACAAGGTAAATACCAAACAAACAAACAAAAGCAGGAACAAAAAAACACACACACACACACAACAAAATAAAACCCAACTACTGCTTAAGAAAGAATAAAGATCCTTAGTAGCAACAGGGAATGCACACAGTTGGAAAGAGAAGCTAAATCATTTTCTATCAAACTGGGGATATTCAATACTACAATTTGAATCTGGATCCATAAGGCAGAATTTTCAGTAACTGTAAGAAAAAGAAAATGAGAGACAAGATTTTTCTTAGGCTGGAAAAAAAGATAACCTTCATGTAGGAGTCTCATTTTTCACTTCCAGCAGCCTAGCTCTACAATTACTTTATCAACTATAATTCCTCATTGCTTATCTTGTCTGTCTTCCAGGTAGAAGAAAAAGAAAGAATAAGGTCCTTTATTTTGTTCTTACACTTCTCATTTCTTTATTCTTTATTCTCCTTTTAGGACAGAGAGAAAGTTGAAATCCCACCAGCTTCACCTTCTTTTCTCTAACCAAAGCAATACATATATATTTTTATGGCAAATAAGTAGTCCCTTTTTTTTTTGCAAGGATATGAACATATATCAGAAGCACATAAAGGTCATGAAAATGACTGCTTTGGCAATAATAAAAACAATAATATGATTTTTTGGTTTATAAAACTTTCAAATCCATAGCTGATTTAAGATCAGATCTCCCAAAGCTACTCAATTCCAATGGCCATTCAACAACCCAATAGTTTGAGCCAGAAATGAAGACTCTTCTGGACATGTCCCTCCCCATAAACTTCTGCATCCAATCAGTCACTACTGCCTACTAATTCTACTTCCTGTTTATGCCTCAAATCCATCCAGTCTGTCGCTCTCCATTCAACTACTGTTGTCCAGGCTACCATCATCTTTTACCTGAACTATAACAAGTATACTTGTCTTGGAGTATGTAGCTCCCACCTGTGTCTCCCCGACTCTGCATCTGGAGGGAGCATATTTGAGACACATAATGATTATGTCACTCCTGCTACTTAAAAACCTTTCAATGGTTTCCCATTGCACTTAAAATAAAGTCCAAATCTTATGTCCATGGTTGACGAGGCTCTGCATGAACTGGCCCACCTACTTCTCTAGCTTCATCTCTTACAAACGTTCTAAATCTTGGCTTCTAGTAGACTCTTCTCTTGGATCCTTGAATAGGATGGAGAAACTTTCTTTCCAAAGCCTTCTCTAGTACTCCAGACAAGATCAGGTCATTGTGCTATGTCCCCTTGTATCCCTTGGGACAGTACGTCTAGAATCTCAAATACCAGTATAAATAGCAATTTCTGGAATTATTTGTTTAATGCCTGCTTTATCTCCTTACAAGAATCACCATGAGGGCAAGGAGGACAAGCATATTGGTCATTGCTGCATCTTCAGAGTCTAACATACTGCCTGGCATATAGTAGACAATAAAATGCTTGAATGAATAAATGAATAATAATGAATGAATCAAAAATAAAATACTAATTCACCATCAGGATGGCATGCATAATGAACTGCCTTTACAGAAATAAGTAGATTTGACCAGGCGTGGTGGCTCACGCCTATAATCTCAACACTTTGGGAGGCTGAGGCAGGCGGATGGCCTGAGATCAGGTGTTCAACACCAGCCTGGCAAACATGGTGAAATGCCATCTCTACTAAAAATATGAAAATTAGCCAGGTGTGGTGGCGGGCACCTGTAATCCCAGCTACTCAGGAGGCTGAGGCTGAAACAGGAGAATCGCTTGAATCCTGGAGGCGGAGGTTGCAGTGAGCCAAGATCACCATTGCACTCCAGCCTGGGTGACGAGAAAGAAAAGAAAGAAATAAGTAGATTTTGTGACCCTCCCCATAGCCTTTGCTAGGTTTTTTGGTAGGTAATATATTCATGTATGAAGTGGTGACCCATATTCAGAGTGACCACCTTGCCCTGTGTTAGCCTATTGCAATGACACTAAGTAAAGGAAATTGGCCTGTACACTGTTTAAAACAATGGCTACTTGCCACTAAATTTGTGTTGGATTTTTTTTTTTTTTTTTGCTAGAAGAAAAAAAAAATGAAACCATTGTGAATTTTCCACCTGGTTCTCAGGATTTGATATCCAATACAATCTGATGGTAGATCTCACAGCTGATCCCTGGAGAATAAAAAAAGTCTACAGATGTTAAAAGTCAAAAGAAAGCACTTAGAATTTTAGTATATTGGACCTAGAAGAGACCCCCAAAATCTCCTTGTCTAGCCTGTTTTTTTTAGAAGAAAGATGAAGACCTAAGAAAGGGGAAGAGGCTTACTCAAGGGAACATGGTAAATTAACTAGCATAGGTGATGTTAGAATACAGCTTTCCCAATCTAATGTCGCTCTTTTGTGTGTTTCCCCACCCTCCAACGTAGACACACCCATACATACAAACATACACACACACACACACACACAGAGGAATAGAGAGAATGAGAGAGAGAGAGCACTATTCAGTAGAACTTTCTGCAATGTTGAAGATGTTCTCTATTTCTGCTGGCTAATATGGTAGCCACTATTGACATGTAGCTATTAAGCATTTGAAATGTCAGAAGTGCAACCAAGAAACTGAATTTTTAATTCTATTTAATTTTAACTATTTTAAATTTAAACAGCCACATTTGGTTGATAGCTACTGAATTGGACAGCACAGTTCTAGAATACAGCAGCCAGGTCAAGAAAAATAAAACCTGTGATCTTTCAATAACTTTTAGTAAGCTAGAAGAAAGATCTTTAATTACATGATAGTAACCTTCCAGGATGAGAATAGCATAGAAAGAAAGAAGTAGGGTGTGTTTGGTTACAATTAACAGAAAAACAAACAGGCATACACAAAATTCAAACCAGAGTAAATAATAAAGAAGATGTCCAGTTTCCTGTGGGTTGATAGCCCACAGGTGGCACTCACTTGCAGGTGGGTTTGATGAGCAATTCCATTAAGCCATCAAAAACTAGCTCGTTTCAAACTCTCTCTGCCTTCCAGAATTTCTATTCATTCTAAGGCAGGTGTCTCGTCATGGCTGAAACACAGCTGCCAATGGCTGCCTGGGCTATGTGCTTCCTCATCCACATAGGAACAAGAGAAAGGATTGTTTTGGGTTTTCTCACATGAGCAAGGATTATTTATTCCTAGCTTCCTCCAGCAAACTACTAGTCATGCCTCATTAGTTTAACTTGGGTCACTTGCCCCTCCTTGAGCCAGTGACCTTGAACAGGAGGAAAGATCACATTGTTGGGCTTAGAGCTACAGTACATGCCACATCCCTAACTCTGGAGAGCATCCCCCAAAAGAGATGCATTCAGTGGGGGAGGGTGGCACTTAAAGGAGAATTAGGATAATAATGGGAAAAGGAGAATGAATATTGAAGGCATGATTATAATGTTGACTAAGGCTAGTAAAGCTTTCATATGTACTTTTAGGACTAAAGGACTTTGATATGTTTTATAATTTCTTCCTACTTATAAAATAATGTATTCATACGTTAAAAGGTAGATAACTTAAGATCTAAACTAAAAGTTTTAAAAGTCATCTACAATCAATCACACAAATGTTACCAGCATTCACATTTAAGTATACATACTTCTAACACTTTTTCAAACATGCCTATTTGGTGCTGTTTTTTTAAATTGCAATTTAATATATATTTTTTTTTTGTTTTTTGTGTGTGTGTGTTTTTTTTTGGTTTTTTTTTTTTTTTTGAGATGGAGGTTTGCCCTGTGACCCAGGCTGGAGTGCAATGGCACTGATCTCAGCTCACTGCAACCTCCTCCTCCTGGGTTCAGATAATTCTCCTGCCTCAGCCTCCTGAGTAGCTGGGATTACACCACCACGCCCAGCTAATTTTTGTATTTTTAGTAGAGACGGGGTTTCACCATGTTGGGCAGGATGGTCTCGATCTCCCGACCTCATGATCTGCCCATGTTGGCCTCCCAAAGTGCTGGGATTACAGGTATGAGCCACCACACCTGGCCAATATGTTTTTATTATGTTTTATGATTTTTCATTGTATTTTTTATATTTTATTATTTTTTTCTCAAAATATCACATTTTTCATGTCAGTCCTTTAATGGACTTAACCAATCTAAAGTACTGTACTTTTGTTTCTTGAAATATTCGACATCCATTTGCTGCTTGTAGATTGTGGTTGATTTTACTTTTGTGGCAGTAAATTTTTTACTACATGAACCAAATATTAAAAACAGGAATGTCTTTCTTTTTCTATGGGATCCTACATAGTGTCAGTGGTTAACTACAAAAAAAAAGTCATCATACATGTATCTGATTTTCCTAGTGTGGGTTTAAGTACTATTAACTTTTCTTGACTTCCTAGGTTTATATTTGATTTGCCATTAAGTAAATTTCTGAAGAATAGAAGTTTTTGTCTTACTATTAATATAGCTTATTATTCTCTTTTATCTGGCTTGAGTTTTTAATCATGTGAACCAGACAATTTCCAGAAATAGTAGAAAAACACAGGAAAATAGAAATACATATATATTTTAATCTATACCTCTTTGGGTCTTCCTCCTTTTATTTATTTATTTTTTAATGTGGTCAGAGAGGCAATCTAATAGCAGGAACGAGATAATAAACTCTGGAGTCAAACTGTTTGAGTCTATTTCAGCTCTACCTCTTACTAGCTGTTGGATTCTGTATAACTTCACCTAAGTTGCCTCACTGATACCTGCTTCAAAGGATCATTGTTAGATGCACATCAGTGTATCTGGTACACTATAAATCTCTATAAAGTTTTAAAATTAAATTTGATTTATTTGGTGTAATTAAGATTTTGCTCAGAATTGCAAGATGTTTTCTCACTTCTCTATACCTTTGAATGTGCAAAAGTATAGAATTCTACTGAAACATTCTTTCTATTTGAAAAATACTTGCTCTGTCTTTCATTTCTACCTACCATTTCCCTTCTCCTTCCTTTTTCCTAACTCGGCTTGCTTTTCCAGATTAGCTTCTTGATGTGATTCTCTATGGAGTTTCTCTTGGCCTCCCAAGTCTAAGTTAGAGACCCCTCCTCTACACTCCCACAGATTCTGTCAGCTGCACTTGCTGTAGCATCTATTGTTCTGTGCCCTATTTCTCTGTTATTGTCTCTCCACTAGACTATCTTTTATATCCATATAATTAGGCAAAGCAGCATAGTGCCTTTCAGTTCCTCAAACATATTATACCTTTCTTTCTTTCTTTCTTCCCTCCCTTCCTTCCTTCCTTCCTTCTTTCTTTTCTTTTTTCTTTTCTTTTCTTTTCTTTCTTTCTTTCTTT
>NW_012115821.1:4025900-4053867 GCF_000951035.1 Colobus angolensis palliatus
TTTCTTTCTTTCTTTCTTTCTTTCTTTCTTTCTTTCCTGAGTTTTGCTCTGTTGGCCAGGCTGAAGTTCACTGACCTCGGCTCACTGCAACATCTACCTCCCAAGTTCAGAGAATTCTCCTCCCTCATCCTTCTGAATAGCTAGGATTATAGGCATACACCATCACACCTGGCTAATTTTTGTATTTTTAGTAGAGATGGGGTTTCGTCATGTTGACCAGGCTGGTCTCGAACTCCTGGCCTCAAGTGATCTACCCACCTTGGCTTCCCAAAGTGCTGGGATTACAGGCGTGACTCACCACACCCAGCCATATTATACCATTCTTGACTCAAAGCTTTTTCACATTCTGTTCCCTCTTTCAGAAACATTTTTCCATTCTGTTATTTTCCCAAATAGCCCTTTCTTTATCCCCCCTGATTTTAGGGACACTTTCTCTGACCATATCACTCCTTTCTTGAAAATATGCAATTATTTACCAATACACAGAATATAATGTCTGATTTTTAAAAAACTAGGTCCAGCATGAACTGATATCCACCCCTATTTCCAAGCTAATATTATTCCACTTTTCCCTAAACACCTGCATGTGCACCATGCTCCAGTCACTCTGGTCTTTTCTCACTAATTCATTTGGGCAGTCATTCGTTTACCAAAGATTCATTCAACAAATGACGTACGGAGACTAGAACTCAATTCCTGGTGAAGAAGATAATCACTGCCCTGCTTTATATACTCCAAATCCTTTCCAGATTTATGGCCTTTAATGTGCTATAAGCTCCTATTTTATTTATCACTGTTCACTCACCATCTGGCAATGTACCTGGCACATAGTAGGTGCCTAATCAATATTTATAGAACATATGAATACATGAATGTGTGAATGAATGAATACATAGTCACTTCTCATTTATTCGTGTTTTAGGTGTTTTATGAATTTGCAGCAAGATTCTAAGCAAGTGGTTGGCAGTGGGCTGAGCAGGGAGGAGGCTGGGAAGAATTTCAGATGATGTGTCTGTATGTGTATGGGTGTTTGTGTGGGAATCTGAGTCTGAGAGTGCCTAAATGTGCATCTCCAACCTCATCCTAGTGCCAGAGGAAAATGCTTTTTGCATCACTTCTTGTTTTCTCCACCCTTTTGTCCCCTTCTTCTAACACACCCTATTGACAGTACGCCTTCCCTACTCTTGGTTTCCACCCTCACATTCAGGTTTTTGCCATAGTGTAATGGAGAACATGTGGTATCTCTGGGAGTCTCAGCTCAGGGAGAAGAATGTAACAGTTACAAGTTTAGAGTACAGAAAAAGAGAATTATAAAAGGGACTTCAAGGGAAGAGGGGATGAGAATGCACATAGAATGCTCATGTTTGGAGTCCCTAAGCCAGAAATCCTCAATCTTGGCAGTAACTTACAATAATCTGGAGAGTTTTTAAAACTCTAAATGCCCAGGCCTCCACCCAGATCAATCAAATCAGGAACTCTGGAGATGGGACTCAAGCAATAGTGTTTTTCAAAGCTCCCTAGGTGGTTCCAATTTGCAGCCAAGTTTGAAAACCACTGCATGAAAACAAAAATGTACGGCAGAAGGCCTCTGGTCACTATGGCAACCCCCAAAATACCTGCAATTTCTTGTTATTTAGTTGCCAACTAAGAGATATGTTCTCTGTGTTTAACAGATTTAAGTTTAGCCCAAGCAAGGCATCTTTATTGAATACTTACTATGTGCTTGGTATGATAATAGCTACCATATAAAACCTCTATTTCATTCATTTGTGTTTTTTTTTTCTAGTCATATTTAACTGTGTAGATCATATGAAACTTAAGGGTTCCAAGCCATGTTTGGTAGATTTCATGGTTGCTTCCATTACTTATGATCCTTCTTGATTTTCACTTATGTAACCACAATCTCCCTGCCAAGCTAATTGCTGGTTCCAGAAGTCTTTCCTGTAGTTCACGGTAGCCCCACTCTCTTGACATGATCACAGATGTGAACAAAAGTCAGTTTGGGCCAAAGTTATGCAAGGACAAGCTTTCAGGGATCTTCCAAAAGACATTTCCTCACTTGTCTAAGACAGCCTCAGAAAGTGATTTTCTATTTTCACCCAGAGTTGTATAAAAAAGCATGACATTAACCAGGAGTCATTAACTGATATTTTCAGATCCTGAAGAGCCACCAACCTGTCAGCATGAGGCCGACACCCTAGAAAGAAGAGTAAACAAGTTGGGGAAATGTCCTTTGCTGAATCAAACCAATCCGAAGGTCCACTCAACACTAGGCTTGCCCTGTGATGAATTAAGACAGCTTCAGTTGGGCTTTCTGTTACTTGGAATCAAAAGCATCCTAACTAACTGAGCACTAAGACACAGCCTATAATGATGGAAATATAAAACCAAGATTATCCTATAGATAATTTAATCCAGACTCTCAGTTTAAAAATAAACAAACTAAGATTCAAAAAGCTGAAGTGCCTTGTGTAAGGCAACACAGTCTACCTGGGACTGTATTACCTAGAGCTGGGCCTGGACCTCAAGTGTCCTCATTGCCAGCTCACTGCTCATTCTACTGAACTATAAAGACATATTCATTGTGAACATTCACTTTAGTTTTCCATTCGTGTTAAATTAGTTGTAATGGCCCTAATTTTTGAAATGTCGTAAATTTCCTTGGAAGGAACTCTCTCTAGAAATATATATTCTCATTCCTCTCTCAACAGACACACCCAAAACTTATAGATACAATTTGATTGTTAAATGTAGACATCATGAAAGAATATGGAAAACTGTTAAAAATACATATCACACAGCTCACCCCCAACCAAGAAAAAAATTAAAAATTCTACCAGGCTAGGCTGCTTCACTAAATGATGTTGCTGAATATATAAAATACTTGAATCTAAATTTGAAAGTGCTCCCCCCTCCCCTTGATTAACCAGATTGTCCCCTCCCCTATATATAGGAACGCTATGTGCCTGAGCCCACTTGCCATCTGTCACCACATTTTCCAAACTTCTCTTCCACCCCCTCCTCTTACACAATCTTATCACATAGAAATATTAGATTTCAGGGATTTGTATAATTTCATCAGATTTTCTGAGCAAAGTAAAAATAGAAGATGTACTGGTATACTAAACTGACTCAGTTTTTGAGTGCCCAACACATATCTACAGTAGCCAGTAATGTCCTTTACACAGACCTTATGTGGCCAGTAATAGCAAGAATAAGGTTTTTATTTTTCCCCCTGTAGTATGATATTTCATATTAGGAATTTTCAGGCATTCCCCATATTACAGAGAGGAATTTGGATAGTTTCCAGAGAGTCTTGACTCATATAACATTATATTGCTTTGTTTATTAGCTTTTGTAAAGTTTGGTAAGTTTTCCCAGATCACTGGAAAATACTTGCAAGCCAACTGGGGAGTATCCATATTGTTGCTTCCCCCTTACAGTTTAGGAGATGAATTCTAACCATCTAAATATATGGTACCTCTACTCATCCAGGTGCTTTGGCCAGAAACTTAAGAGTCTTCTTAGTTTGCTGTATTCCCTACCTCTCAGAAACAATCCATCAGAAATACAAGCTAACGCTTTTGTTTCCAGATCCCACAGGAAGTCTTTGAAGAATATCCAGGGAAATTGGCTGTGAAGTATCAAGCCTACTACCCAATACACATTTGTTAAGGATGATCCTGTGAACTAGGTTCTTTCCTATTTCGTTCTTTCCTATTTCTCTGCATGTGTAGGAGAAAAGAGCTTGTAAGAAGCCCCCTGGTGAGTCTACTAAGCATTTTACTTTCTTCCATCTTCACCCCTGATGGCTCTGAAGGATTAATCAATCACAGACCATTCTCTGATCATCCGGGTGGTCACATGACTCAAGCAGTGGTCACATAACTCAAGCCTGACCAATCAGGAATTCCCATGCTCTGTCAGCAGAGATTGGCTCAAGGGCACATTACCCAAGGAAGAACACAGGGGAGGAGGGGATTTACTTCCTTTATAACAGGGCTACTGGTGGCTACTTTTATCTTTGAGGAAAATGGTTACCTGGGGAAGCAGAGAATACAATCACACCCACAAGAGAAGGAGGAAAACTAGGGTTGAAGATTTGAAGATGGAGAGAGAGAAGGAGGGAGAGGGATAAGAATAGAGTCTAAATGAAGGTTACAGACTATGGTTTGCCTTCTGTTTTTATAAATTAAGTTTTATTGGAATACAAATATGCCCATTTGTTTATGTATTACATATACTTGCATTCATGCTACAACAGTAGAATAGTTGGAACGGATACTATATCCAATGGGTTATTCCTGACTGAGGGCACATCAAGTATGTTGCCCTTCTCAAAGATCTTATAATTTAGTGAAGGGCAAGAAATGTAAATATTAAAGCACATTAAGATAATGGGAATAAGGATGAAATGCAGGATAGAAATAAGTCTAACAAAATAACAATGCTAACAACAATGATAGTGTTCCTGATGACGACAGATACCATGATTGATTGCATAGTGGCACTGTGTTGCCTCTTTAAGTATATTGTCACTCATCCTCCAAACAACCTTGCCAAATAGATGTTTCAGTTAGGATACAAAAATGTTTGCTGTAGTAACAAGCAACCCCCATAGCTCATGCTGCATATCCAGGGGGGATCAGTAGGAGGATTTGCTTATTATAAACAGTCAAGATCCCAGGATAATGAAAGCTTTCTCCATATGTTTTCATATTTGCCTCACTGGGGGAAGGGATCATTGTAAATCACACACTGTCTCTAAAAATGTCTGTCCACAAGTGAAACACATCCCTTCCACTCACATTTCATTAGTCAAAACAAATCATTTAACCATTCCTAAACTGAGGAGTACTGGTGGAATGTAATGCTACCATGTGCTTAGAAAGAGAAGAGCTATAAATATTAAGAGAATGCCAGTGCATTAGTCAGGGTTCTCCAGAGAAACAGAACCAATAGGATATAGATATATTGATAGATTATAGACGATGGATGATATAGATATAGCTATAGATATAGACATAGACATATGAGGAGATTTATTAGGGGAATTGGCTCACATAATTATTGAGGCTGTGAAGTTCCACGACAGGCTGTCTGCAAGCTGGAGATCCTGGGATGCCAGTAGCGTGGCTCAATCCAAGTCCAAAAGTCTCAGGATCAGGAAAGCTGATGGTGTCAGTCTCAGTACAAGTCCAGAGGCCTAAGAACCCAGCAGGTTGCTTTTGTAAGTCCTGAAGTCCAAAGGCTGGAGATCCTGGGGTTCTGATGTCCAGGGACAGGAGGAGAAGAATGTCCTAGCTCTAGGAGAGAGAAAAAGGAAATCTTTTTCTCTCCTTTTTTGTTCTATCTGGGCCCCTAGCCAATTGGATAGTGCCCACCCACATTGAGGGTGGATCTTCCCCACTCAGTCCACTGATTCATGCACCAGTCTCCTCTGGAAACCTCGCAGACACAACCAGAAGTAGTACTTTCCAGTTTCCTAAGTATTCCTTAGTCCAATCAAGTTGACACCTGAAATTAATTATCACAACCATGAATCTTTACTCAAATCGGTATTATCAGTATTCACTTTTCTAATGAGAAAACATAGTAAGATAAGTTAGGAGACTTCCTCAAGGCTGTCAGCTAATAAGTAGTCATGTTAAAATTGAACCCAAGTCAGTATGAATCTAAACCCCAAGACATTTTTTTTGTTTTACCATGTCACAGTCTTTTCTTATCAGCTTTGTGTTAGTTGATTGAATAAAATAGTAAATTCACATGATGTAGGACCAATCAGGACATGTAAAACATTTGGGTTTGATGAGCTTGGAAATAGTAAGCCCTTTAATATTTTTAATAAAGACATTTACATTATATAAGCAATACTTAATAAAGACATGGACAGCAGTTTAGACCAGAGAATTGGGTCTGCAGTGGGATAAGGGAGCAGTATAAAAGTTGGAATAAGATAATGCAAAAAAAAAAAAAAGTGAGGGAGAGATTGAAGAGGAAGATAGAAGTGAGTAGTTAGAAGGGAGGTTTCAGACAGAGACCTTTCCTGCTCTTGAGTAGCTTAAGTATAATTCTTTCCTAAAAGGTACAGGTTCAAATATTTATGAGACAGAGTTACTATTCCTTTTAGAGGCTTGTCAAGTGTAAGAGGAGGAAAAATCTGTTTGTGAAGGGAGTTTACAGTATACTTAAAGTTTATTTTAAAAATAAATAGGACTTGATAGATAGGGCAATAAACAACAGGCCCCATCAGTAACCTTCCAGGAACACTAACAGGAAGCATCTGTAGGCTGCCAAGAGCCAGAAATAAGAATGAACAATTCTTACCATCAGAGTCACAGGACAAAGTCACAAGTCACAAACAAAGTGACAGGACAAAGTCAGAGTCACAAACAAAGAGGATATTTGGGATGCAGCATCTCTAAGCCAAGTTACTCTCTGTGATGGTCACACTCACAGTTATGTGGAATACACCCACACAGGTAAAATCACATCTGAATCAGATGTTGCTGGTCCCCTTTGCTATGAATTCCAGGTTTTGTTTTAGCTTGAAATTATGACACAGCACACAAAAATATATGGGGATCTTTAGAGAAATATAATAGCACAGAGATATTAAACATTGTATGCTCTCAGTAATTAGGAAGTATATGTGGTCAAGAAGAGTTTATGTGTTCTCTCCAACCACTTATTCTCTTGATATTTATATGTATTAAATGTATACAGGCATGACTATTTATTTAGGTGCTCCTACAATATGCTGGGCATGATTACAGGAGCTAGGGATGCAGACGTGAAGAGGAGAAACAATCTTTACCTTCATGGAGCCTCATATTTTACTGGAAGAGTAAAACAAGGACACAAACGCACAAGGTGATTAAAGATTGGGGCATGTGATCTGAATGTATGAAAAGAATGATGTCATGGAAAACCTGGGGAACAAGGAGTGGAACTGACTATAGGTAGTGGTCAAGGAGCCCTTTGAGGTACTAACCTTTGAGGTGAGAACTGAAAGGTAATAAGCCAACCATGCAATGACAAAGCATGATATATATTTGGGCTTGCTTCAGTTATAGGTCAGTGCAAAAGTAATTGCAGTTTTTGCAATTTTAATGGTAAAAACTGCAATTACTTTTGCACCTACCTAATAATAAAGACTTTCTTTCTGGAGACAAAAGTATAATAGAGCTGGATTGTGAAGCTCATTGGATTGAGGATCTGAGCTTTGTTCTTTCTGAGATCTGAGATCCGTCTCTGTCCTGCCACTTAATAGCTACACACTCTTAAGTTAGCCATCTAAATTTTATAAGTGCGGATTTCTTCACGTGTAAAACGTGTGGGTTGGGCCGGCAGATCTCTAAAATCTCCTCTAGCATGAAAAGTCCATACTACTTTGTCTTCTGTTGCCACTGCAATAGTGTCCATATGCTTTCTCTCAACACACCACACACATACACACTTAAGAATATGTGTATTAAGTCTTCTACTTGCAAACTGCTGTCAGGAATTGACCCTGGGAAAAATAGGAAATAACTTTTCAATACAATTTGAATATAAGTAAAAATTTCAACCTTAGCCCCTTACTCCAAACACTACTTTGCTGAGGTAACATATTAGCTATTCCATAAAGGTCCCTGGGCCTTTATCTTATCTTAAGACTTTATATTAGAGAATATACCACTCCCCTTTCTCAAACTATCCATCAGTGGCCACAGCCTTGGATGCTCCGTGTATGTGTGTGTGTGTGTGTGTGTGTGTGTGTGTGTGTGTGTGTGTCTATGTGTGTCTATGTGTGTTTGTGTCTGTGTGAGACTCTTCCTCCTTATTCTCCCCTCAATGCAACTCAATCCAACTGCATGTAATGGGCTGTTTGATGACCTGGGGAATAATGGGAAAAGATGAGGGAGGCCAACGGATTTGCTTCCAAGGAATTTGGATTTGGGATTATAAGATAGTGGATGGGTTGGTTGCAGGGCCCAAAATGAAGGATACACAAAAGGCTACAGAAGCATAATGATGACAAAGCATTCAAATGAAGCCCGTTGACTCCATGTCTGTTGAGGCTCTCAGAGCTGTTTAAATCCAGACTCATTTTCCAGTTCTGTCTCCCACGAGGCCCAGGCTTTATAGTATTTCCTGCCCCTGATTTCTATGAAATTTCTCTGGGTCCTATCAGCAACCACATTTCTACTTGACATACCTTAACTGGAATTCTTTCAGTCAAATTACATTCACTAAAACAAAGGGTGGCTCATTCAACAAATAAGATAAACTCCATGAAGATGTTAATGGTGACCAGATTTAGAAACAGGAGTAAGAAATACAAACAGGGGAAAGGCTCTGCTTTCAAGGAATAGAGGTCAGGTGACCAGGAGCTGCTGGCACGGGGAGAGGTAAATGATGCCTGTTGCAAAAAAATGGATTCCACAAAATGCAGTTTGGAGTCGGGGCAGGGAGGTGCTCCAAAACTGGCCTGGGAGGATCTAAAAGAGAAGACTAGGAGGAAGAATTTTGGCCTACAATTTTGCTAATGAGAAGTACTCAATTCCACAGGATAGAAACTGCCCTCAAAGCTCCCAGAAATGTTTATCTTCTTCTTCCAGGTACCTTCCAGCATCGTGCCTAACATACAGTAAAAGTAATAATACCACTACTTATTCGTGGGGGGCTTGAAATTGTCTTTCAGGTACCACATAGAAAGACATTCTCTCCTAGTCATTCTTTAAAGAACTCTATTCTTCTCCCACTGAACCATTCATTAAACATTTTTGTTAATTCTGTGGCTTATGATTCTCCACTTAGAAATCATGGGTAGGACAATTAAGTTTGTCATTTTTAAGAAGAGGATGGTATGGAGTGATTGCCCAGTAGTCACTTCCAGCCGCCAGCTGTGATGAGTCTATAAAACATTTTGTTTGAATAATGCATGGAAACTTAAAATACAGCACATGGTTACAAAAGGTAGAAATATTCTAAGTCAAGTTATTTCTCCTCATAAAATAGTATCCCCCACCCCCAGTATTAGCAACAAAGCAGAATTATTCTGTATTGCTGGAAATGTAAACATTTAATGCTTAAGGAATGACTGAATAGATATTAAACCTAGTTTCATCCCATGCTGTAGACAGGCAAAGTTCTAATGAGAGTAAGGCTGAGCAAAGGTTATTTAGCTGAAAGATGCTTATTTGGATTGAACATCTTCTCTGCTCTAGGGTAAGCAAGGACAGATAGGCAATCAGCTTATAAAAGCAGGCACTGTGTGCCATCCATAATGTAGACCTATATATCTGACCTAAAAAGGCCACCGCTCATGTTTCCAGAGTGGAAAAATGCATATGAAATACCTTACCTGTAAGAAAAGATCCTTCTGTTTAGTCAGAAGTGGGCCAGCAAACTGATACCTTGACAGCATGCTGGAGAGTCTAGCAAAGGGGGCAGAAGGGGATGTAGACTTCATTCCTGCCTTGTCTCAGTCTCTAAAGCACAAGGACATCTTTGCTCTAGAAAATGACACTTTGTTTGTGTAGGTGCAGAATTTTTAATCATGTTCAATTGTTCTCCCAGAGTAAAACCTGATCATCGCTACAGATGCAACTTTTCTAAAGCCACCATGTTAATCACAGTTGTTATTTCCTGACCATTTGAGTAGCTCTCAACACGCTATCCAAATTTTTATGATCCATGGGGGAAGAACAGGATAAATAGGGAAAGGGAGATAGATGGAGGGTTCTTATCTTGAGCATTTTAATTAATCCAGTCTCATAAAGTAATTTAAATCAATGGATAGTTTAAGTCTGATTGTCAAAGCATTCCTATTGAAATGGAAGCCTTGGAAATAACCTTAGGAAGCTTTTTTTTATAGTTTGGATCCAACTCTGTCCAGAGTGCTCAATCCAGGGCTAGAGAAACTTATAAATGGTTTTCCTTTCCAAACAATCTGAATGATAACCACATCATACTTCTTTTAAGACAGATGGTGAGAGCACAGTTTGCCTTTCAGTTTCAATTCACTGCCATCTTTTATAAGCAGCATGGTTAAGCGAACTGCTGAAGAGAACGGCCTCCCAGGCCATTCTGCCTAATTTTAACAATACTGGGATGAAACCTCATGCTTTAATATTATGGTTCACTTTCCCAAAATGTTTTATGAAACTTGCCTTAAATTTGCCATCCGAGATTCATATCTGATAAAACGTAGGCAACCTCCCTAAAAGTAAATACACAAGAAGTTGGCAATTTTTCCTATGTTCCTGACACCATTGTCTGCCTCTTGATTTGTGTGGGTGTTCTCATTTCCAGAACTCTGGCTCACATTGTTTTCATAACTCCATTTTTTTATGTCCCGTGATGCCCTAAAAGAGAAGCCAAGATCCACCAAACTCTGAAGTATACCATCTGGATTTATGTTTGTCTTGAATACCAACTTACTGAGTGTTTACTGTGGACCTCCCACTGTGCTAAACCTTATATTTTTTATCCGTGTTGATCACACAATATTGAAAGATTAATGCCATTTTATAGATGAGAAAACAGCCTCAGATAGGTTAGGTACCTTTTCCAAAGTCATATATCTCATAAATAGAAGTACAGAAATGCAAACTTGGGTATAATGTTAAAGCCCTGCATTCTAACCTTCACTGAACAGCACCTTCATTTAATTCCATTGCTCAGGGGGATGCTTGAGCACTGACTCTAGTAACAAAGCCTGATCAATAGCAGACTTACCTTTGAAATTGCCCCCAGTCCTGTTTTGGTGGCTTCCCACTTGATCACTAAATATCTGTATTATTTTGTGCCTAGACTGGGTGAAAAATAGTTGATTTTCTTTGGGGTAGGTACAGAGATAGTTCAAGCAGTCCTTGCCAAAGAAAAGAGTGGCTATCATCACTTATATTGAATCTCTTTCTACCAGGGAAATTCCAGAAGAAATTACAGACCTAGACTTATATCCCAAGCTTATATCCCAGAGCTCAGCATTTAGATATGCAAATATTTGTTGAATAAATGAACAAGTGTATGAACAGAGACTTCATTACCCAGGGACAAGAGACTGCAACGGGAGAGCCTTTCACTGTGTCTTGCTTTGACCAATGATACTTCTGATACCAGTTCTTTCCTGATTCCTGGGTGCCAGTTCAGTTATCCAGAAATATCCCCAGAAATAAAACTTCCCTTGGGTCTTTCCCTGATAGAAAGCCCTGTCCACCAAGAAGCTTACCATTTATTTTAGAATAAATTTAACTTTTCTCAGGTGGCACTGTCATAATACTCTCTCTGTACTTAGCTTCCTGGGCATGAAAAATAAAAAATTTTTAAAAAGAGAGTGCTTTTTGTGCTTTAAATTAATCAGACTTCTGAAAAACCAAATGATGTTGTTAGTGGTCTATCATTTTCATTAATTCAACATATATATATATGGAGCCACAACTGTGTGCCAGGTATATTCTAAAAGCTATGGATTTTGTGGGTATGAAAATGAAAGGGACAAGAATCTTTGCTCTTATGAAACTTAAATACCAGTGGAGGGAGCCAGACAGGAAGCCAAATAGAGAAGTAAAACATAAAGTGTGTTGGGAGGTCACAGCAGCAAGAAGAGAAACAGAGTACAGAAGAAGTGGGGTATGCCATGCCGAGGGCAAGGTGCAATTTAAATAGGGTGGGAATTATAGGTTACATATGCACCCCCATTAAGAAGAGGTATATTGACATCCTATTTTCCAGTGCCTCCAAATGTGATCTTATTTGGAAACAGATTTGTTGAAGATGTAGCTAGCTACGATAAGGCTATACTGGAGTAGAGTGGGCTCTGAAACCAAAATGACTGATGTCGTTCTAAGAAGACAGGGTTAAGATACTCAGGGAGAGCACCATGACAACAGAGGCAGAGACTGGAGGGATACAGAGACAAGCCAAGGAACACCAAGGATGTCTGGCTGTCACCAGAAGCTAGGAAGAGGCAAGGAAGGATTCTACCTAGAGTCTCAAAGGGAGTACAGCCCTGCTGGCACCTGGATTTTTCTAGCTTTCAGAACTGTGGGAGAAGAAATGTCTCTTGTTTCCTAAGCCCCCTGGCTGGTGGCACTTGTAACGGCAGCCCTAGGAAGCTTGGGCAAGGAGGCCTCGCCTGTAAGGATGGCATCTGAGAAAAGACTTAAAGTTGGTGACAGTAGGTACAAAAATAACTCAAGCAGTCCTTGCCAGATCAAAAGAATGGCTGTGATGCAATGGTCATCACTTATATTTAACCCCTTTTTACAGTGCAAATTCCCAAAGTTCAGAGACCTAGTCTTATATCCCAAGCTTGTAGCCCAGAGCCCAAAATTTAGATACGCAAATATTTGTTGAATAAATGAATGAACAAACAAACAAGTGTATGAGCAGAGACATCATTACTCAGGGACAAGAGACTTCAGAGCATGTAGCTATCTGGGGGAGAGGGAATACAAAATCCTAAGTCCCTCAGGTAGGAATGTACTTAGCACAGAGGTCAGAGTGGCTGGGGTAGTGTGAGAAAAATAGCAGTCAATGAAGCGAAAGGGTAAATGTGACACAAATACCAAGGGTCTTCTAGCACAGCAGTGTTCAAACTGAAGCCCAGCATCATAATTATGCGGGGGACTTGTTAAAACACTGATTTCTGGGCTCAGCTCAACCTCAGTATTTCTGATTCAGTAGATCCTGGGGCAGGGCCTGAGAAAATGTATGTCTAATAGCTTCCGAGGGGATACTAATCTTTTTTTTTTGGTTTTTTTTTTGTTTTTTATTTGTTTATTTTTATTATACTTTAAGTTCTAGGGTACATGTGCATAACATGCAGGTTTGTTACATATGTATACTTGTGCCATGTTAGTGTGCTGCACCCATCAACTCGTCAGCACCCATCAATTCATCATTTATATCAGGTATAACTCCCAATGCAATCCCTCCCCCCTCCCCCGCCATGATAGGCCCCCATGTGTGATGTTCCCCTTCCTGAGTCCAAGTGATCTCATTGTTCAGTTCCCACCTATGAGTGAGAACATGCGGTGTTTGGTTTTCTCTTCTTGTGATAGTTTGCTAAGAATGATGGTTTCCAGCTGCATCCATGTCCCTACAAAGGACGCAAACTCATTCTTTTTTATGGCTGCATAGTATTCCATGGTGTATATGTGCCACATTTTCTTAATCCAGTCTGTCACAGATGGACATTTCGGTTGATTCCAAGTCTTTGCTATTGTGAATAGTGCCGCAATAAACATACGTGTGCATGTGTCTTTGTAGTAGAATAATTTATAATCCTTTGAGTGTATACCCAGTAGTGGGATGGCTGGGTCATATGGTACATCTAGTTCTAGATCCTTGAGGAATTGCCGTTCTAACTGGTGTGAGGTGGTATCTCATTGTGGTTTGACAAACCTGAGAGAAACAAGAAATGGGGAAAGGATTCCCTATTTAATAAATGGTGCTGGGAAAATTGGCTAGCCATAAGTAGAAAGCTGAAACTGGATCCTTTCCTTACTCCTTATATGAAGATTAATTCAAGATGGATTAGAGACTTAAATGTTAGACATAATACCATACAAACCCTAGAAGAAAATCTAGGTAGTACCATTCAGGACATAGGCATGGGCAAGGACTTCATGTCTAAAACACCAAAAGCAACGGCAGCAAAAGCCAAAATTGACAAATGGGATCTAATTAAACTAAAGAGCTTCTGCACAGCAAAAGAAACTACCATCAGAGTGAACAGGCAACCTACAGAATGGGAGAAAATTTTTGCAATCTACTCATCTGACAAAGGGCCAATATCCAGAATCTACAAAGAACTCAAACAAATATACAAGAAAAAAACAAACAACCCCATCAAAAACTGGGCAAAGGATATGAACAGACATTTCTCAGAAGAAGACATTCATACAGCCAACAGACACATGAAAAAACGCTCATCATCACTCGCCATCAGGGGATACTAATCTTACAGATCCAGGGACCATACTTTGGGAAGTACCGCTGTAGGCCATCCTAAGGACTTAGGCCTTTGTTTTGAGTTGGCTAAAATATTTTTGAGGGTTAGAGCAGGGGAGTAACACAATGTGACTTCCTCTTCAGCAGGAAACTATTTGGATTGAGAATGGACTGTAAGGGATGAAGACCGGAGGCAGAGTACAGTTGTGAGATTAGTGTAACAAAAACTGTGTAATGTGAAGCATCTACTAAAAAGTAGACATGAGCAAGTATGTGCTGCCTGTGACCCAGAGAATTTCAGAAGCGGGGAGGAGCAGTTGCATTTGTTCCCCAAAAACAAAAATGTAAATAAGAGATTTGACTTCCTTGGTGCCTTGAAAGCTTGGCATGCTTAGAGAGGAACATTTATTTCATAGGAATTATATTGCTTCTGAGGGCCACTGGCTTCCCCTCCATGTGTAGCCAATTTAGCAATCAAGCTCATGTCACATCTTGAAATTTTTAATGGGCCCTGTAGGCATCCCCTGGAGTTGATTGCCTGGCTTGCTTTTGAAGGAAAAAAAAAAGGGTCTTTTCATTCCACCCTCACACCAACTCAGAATCCTGTGAATTTTAAGACCTTTTGTTTGAGTAGCTAATGAGGACTCCAATGCACATGCTCTGGTAAAGTTCTCAGATCATTCACGGGGTGACCTTTAAGAAGGTCCTAAAATAGAATATATATCATCTTTTTATATAAAACCCAGATTTCACAGTAGAAGAAATTCCCAAATATGAAGAATAAAGCAAAATACCAGGATTAATAATGACAGGAAAAGGGATATTTAGAAGAGAACAATGCGTTCAAGCTTTTTGAAAGCATTTGATTTCTATTACCACATTTCCCTTTCATTCTGTGTGTGCTCCCACCTTCCCATTGATCTATCATCTTGGCAATATGCTCATAAAATCCACTCAGATCCCTTCAAAAGCATCATGGTTTTAGGTCTTGCTTGTTTGAAAGGAATTCAGAATTTTATAATTTGGGTTCTACAAATACCATAGTTAAAAACAAAAGGGTATTTTGTTTAAATAACAAAAATCTTCATGAAAGATATAGCTTAGGACCTTTCTATTTCAACATAAAAAGTGAAGTATCTTCCAAGTCTTACTTAGACCACTTAAGAGCTGACATACTGTATCATTAGTGATGTGACCGTAAGCAAAACTTAACTTCTCTAAGCTGATCTCATGGAGGTAGAAAGTAAAATGATAGATACCAGAGGCTGAGAAGGGTGCATGGGTTGGGGATGAAGAAGAAAGATTGATTAATGGGTACAAATACATTGTTAGAAGGAGTAGTTTTTAACGTTTGATAGCAGCACAGGGTGACTATAGTTAACAACAAAGTATTGTGTATTTCAAAATAGCTAAAAGAGAATACTTGAAACATTCACAAAACATAGAAATGATAAATACTTGAAGTGATAAATACCCTACATACCCTGACTGGATCATTGTACAGTCTATGGATGTAAGGACATATCAAATATATCCTATAACAATGTACAAATACTGTGTTTCAGGAAAAAAAAAAAAAAAAACTTCTCTGTTTCTCAGTTTCCACATCAATAAACTAAGGAAGTTTGGACCCTTCACTTTTATTTGGATCAAGTCATGAAGGCCCCAGTAAATTCAAGAATCAGCTAATTTAAATTGTACTATTTTGCCCTATATTTATTTTGGCTTTAAAAAAGGAAAGTTATTTTAATGCATGTCTTCTAGGATATTAAAACTGAGATAAAACTTCAAGTTCCTTTGGAGGCTAGGCTAGTAGCATCAATGAGCGAAGCAGGTAAGAGGCAAAGAAAACAAAACCAAGGACCAACAAGGTCCAAGCTAGGAGCAGGTAGTGAAAACTTCCAAATAAAAAGCAACTGGTACTCAACTCCAGGCTGTGCAGTGCATGCAATGCAAGAATAGAGGCCGAGGTTTGTTACACAATCCATTTCAGAAGCTCAAACTACTCATTTTTGTTGTTGTTATTTAAAACACTTGGAATTTTTTTTTTTTTTTTCTTGAGATGGAGTCTTACTTTGTCTTCCAGAGCTAGAGTGCAATGGTGCAATCTTGGCTCACTGCAACCTCCACCTCCGGGGTTCAAGCAATTCTCCTGCCTCAGCTTCTCACATAGCTGGAACTACAAACTCGTGCCACCACACCCAGCTAATTTTTGTATTTTTAGTAGAGACAGGATTTTACCATGTTGGCCTGGCTGGTCTCGAACTCCTTACCTCATGATCCACCTGCCTCAGCCTTCCAAAGTGCTGGGATTACAGGTGTGAGCCACCATGCCCGGCCTAAAACATTTGGATCTTTAAATCACAAGCAATTCTAATGTGAAACATTGTTATCACTATGTGGACCAAAGCAACATGTCTTCTAACTGAATCCAACATGAAAGCTATGTTTGCATGATGAAAGCCATATTGTTGCATGCTAAATGTCCATAAGGGGAGTATCAGGTCACAAGAGTCCTCATCTTAATTAATTTTCTCTCTGAAAAATATTAGGTTGGTGCAAAAGTTATTGCGATTTTTGCCATTACTGTCAAAGACAAAAACCGCAATAGCTTTTGCACCAACCTAATACTAACCTTATGCATGCCCCTACAAGAAAAAGGTTACGTGTTCATAATAGATCAAGATAGATAGACAGAAAGACAGGCATGGGTTATAATAAAAATGCTAACAAAACAACACAAACTGGATTTCCTGAGGGGCCTTAGACAACTGCAATTTGACCTTTCTGACTCTAAATCAAGATATTCTTTATTTCTGATCACTTGCATTGAAATGGTGAACAAAAGTGGTCAGAATCACGAGAATTGTCCCAATGCCCTAAGCTAAAAAATAGATAAGTGAGGATATAATTGACACTATATATAGGATTTTTTTTCCTTCCATGGAAAGATTAAAAGGATTAAGTAGTAAGCACCCTTAGGATATCTAAGTGGCTTTTTTTCTTTTTGTTTTTGTTTTACTAACAATATATTTGATATGCAGAGGCCCATAAATAATTTCAAGAAACAGTATTTAGATTTATGGATTTGCTATATAAATAAAATTAGACTTTTGTCAGCTTGTCTACTGTTACTGTATCACAGGAAAAATGTCTGGATGAATTTTCACCAATTTTGGAGAGAATATTTGTGAAGATTTGAGTGATAATATAGGTTATGTTCTGCATATCAAGTTGGATTCCTTCACAAAGATCTGAAAGTCTAGAGTAACTTATTTGAGAGAGAATTCTGGGTGGCAGGAAGGAAGGAAGGAGAAAAAGCCAAGACAGCTGCATCACTGAACTGGTGATGACTATAAGCAACTAGGCTCATTCCCACTGGGGAATGTCTGAGAACCATAACGAATGTGTTTCAGAATGGTCCCTTCAAAATCCAGAGAGACTGGGACATTTATTCATAGACTCTCATCCTCCAGTGGTTGGAATTTACCCTGGGTATTATCTTCCTTGCATATGAACACTACACATGGCTTGGGAAGAAGTCTTGAGGCAGAAGAGCAGAGAGATAATGGGGGCATTTGATGTGGGATGACCTCAGCATCATAGGAACCCTCCATCACATCAGCAGCTGGTGTGTAATCCAGGTAGAACACACACACACACAAAATCTGCTAAATTATGTATGCAAAACTGAAGGTCATCACTGAGAAAGGATGCTATTCTTCAAAGCGTGAGAACTTAGGAACAAAGAGAAATCTATGCCTTTTCCAATTGAGAGAGAAAAGCTATCATCACCATATCGTGACAGCCAGCACCGTTGGGCGCTGACTTTGAGCAACACTGTCCTGTGTGCTTTGCGTACATCCTTCATTTGGTCTTGCCACCACCTAATGCCACAGGCACTATTTTTATCCCCATTTTACGACAATCAAACTAATGATTGGGCAGATTAAGTCATAACACTTTACTATACCAAGAGAACAAACACTAACTGTGTTCCAAATACATGCTCAAATCAAGTCATAGAGAAGACACCTTGAATTTCAGGCATTGATTTGCCACAAGCTGCTTCACACGTGGGCAGCCCTTGAGAATATTCCTGGACTAGTAGCCATCAAGATATATTTATTTCATTACGGTTTATGATTCTCTCCCCACCCCCCACCAATTCTATCAACTCCTTTATTTAACATATAATGACCACAGAAAAGGAGAACAATCTCAAGGAAGTAAGAAAAAAATATGTGTACTTTTTCAGGATTAGAGAGGTTACAAATGAAAAATTTGCTTTCTCAGCATAAATACACATACAGTTATCTCATTTAGTGCTGCCAACTGAAGAACAATTTGGATATAACACCATACTTTTCAGAAATATTTTACATTAAATATATACATATGTATGTACCTCTTTCACCATATATTGGCTTTATGATTCTCCTAAACAATGATCAGTACACCAGTAAGTCACAAATAAAAAATTTTCTGAAAACCTAGTTAAATTATCTGGGTAAACAAAACTCATGTTAGAAAGGTCTCATGGCTATTGAACTTTCAAGAAACACACCTACTCTATGTCACAGGATCCACTCATAAAAAGCAAGTGTTTGTGAATGTGTATCTGAAAAGAAATTCACATTAAAGGGAATTATTTCTTAAAAGAGAATTTTTCTCTCCTGCTGGGTATCACCCTTGCGGGGCTCTAAAACAGAGGTAGGTGTTTGCAATTCATGACTTCAGAACCACTTGGACACCAAAGATGTGTGTGCCTCATGCAGAGACCACACTTCTCTTTCATGGTAACTAATGACTCCCATACCCTCTGCTCTCTTGGCTTCCAATAAAGGTTTTGAATACCAAGGTAGAGAGAATGGAGAAACAAGTATAGAATGGAAAAGGAACTGCTGAAAAATAACGGGTAAAGTGTCACAATGAGCATTTTTATTCTAAGTTATTTAATTTTGTTTAGGCAGGCCAAGTGGGTGAATGTTGTGGGTATGGTAAAAGGAGTCCTGGTAGGTGAAATAACATGAAATCCTCTTAATGATGCCAACCAAACTGTTAAAAACTGATACCTGGCAATTAAGATGTTTATCCACCTAGATTATTACTGCTTTCTTCTCTGTTCTTGGTAGATGTCTCCGTGATCTGTGTTTCAGTTGTGGCTCAACTAAAGAGGTTTTGTGAAACTGTTTTCAATTTCATTCTATTAGTTAGATAACTAAGTTAATTTTCTAAGATATAAAATCATGCTGAGAAACAGACACACACGCTGTCCCAAAAATCTTTTCTATGTTACTTAATACAAAAGTATTAAATAAAGTAGAAAAGAAAGGAAAAGTAGACAGCTAGAAATTGTAAACATAAATGCTGATGGACTTGGATGTGATATGAGTTGATTTGTCCAGCATGTTAACATACGTTCAGAGACGCTAGTGTCTTGTTTAGTCCCTTAATTTTTCTTAGGTGGCTTTGATTTTTAAAGCATATGGTTCTGTTAACAACTGGCCAAAAAATATTTGCACATGAGACTTTGCTTTTTAAAAAAATAATTAGTGTCTACAACAGTGAATTCTTTGCAGCTCACTACTTAAGAATAATACAGTCACATGGATATTTAGGGAGGATTATGTGAAAAACATGTTTCTGTATTTTTATGATCATATAGTAAAGGGGAATGGACATCTTAGGACTTTCGCTTAGTCTTCAGAGCCTCCTTGATATGCCTGATGCAGTATGTCAAGTTATAGGTGGACATATATAATTGGATTTTTCTAGGGATAAGGGCCATGGCTTTCATCAAAGTCTCAAAGGGGTCTAGGGCATCTCCCCACAGCATACACAAAAAAGTAAGAGCAACCAAGAGAAAATAAACAATTCTGAAGAGATGGTAGATCTTTCATTGCTTTTGTTGATCTAGTCTTAAGTGATGAACTGCTGGATTTCTTTGAGGGGCATCAAAGAGTTACTCACTCTATCTCATGTTATTTGCTCCATATATGAAAATCATTCTAGGCCTCTATTTAGGCAAAATGCTCCTCTCATAAACACCTCCACAGTATCCTTGTTTTAGACATAGCCAGTCTTAAACAGTTGGATACTCCTTTTTGCTTTGACTTGTAGGAGGTTTAGGGTCAAGTCTATGGCCTGTTTCTAGCAACTGTACCAGACTTTAAAGTCTATATGTCTATGATTGAATTTAACCCTGGAATGTAATAGTTTTTCTAACCTTATACCCAACTCCTTCTAATATTTATGTTATTATTCTGTGCCTCATGTTATTTTTAGAGGCTGTTTTAAACTCTCATACCCATTGAAATAATAAAGCTTGGAGGAAAATTAAACCCAGGGCAATTAGGTCACACTCCTATCATTTCCAGCCCTACCCTTGTTTTGTTTTTCCTGGTAGCACTTAAAATTAATCACCTAACAGTATATTACATATCAATTTATTTATGAGTGTCTATTTATGAGTGTTGTCTGTTTCTCCAACAGAAGAAGGTAAATACCAATGAGTCAGAGACATTATCTAACATGGTCAGTCTTGTATCCTTAGTACCTAGAACAAAGTCAAGCCCTAATAGGACCTCAGTAGAGATTTGTTGAATGAACCTGGTGATCTCAGTTCATAGAAAAGGTTATTGATCAATTGATCCACAGAGCTCAGCCAGTTAACTCCCTCCTCTGTGCTCTTTTGACTCCTGCTGAATTTTCCATAGCATTCAAATGGAATCATTTTTAAGTTTGGCAATCTCCTAAGTTTAGACAGAAATCCATTCTATATACATGAATGTTCCCTGTTTGAATAACAATATAATTCTTCCCACTTGTTTTAAGTGATTCTAAAAGGAGGAAATCATTGACTTTACAAGAATTTTGTAATTGGAAATCTGGGTACATTTTAGCAAAGGCTAATGGATGCATACTTATTTTTCTGTGGAGCTGTATTTCTACAGTACCTTGAAAGGAACTCTTATTAAACTTTTAAAGATATTCAAAACAAGCTTTCTGTTATGTTACTAAGGAAAATTAATATACTGTTTGTAGCCTTATACCAACTTCAGTTACATGGCCCTTAAATCATCATTTATATACTCTCAGTGTTCAGCAAAGAACAAAATATGAGTCCCATAGAATTTGTGGTTTGTTTTAAGGACGCGTGAGAGTACAATTGAGAATCATGCAATTCATAACAAATTCAATCTAGACAAGACAGTGTACTATTAAATGGAGCACCACCTATTTCTTCTTTCCCACAAGAGGCTGAAGAATGGAAGTCATTCATTCAAATATGAAATTCATGAAACACTTTAATTCTATGACAGCCATACACCAAGGAACAGAAAAAAATTATTTCATCTCATAATGTTTTGGAGACCTCAGGCAAATGTAAACTGTAGATGCTGTTAGACATTAAGGATTCATTGTGAGTACTAAACAGCTAAACTGAAAGTCTACTGGTTTATTTGACATTTCATGGGATTCTAGTAGGAGATTTATTAAATTATTTACCAAACTTCAACGGGAAAGATTGCCATTTATTCAGTCTGACTATAATGCTGATAGGCTTATTTCTTTCACAATGTGGTTTATATTAAGTGATAAAATATATGGTAATTAACATCTAGCGTCTACTATTAATTCACCAGTCATAATTCATTTAAATAGAAGACAGCAGTTCTTCTATGAGCTGACTCACTGGTGATTAAACATTCCCACAATTTTGTAATAAGATTTACCTTCTGTCAATGAGACACATCTGGGTCCCAGAGACCAAGGTTTAGTATTTATACACAGAAAATGGTCCTCTATTCACCAATGTCTTTTGAGGAAACTATCTACATAATTCCATCATAGCTGGTTCCATATAATTCATCTTCAAATATTTCTGAACATACAGCACTGGATACTATTCTTCTCTTAAGTGTGTATGTTCTTGCTAAATATTTATGTCCATGAATTACATATAGTCATATATATATATGTATATATGTATGTATGGGTATATACACATATCCATATATTGTGAGCATCTGTATGCATCCAAGATATGATGTGTATCTGCATACACACAGACATTGTGGACATCTATACACATGGCAAAATGGAAGTGGAGAACTAGAATTAAGCCAGGTAATTCTGAATAATAGAAATTTCATGGAGAGGATGGAAGAAACAATACCAGTGATGACACACAAATATCATGCAGAGGAAGGACCTAGCAGCATTGCTGCAAGATTGTAAAGTAACCAAAGTCTCAAGAGGACAGATGACAAAACTTACTTTATCTCAGATAAATGTGTTTCCTGGTGAAGAATGCCTCCTAGGTGATAATTGAGTCCAGTAAAATGGTAAATTATAGAAATGAGAACAATGCTAGCCTAAAGCAGGACCTGTGACTACCAAGACTTGATGACAGAGGACTTGGAAGAAAAGAACAGGGAAAAGTTGAACACAGAGAAGATAGCACAAAGAGTTTGTGACTTTGCAATGAAGGGTGGTTGCCTCCAGGTTCTGATCAATGGAAAAGGGGGAAGAAGAGAGTGTGAAAGTTAGTGGGAGAGATTTGAAGATGCTATTCTGCTGGCCATTAAGGTGGAGGAAGGGGCCAGAAGACATGGAATGCAGGCAGCCTCCAGAAGCTGGCAACCTCAAGGAAATAGATTATCCTCTGAAGCCTCCAGAAGGAATGTAGCCCTGCTGGCATCTTGATTTTTAGCCCCGTGAGACTTCTGATATACAGAACTGTAATAGAACCAGTCCTTTTATTACATCACTAAATTTGGGGTAATTCGTTACAATAACAATGGGAAATTAATATACTCTTTCCTACCAGGAGTGGCCTTTTCTCATATGAATTTTCTGGAACTATATTATCCAGTAATTTAGAAACAATATTTGGGTTTGAATAAACTTCGTTCATCTTCCATTATGCCTCTGTCTCCCTCAGTTTAGGATTGAGTGATCTATATGTTTGTGGGTGTTTTATTTTCCAGCAAGAAAGATCCAAGGAATTCATATCATTTCCAAATCAAATTTCACTGTTCAAAACATTAAGCCCCATAGATCTCATACTACTTAAGGTAAATTACTAAAGACAAACTTTAAAACAGCTTAATAATAAATAAGAAATCTTTTTTTCATTCAATGAGCAAGCAATAAAATAATTTCAACTTTCTTTTACCCAATTTTAAAGTTATTTTAATTTATTAATACTGGTTCTGTCAGAACAAAGACTCTTAAATGTGTTTGATAACTTGATGATTCTGTTGTGAGAGAAAAGGTAAGCTCTGAGATATCAGAGAAGTAGCACAGAGTCATTTTCACAGTCCATTTCACATACTCTCCCTATTTGCTCCTTAAATCAATTTACATGTCCCTCAAGGAAGAGTGTTTATATATTTTGTCCATCATAACTCAGCTAATTCCTCATCCTTTATGTTTATTCCCACTGAAACTGAACACACCAAGGGCCTCCCTGGGGTCTCTGCCCAGGGCTTTATAACCACGAAACGGGCGCCTCCTTTCCTTCTTGGCATTTGCTGCCAAAGAGAGTCTAGATCTGACAGATGCCTTCAATTCACATTCATCCAAGACTAACCAAAAGAGACACTGAACGGTTAGTTTGTAATCCCCTTATTGCATCATTTTGCTTTAAAAACAAAACAAAACTAGTAAGAAAAACAGCAAAACACAGTGTGAAGCGCACAACTTTGCAATCGGACTCCAGTTTACACCCCAACTCTTAGCCTGCCTGATGTGCACCCTTAGACAACTAACCCAATCCCTTCCAGCTTCCATTTTCCCACTCGTGTCATGCAAGAAGAAGCAGTATTTCTTTTAATCACTTGGTATGGGGACTAAATGAGATGCTGTCTTCAAAGCTTTTATATAGCGCTGACTGATGGCAATTGCTTGATAAAATGCCACTATCACTCTTCCATCTCTTAAATAACTATTTTAGAACAAAACCTGTTACTTAACTTCTTTGGGTGGCATCTTTTTCATCTGTTAAGTAAGGAAATTTGACTAGATAATAATGTATCATTTTCCCTTTAGTGGTGCAATTTTACAATACTAAGGACAATAGAAATATAAAGTGCATGGTTGTAAAAGTGAAGGGATAGTTAGGTAAAAGAATATAGAAAGAGAGAATTGCATTGACATATGTTTCTACAACTGTCTTTAAGCATTCTTTATTTGTCCACAGCTTATTTAACAGACCCCTATGGGACTACCTACTCTGTCAGGTGTTATTCTAGGCTCAAAGGATTCAACAAGAAGCAAAACAAAGATCCTGCCCTCAGGCAGCTTACATTCTTGTGGGCAGACCAATGACAAACAAATGTATAGAAACATGTCAGGTGGGGGAAAGTGCTGTGAAGGTGGATAAGGCAGGTAGGGGAGAGTGACTGATGGATGGGGAGAATATTATTTTATTTGATTTTCTAGTGATACATATTTGTACCTATTTATGGGGTCCATGTGATAACTTGTTACATGCATATGTGCAATGTTCAACTCAGAGGATTTAGGGCAAGCATCAGAGGATTTAGGGCAAGTATCACTTCAAATATTTATTATTTCTATGCTACAACTGTCTTTTATTAATAATCACTCTCATATTAGCTATTAAGTTCTATTGTGCCGTAGATCATTTGGAAATATACTGACCTGTGAGGTATCTCCAATCAAATTTTATAATAAAATAAAAGCTAATATTTGTTGTCTATTCTATGGCCAACACTGTTCTATGTGTTTTATGTTTAACTCATCTGATCCTTGAAAGACTCTCATACACACACATAGGCACACAGTATATGGGGAAACTCAAGCAGAATTTCCCAATGTAATTATTCAATAAAATTTTACTTTAAGTGCTCTCCCTGCAGGATAAAATTGATTTGTGCTATGCCCTCTCCCTCTGCCTTTATACTTTGTCTTTTTCTTTTTCTTAAGAACACACTTGATTCCATATGAACTTTAAAGCAGTTTTCTCCAATTCTGTGAAGAAACTCATTGGTAGCTTGATGGGGATGGCATTGAATCTATAAATAACCTTGGGCAGTATGGCCATTTTCACGATACTGATTCTTCCCATCCATGAGCATGGAATGTTCTTCCATTTGTTTGTGTCCTCTTTTATTTCACTGAGCAGTGGTTTGTAGTTCTCCTTGAAGAGGTCCTTTACATCCCTTGTAAGTTGGATTCCTAGGTATTTTATTCTCTTTGAAGCAATTGTGAATGGAAATTCATTCCTGATTTGGCTCTCTGTTTGTCTGTTACTGGTGTATAAGAATGTGTGTGATTTTTGCACATTAATTTTGTATCCTGAGACTTTGCTGAAAAAAGAAGACATTCATACAGCCAACAGACACATGAAAAAATGCTCATCATCACTCGCCATCAGAGAAATGCAAATCAAAACCACAATGAGATACCATCTCACACCAGTTAGAATGGCAGTCATTAAAAAGTCAGGAAACAATAGGTGCTGGAGAGGATGTGGAGAAATAGGAACACTTTTACACTGTTGGTGGGATTGTAAACTAGTTCAACCATTATGGAAAACAGTATGGCGATTCCTCAAGGATCTAGAACTAGATGTACCGTATGACCCAGCCATCCCATTACTGGGTATATACCCAAAGGATCATAAATCATGCTGCTATAAAGACACATGCACATGTATGTTTATTGCGGCACTATTCACAATAGCAAAGACTTGGAATCAACCTAAATGTCCATCAGTGACAGACTGGATGAAGAAAATGTGGCATACATACACCATGGAATACTATGCAGCCATAAAAAAGGATGAGTTCGTGTCCTTTGTAGGGACATGGATGCAGCTGGAAACCATCATTCTTAGCAAACTATCACAAGAACAGAAAACCAAACACCGCATGTTCTCACTCATAGGTGGGAACTAAACAATGAGATCACTTGGACTCGGGAAGGGGAACATCATACACCGGGGCCTATCATGGGGAGGGGGGAGGGGGGAGGGATGGCACTGGGAGTTATACCTGATGTAAATGACGAGTTGATGGGTGCTGACGAGTTAATGGGTGCAGCACACCAACATGGCACAAGTATACATATGTAACAAACCTGCACATTAGGCACATGTACCCTAGAACTTAAAGTATAATAATAATAAAAAAAAAAACGGAAAAAAAAAAGAACACACTTGAAATTCTAACTTGAAAGTAATTTTGAATATTTAAAAAGGTTTTATAATTTTTTTAAAGTTATGTGTTTAGCATAACAGGGTCTAGATTAACATGTCAAATGTCAAATACAGGAAATAAACAGATGATTATGTGATAAAGAGGCTTAAGTATTGGCAGAAAAGCTTCAATCATTTTGAAGGGAAAACATATTAATTAAAGAGTAAAATTAGGAACTATGCCCAAGAACAATTAAAAACTCTAGGGCAGAGCTGTCCAATGAAAACAGAACGTCAAGCATACATGTGAACCACATATATTATTCCATATTCTCTAGTAACCCACATTATAAGAATGTTTAAAAGCATGCAAAATTAATTATAATGATATATTAAACACATTACATCCAAAATACTTTTATTTCCATATATAATGAATATTAAAAATTATTAATGAGTTATTTTACATTCTTTTTAAAAAATTAATTACTTGTCTGGGCATGGTGGTTCACACCTGTAATCCTAGCACTTTGGGAGGCAGAGGTAGGCAGATCACTTGAGGTCAGAAGTTCCAGACCAGCTTGGCCAACATGGTGAAATTTCATCTCTACTAAAAATACAAAAATTACCCAGATGTGGTGTCATGCGCCTGTAGTTTCAGCTACTTGGGAGGCTGAAACAGAAGAATCACTTGAACCCAGCAGGCAGAGGTTGAAGTGAGGCAAGATCTCACCATGGCACTCTAGCCTAGGCAACAGAGCAAGACTCCATCTCAAAAAATAAATAGATAAAGTAAAATAAGTTAATTTATAATTGAGAAATAAAACTTGTATATTCTGTACAATATGATGTTTTGAAATGTTTGTATATGTTATGGAACAGCTAAATCACACTAATTAACATAAGCATTACCTCACATACTTATTTTTTGTGGTGAGAACACAAAATCTACTGTCTTAGTGATTTTCAAAGGTGAAATTCATTACTATTAACTGTAGTTACCATATTATACAACAGATCTCTTGAACTTACTCCTCCTATCTTACTGAAACTTTTTATCCTATAACCAACATCTTCCTGATCTCACCCTCCAACCTGGTAACCACCATTCTACTCTCTGCTTCTATGAGTTCAATTTTTTTAGATTCCATATACAAGTGAGATCATGTGATATTTTGTCTTTCTGTGCTAGGTTATTTCACTTAACCTAATGTCCTCCAGGTTCATTTATGTTGTCACAAATGCTACTTGGGAGGCTGAGACAGAGGCAGAGGTTGCAGTGAGCTGAGATCATACCACTGCACTCCAGCCTGGGTGACAAAGCAAGACTCCATCTCAAAATATAATAATAATAATAATAATGATAATTGTTATTATTATTATTATTAAATTTGCTTAACAGTTTCTCTTTATTTCACTTAGTCATCAAAATCAGATCTTTGGCTCTAAAAAACTGTAAAGAGATAAAGGAGATAAGCATGAAGAACATAGGTTTACACTTCCAGGAACTATAAAAAAAAACATATGTACAAGGAAAAAGTTGTGTTAACTATATTATCATAGTAAATCATTACATCATTTGTGTTAAAAAAATAGATTAGAAAACATTTTATCAGGAAATTATTAGAAGAAACAGGTGAATTAATTAGTTACTGTCATTAGTTGGATTAATAACAATTCATTTATTCTAGACTGGTTTATCACAAGGGTTCTTCCAAGTAAGAATATATGATTTTATGTTAGAATATGCTAGAAAGTGTTTAAAGAATTTTGGGGCCGGGCGCGGTGGCTCAAGCCTGTAATCCCAGCACTTTGGGACGCCGAGACGGGTGGATCACGAGGTCAGGAGAT
>NW_012115821.1:4053917-4079464 GCF_000951035.1 Colobus angolensis palliatus
AAAAAGAATTTTGGAAAAGCATACAGTTAAATAAGTAAATTGTAGTTGGCATTCCTTCTTGGTGAGTAAAGTCAGTCATAGGTTCATGAGAGAAAAATCTAACTAGATTTTTAAAAGCTTTTTCAAAAGCTTTACCTTTATTAGTCAAGGTAAAGCAGAGAATACATACTGTTGATTTAAAACAACAACAACATCAATGTTTTATAGTTTCCAGTTTATAGGTCTTTCATCTCCTTAGTAAAATTTATTTTGAAGTTTTTTTGATAATATCATAAATGGGAGTGTTTCCTGATTTCTTTTTCAGGTAGGTTGATATTTGCGAATAGAAATGTCATGGATTTTTTTATGTTGATATTATGTGTTACAACTTTAATGAATTCATTTATCAGATATAGAAGTTTTTTGGTGGAGTCATTGGGGTTTTCTATATATAGGATCATGTCATCTGCAAACAGAGATAATTTTACTTTTTCTTTTCCAATTTAGATAGCCTTCATTTATTTTTCTTGTCTAATTGCTCTTGATAGTGCTTCTAGTAGTATGTTGAATAGAAGTTGTGAAAATTAAGAATGTCTCCAGAGATTGCTAATGTCCCCCAGTTGAGGGTGTGGGCAGCATGCCCAGTCAAGAACCACTGTACAAGATTGACTGGAAAGTGAGTTGTGCTGTTGTTGTTGTTGTTGTTATTTCATGGAGAGGAAAGGATTCAAAACTGAAAAAAAATACATCCAATCAAGCAATGATTTTGGAAGCAAGTTTTCCAAGCCGGTAAAACAGCAAATGCTATACCTGATAATGAACTTGGAAAGTCCAAAGAACATACAAAGGATTTGTGTGACTGAAGCACACAAACGAAGAAGGAAATAGAATCAGCGAGGCAGCAAAAGACTTTCAGGTCATGACAGAGAGCTTAGATTTATTCTTTCTTTAAGTGTGATTACAGATTTCAATAAAAGAGAGAATTTCTGATTAGCTGTGAAGCAAGAAATGTTCTGACTAGACCTTTAAATATGGATAGGCCTGGAATTTTACAACCTGGGATGAAAGATAGAAGCATTCCAGGAATGGATAAGGGATCGGAGATGATAAATTCTGGCTGGGTTGGCACCAGGGCTGTGTAGAAATAGGTTTTTGGAATTGTCAGAAATGTAGTCTAATGCTGGAAAAAGGGACATCTTCCACTCCAACCACTACTGGGATGACAACTTGGAGAAGCTCTCTCAAGGAGAGTGTGTTCCGGGCAACACACTGGCAGCAGCTGTGAGCTGTGGTACCCACTGCGTGTATATAGATTCTGACTCAGCTCCAAACAAAAGGGCCCGAAGCCAAGGGCAGGTGGAGCAACCCAACACAAGCCAGAGACTGACAACCCAGGGACAGGCAACTAACAGCACAAAGATATCAGCGACTTGAGTTTAAAATGTTCTTCTCAGAGGTTTACAGAGTCAACACCTTCAGACCAATGGAGACAAAGATAACAGACTTTGGGTCTTTATTCTAACTCCTTTGCTGTTGTTTTGTCACTATGGAATTGGCATGTTCAAGGCATTCTTCTAAGTGCTTGCCATTCATTTTCTCACTTAATTTTATGAATGATCCTATGGGGC
This sequence comes from Colobus angolensis palliatus, assembly GCF_000951035.1. Classification (NCBI taxonomy): domain Eukaryota; kingdom Metazoa; phylum Chordata; class Mammalia; order Primates; family Cercopithecidae; genus Colobus; species Colobus angolensis. Next base: position 4,055,525 of record NW_012115821.1, read on the forward strand.
AGATTCTCTTATTTTCAGTATTTTTTTAAATAAGACACTAGAGTCTAGAAATGTTCTGTTTCTTGCCCATGCAATTTGAAACCTCAAAAATCTGATTTAAGCACAACTTCTTTAGCCAACATATAATACTCAAATAAAGCAATAAACACACTGTAGCACTCTGATGAAGCAATGACAAAAATGAAATCACCTGCCAAAAATCATATCCGGCTAATTCCTAATAATTTGAGGAACAATTACTACTAAATTGCTAGGATTTGACCTTCAACTAGTACCAGCTGTACTGTATATGAATTACCTAGTTTAATTCTCATAAAAACCTATGAGAAAAGTCTTATTAGTTATTTCAATTTATAGATGAGAAACTTGAGATATAGAAATCTGAAGCATCTTGTCTGAAGTCACACAACCAGTAGGTGGTGGAATTGAGATTATAACCCCGACAGTCAACTACCCAGTGCTTTACTCTGATACTAAATTATTGAACCCAATTTTCTTCCAAAGAGGAAGTGTTCAGAAACTCAGAGTTTTATTTGATAAAAAATCAGGTGCATTATTTAAAATCTAGGCAACATTATTTAAAAGAATTTCATAAACAAGGACATCTGATAATGTCATACACCAAGGCAACACTTTGGAAAGCTTCCCTTATGTTCTTACTGTTTGTGCAGAAGTTTTAAAGAAAACACATTAAATTCATTTGTCAATTTATTTCACATGATATCTAAATTTACAAATAAGTCTACGGAAAGATGACTTGGTTTCTTGATTCTGTAATCTTGTATTAATGCATTGGATAGTTGATGGATTCAGATATTTCCAAGTACCTTAGGTAAGGATCTGTCCCTACTCCATCTACTCCCCCACCTTCGAATCTTCTAACCAAAAACACTTTGAGAAACCAGCAAAGACCAAGAGTTCCAGAAGCCACTGTCAATGTTTTAGAATTTGTGTATTTGTATGAGTTCCAGTGTCTGACATAGGAATGACAGAATGCCACTATGTATGTGGTAGTATACTTCCTGTGACACCAGGGTCACGTAAGAGACTGACCCAACCTGTTGGTGACCCAATCTATTGAAAATTGTCTATTCTTGAGCAAGAAAATTGTGAGCATTAAGAGGCATCCATGAGGCAGTGAAAGTAAGCCAGGGCTTGGCATTAGAAGTTCTAGATTTGAGTCCTATTGTACTGCACAAGCTTTGTGGCCTTAGGCAAGTCACTCTAACTGCTGAAAGATTAGGGCTTTTTACTACACAGGAGGTAGCATAATCCTGACCATGGCTATTGGGAAGATTGCAGTGAGATCAATAGGACAATAGATGCATGAGTGGTTTAAGAACTGTACAATGTTCTAACAACAAAAAGAGGCATTCTTAATATTGATGTCAAACAGCCAGTTACACAACCAACTCCACTAAACTAGGGATAGCATGTCTCTCCTCTGTGCTCAGGTGTTTTTCACAATGGCAGTGTGTGCTGAAGCAGAGCCGATACAAGCCAGTGTGTTCTGGAGGTATAGGAGGGATGAAGCTAATGTGAGTAAGCCATTTATGCTTATGGCAGTTGCTCAAGATAGAAATGGAAAGTTCTCCATGTTTTAAGGCATTAAACTATCAGTTTAGTTACAACCAGTGGGCATGAGATAAACATTGCAGGCCCAAGGGCAACTACCTTTGTTATCTTTAATATAAATAATAATTATTAAAAAATAATAGCACATGTATTGGTCAACTACTTTTATAAACAAAATGCTCTAAGACTCATAGGCTTAACACAATTATTTATTCTCAATTCTTCAACCAGCATATCAGCTGGGGATTTGTTAATTAAGGCTGGGCTCAGGCAGGCAGCTCCGTTTCAAACTGCAAGCTCACTTGGACTTAGATCCTCAGTGCAGGCTGGGCTCATGTGTGTTCATTCTAGAACCCAGGCAAAAGGGGCAGCAGCTACCTGGGAGCAAGGCCTTTTCAGGGCAATGACAGATGGGCAAGACAGCACTTGCATAAGTATATTTCAGGCTTCTGTCTAATCTACATACATCACATTCACTAGGTGCTTACTGCATGTTCAAGCAATTGTTATGAAGAACTTTACCCCCATTGTTTTATATGATTTTCATGACAACCCTGTAAAGCAAGATCCATTTTTATCCTAGTTTTATAGATGAGAAAACCAAAGCAAAGAGAAGTTAAGAAAATTTACCAATATCCCACAGTTAGTCAATATTCGAGTCCAGATTTGAGTACAAATTTTGTCAGTACATTCTATTGATGACTTAAATCCTTGTTCATCAGTACTGCAATTAAAATGGGGCTAGTTTCAGAGTGTTGAATATATCTGGGTTCCCATATCATGACATTTAAAACATATTTCTTATTTATATCATGGAATATTTGCTATACACAAGCATTCATAGCACACATCCACATGGTAATGCCTAATAAAACAAACATAAAAATCTACCACCTATTCACAATAGCAAAGACTTGGAATCAACCCAAATGTCCATCAGTGACAGACTGGATTAAGAAAATGTGGCACATATACACCATGGAATACAATACAGCCATAAAAAAAGATGAGTTCGTGTCCTTTGTAGGGACATGGATGCAGCTGGAAACCATCATTCTCAGCAAACTATCGCAAGAACAGAAAACCAAACACCGCATGTTCTCACTCATAGGTGGGAACTGAACAATGAGATCACTTGGACTCAGGAAGGGGAACATCATACACCAGGGCCTATTATGGGGAGGGGGGAGGGGGGAGGGATTGCACTGGGAGTTATACCTGATGTAAATGACGAGTTGATGGGTGCTGATGAGTTGATGGGTGCAGCACACCAACATGGCACAAGTATACATATGTAACAAACCTGCACGTTACGCACATGTACCCTAGAACTTAAAGTATAATAATAAAAAAAAAAAATGGACATATTGGTTTGACTGAAGGAAACAAAAAATTGAATTAAAAATTTTTCTGTTTTAATATTAAAAAAAAATCTACCACCAAAGAACTAGACTATTACCAATATCCTCATATGAGCCTTCTCTGGCTCAACTTCATGACTCCTCCCTGAAGGTAACCACTATCTTGAATTTTATATTTGTCATTCTCTTGCTTTTTGTTAAGGATAGATTGATCACACATGTCTGTACCAAATAGTTTTGCTCAACTGTGCTGTCACCTGTATCTAGAGTTAATTTATTTTTTATCGATGTGTAAAAATAGTACAGTTGATAAATATATCACATCAGTTATCTTACCAATGAATGCTGGTTTGCTTTTAATGTTTTGCCATGATAAATAATGCTTCTATGAACAATCTCACTAGTAATGTATGAAGGTTTCCATTATGCTAAATCTTCAGCCATCCTTGGTGTTGTCAGACCCCATAAATTTAAGGAAAGTAAAAAAAATTTCATTGTGATCTTAATTTCCATTTCTCTGCTTACTACAAAAGTTTAGCACATTTTCATAAGGTAATTCATCATATATGTTTTCTCTTCTGTGAACTCCTTGTTTATGACCCTTGCCCATCTTCCTATTGCATTATCTTCCTTACTGAGTCATATAAGCTATGTGTCTGTTTATACAGTACATTCACATAAACTTTTCCATTGTATATATCATTAATATTCTCTCTCAGTTTATGGCTTATCTTTTTATTCTCTTCACGGTAAATAGTGAAAGGATTTGTCAGTCTTTTCCTTAATGGTTGATATGGTTTGGCTCTGTGTCCCCACCCAAATCTCATCTTGAATTGTACTCCCATAATTCCCACATATTGTGGGAGGGACCCAGTGGCAAATAATTTGAGTCATGGGAGCTGTGTCCCCCATACTGCTCTCATGGTAGTGACTAAGTCTGAGACCTGATGGTTTTATCAGGGGTTTCTGCTGTTGCATCTTCCTCATTTTCTCTTGCCACTGTCACATAAAAAGTGCCTTTTGCCTCCCACCATGATACTCACCATGGCCTCTCCAGCCATGTGGAACTGTAAGTCCAATTAAACTTCTTTTTCTTCCCAGTCTCGGGTATGTCTTTCTTAGCAGCATAAAAGCAAACTAATACAATGGTTATACTAGTATGAATAGTGTTCCCCCAAAATTCATGTCCACCAGAATCTGTGGATGTGACCTTATTTGGAATAGGGGTGATACAGGTCACACTGGATTAGGGTGGATCCCAAATCAAAACACTGTTGTTCTCTTAAAAGAAGAGAGAAATTCAGACACAGAGACAGAGGAGACACAGGGAAGACAGTCATGTGACAAAGAAAGACGACACTGGAATGGTGTAGCTGTAAGCCAAGGAATGCTAAAGACTTCCAGCAAACACCAGAAGTTGCAGAGGCAAGGAAGGACTTCCCCAGATATTCAGAGGGAGCATGAGCCTGCTGACACCATGACCTCGGGCTTGCAACCTCCAGAAATGTGAGAGAAGAAATTTCTATGTTGTAAGCCACGTAGTTTGTGGTAATTTGTTATGGCAGCCACAGAAAACAAATACAATGGTTAGGAATTTCTGTGTTGTAAAAATTTTTTACATCTGAAAGCTGTGAAGATACCCTGTAGATTACCTTCTGAAGTTTTAAAGATGTGTCTTCACATTTAAATGTTTTTAATTTATCACATACCGACTTTGCTTATGGATGTGAGGCAGGGATTTAATTTTATTGATTTTATTGTTTGGGTTTTGTTCTTTTGTTTGTTTTCGGGTAATAAATTTTTCCAGTACCATTTCCAATACCATTTACTGAAATGTTCATTTTTCTTTTATTAATTCACAAAGCAACCATCACATATTAAGGTGCCTTATTAGAATGGGTTTCTTTTTAGGATCTTGAGTCTGTTTCAATGGCTAATCTGCCTACCACACTATTCTGGGCAAATTATTGTAACTTTATTATAGCTGTTCTTATGTGGTAAAGCTAGACCTTTCACATTCCTTCCTTTGTTTTGTTTTGGTTTTTCAGGAGTCTCTTGATTGTTCCTGGTCATTTGATCTTCCATTAAAATATAAAATCAGCTTATAAATCATTTCTTAAATATCTGTTGGGATTATGATTAAAATTTAATCTCTAGATCAACATGGAAGAATTAATATTTTTACAATATTAAGCCTTTGTAGTCATAAAATAATTTTTATTGTTTATATTTTTAAATAAAGTAATAAAGTACTATATTTCTTCACGTTTTACACATTTACTGCTAAATTTATCCCTAAGTACCACACATACTTTGCTGCTAATATAATATTACCTTCTCAAAATTATGTATCCTAAATTTTTGGTTAGTGTATATAAATGCAATTTTGGACTGCTGGTGTTACATCCATCCACCTCTCTACCTTCTATTATTTTGACATATATATATACATGTATATATAGAGTATACATGTATATATAATATACATTATATATATATACACATATATATAGCTCATATATATATATATATATAGAGAGAGAGAGATCTTTCAATTTTTTGTATGGGTAATCATGTGCCAAAAAGTGATAAGAGCATGATGTTTTCCCTTTCCATCTTTTACATTTTTTTCCTCTTTCTTTCCATGCTGCACTGGCTGGGACCTGCACCATAATGTTGGATAGAAGTAGTAAAAATGAGCATCCTTGCCTTGTTTGAAGTTTTAAAGATAACGTTTTTAATGTTTTACTATTAAGAATTATATTTACTGTAGGAGTTTTTTGGTACTCTTTAATGGATTAAAGAAATTTCCTTTTTATTCATAATTTGCTAAAAGTTCATCACAAATAAATGTGGAATTTGTTAAGTGCTTGTCTGACATCTGTTGAAATCATGTTGTTTCAATCCTTAAATACATTAATGTGGAAATTACATGAATAAACTTTTAATTTTAACTCACTTGTGAATTTTTGGAATAAACTCAGCTTAGTTTTGGTGCATTACCCTTTGTGTAGATTGCTGAATTTTATTTTTCTAAAACAGATTACTGAATTTTATTTTTCTAATATCTGGGGTAATGTCTTTGCATTTATATTTTGAGTAAGATCACTTCTTGTTTCCATTTTGGATCATAGAATGAAATTATGTGATAGTATCCTTTTTTTATATCTTGTGAAATAATTTTTATAAAATTGCAATGATTTGTTCCATAAAGTTTTGTAAAATATCCTATAAAGCCATCTAAATCTGGTGTTTTCTTGGTTTGAAAAAAGAAATTTATAAAGCTAAACTATACAAGGTTTGAATGATATAATTAATAAGCCTGAATCTATAGAAGACTATTTTATGAAATACATATATGTTTAGAGTTATGTCTTGTGCCTATCAAGTTGATAAGCCACATTCTTCTTAAACCAATGTGAAACTTTCATAAAATCTTACCATGATCTAGGCCAAAGAGCAAGACGCAGCCCATTTTAAGGTATCAGCACTATTAAAAAGATTAACAAAACAGACAATTCTAATGAGATGGATGCCTTGCAGACCTTTCAGTAAAGGATAAAGTTCTTTGTAAAGGGGTACATAGCAAGTGTATACATGAGTTATTTTTATACAGTCCTTCAGTACATAAAAATTACATCAGGGCAAATGGGGGTATCCATCACCTCAAACATCGGTCCTTTGTGTGATAAACAATCCTATTATACTCTTTTAGTTATTTTTAAATACATAATTAAATTATTATTGACTATAGTCACACTGTTGTGCTATCAAATGTGAGATCTTATTCATTCTTTCCTACTATGTTTTTGTAACCATTAACCATCCCCATTCTCCCCAGCAAGAACCACCACTACCTTTCCCAGGCTCTGGGAATCATCCCTTTACTCCCTATCTCTATGAGTTCAATTGTTTTAATTTTCAGCTCCCATAATATGTGAGGGTATGCAAAGTTTGTTTTTCCATGCTTGTCCTATTTCATTTAACATAATGACCTCCAGTCCCATCCACATTGATGCAAATGACAGAATCAGATTGCTTTTGTGTGTTTTTTATTTTACTTTAAGTTCTGGATACGTATGCAGAACGTACAGGTTTGTTTCTTTGGTACATATGTGCCACGGTGGTTTGCTGCATCTATCAACCCATCATCTAGGTTTTAAGCCACGCATGCATTCGCTATTTGTCCTAATGCTCTACTTCCCCTTGCTCCCCACCCCCGACAGACCCTGGTGTTTGTTATTCCCCTCCCTGTGTCCATGTGTTCTCTTTGTTCAACTCCCACTTATGAGTGAGAACATGAGGTGCTTGGTCTTCTGTATCTGTGTTAGTTTGCTGAGGATGATGGCCTCCAACGTCATCCACGTCCCTGCAAAGAACATGCTCTCATTCTTCTTTATGACTGTATAGTATTCCATGGTGTATATGTACCACATTTTCTTCATCCAGTCTATAATTGATGGGCATTTGGGTTGATTCCATGTGTTTGCTATTGTAAACAGTGCTGCGATGAACATACATGTGCATGTGTCTTCATAGTAGAATGATTTATATTCCTTTGGGTATAAACCCAGTAATGGGATTGCTGGGTCAAATGGTATTTCTGGTTCTAGATCCTTGAGGAATCCCCACATTGTCTTCCACAATGGTTGAACTAATTTACACTCCCACCAACAGTGTAAAAGCATTCCTATTTCTCCACAGCCTTGCCAGCATCTGTTGTTTCTTGACTTTTTAATAATCACATTTTGACTGATGTGAGATGGTATCTCATTGTGGTTTTGATTTGCATTTCTTTGGTGATCAGTGATGTTGAGCTTTTTTGCATGGTTGTTGGCTGGATAAATGTCTTCTTTTGAGAAGTTTCTGTTCATATCCTTTGCCCTCTTTTTGATGGGGTTGCTTTTTTCTTGTAAATTTAAGTTCCTTGTTGATTCTGGATATTAGACCTTTGTCAGATGGGTAGACTGCAAACGATTTTCTCCCATTCTGTATGTTGCCTGATCACTCTGATGCTAGTTTATTTGCTATGCAGAAGCTTTTTAGTTTAATTATATCCCACTTATTAATTTTGGCTTTTGTTGAAGTTGCTTTTAGGGTTTTCATCATAAAGTTTTTGCCCATGCCTATGTCCTGAATGGTATTGCCTAGGTTTTCTTCAGGGTTTTTATGGTTTTGGGTTTTACATTTAAGTCTTTAATACTCCTTGAGTTAATTTTTATATAAGGTATAAGAAAGGGGTCTACTTTCAGGTTCCTGCCTATGGCTACCTGGTTTTCCCAGCACCACTTATTAAATAGGGAATCTTTTTCCCATTGCTTGTTTTTGTCAGGCTTGTTGAAGATCAGATAGTTGTAGATACGTGATGCTGTTTCTGAGGTCTCTGTTCTGTTCCATTAGTCTATATGTTTGTTCTGGTACCAGTATCATGCTGTTTTGGTTACTGTAGCCTTGTAGTATAGTTTGAAGTCAGGTTGAGTGATGCCTGCAGCTTTGTTCTTTTTGCTTAGGATTGTCTAGGCTATCACATTGTTTTTTATGGCTGAATAGTACTCCATTATGGATATGTACCACATTTTCTTTATCCATTTGTCTATTGATTGGCACTTAGGTTGTTTCCAAATCTTCACTATCATGAATCATACTGCAAAAAAAATGAGAGTAAAGGTATCTTTTCAATATACTGATTTCCTTTCTTTTGGGTATACACCTAGCAGTGGGATTGGTAGATCACATAGTTGCTGTATTTTTTAGTGTTTTGAGGAAACTCCAAGCTGTCCGCCCTAGTTGTTGCACTAATTTACATTCCCTCCAACAGTGTACAAGGGCTCCCTTTTCTTCACATCTTCAGCAGCATTTGTTATTTTCTGTCTTTTGAATATAAGCCATTTCAACTGGGGTGAGATAACATCCCATTGTAGTTTTAATTTGCATTTCTCTCATGGTGATATTTAGCACCTTTTTATGTATCTGTTTGTCATTTGTATGTCTTCTTTTGAGAAATGTCTAGTCAGATTTTTTGCCCATTTTTAAATCAGAACATTAATTTTTTTTCCTATAGAGTTGTTTGAGCTCCTTATACATTCTGGTTATTAGTCTCTTGTCAAATAGGTAGTTTGCAAGATTCTGATTCTAATTCTGTTGGTTGCTCTTCATTTTGTTGATTGCATCCTTTGCTGTTCAGAAGCTTTTTAACTTAATGTAATCCCATATGTCCATTTTTGCTTTGGTTGCCTTTACTTGTAGGGCATTACTCAAGAAATCATTGCCCAGTCCAATGTCCTCAAGAGTTTTCCCCAGTGTTTTTGTGTAGTAGTTTCATAGGTTGAGGTCTTAGACTAAAGTCTTTAGTTCATTTTTGTGTTATTTTTCTGTGTGGTGAGAGATAGTAGTCTAGTTTTATTCTTCTGAATCTGGATATCCAGTTTTTCAGCACCACTTGTTGAAGAAATTGTTCTTTCCCCCAAGGTATGTTCTTGGCACTTTTGTAAAAAATGAGTACACTGTAGGGATTTATTTCTGGGTTCTCTATTCTTTTCCATTGGTCTACGTGTATGTTTCTAAGCCAGTACAATGCTGCTTTGGTTACTATAGATCCGTAGTATAATTTGAAGTCACGTAATGTAATTCTTCCAGTTTTATTCATTGTAGCCAAAACTTAGGATAGCTTTGGCTATTCTGGGTCTTTGCAATAAATCTGTACATTACTTTGAGTAGTATATATGCTTTAACAATATTGATTCTTCCAATGCATGAACATGGAATATCTTTTCATTTTTTTGCGTCTTTAATTTCTGACATCAATGTTTTATAGTTTTCATTGTAGAGATATTTCTTGGTTAAATTAGTTCCTAAGTATTTAATTGTACTTGTAGCTATTGTAAATGGGATTACTTTCTTGATTTCTTTTTCTGATTGTTCACTATTGGCATATAGATATACTACTAATTTTTTATGTTGATTTTGTGTGCTACAAATTTACTGAATTTATCAGTTCTAACAGTTTTTTGATGGAGTCTTTAGGTTTTTCCAAATGTAAGATCATAACCTGCAAACAAGGATAATTAGACATCTTCCATTTTAACCCATTTATGCCTGAGGTTGCAATTTTTTTAATTTGAAAAATCAGACTTCGGTGATGACATTAAGCAGTAGGATATAAATAACTCCCACACGTTTAGTGTTCCAATAATGGAACACCAGGCATAAATGGTTTTTTAATGTCCTTTATATCTTTCTCCTGTCTGATTACTCTAGCTAGGATTTCCAGTACTATGTTGAATATCACTGGTGAAAGCAGACATGCTTGTCATGTTCCCCATTTTAGGGGAAAGGCTTTCAGTCTTTCCCCATTCAGTATGATACTAGCTATGAGTCTGTCACTACGGCTTTTATTATGTTGAGGTACATTCCTTCTATAACCAGTATTTTTAAAGTTTTTATCATAAGAGGATGTCGAATTTTAAAAAAAAAATTTTCACCATCAATTGAAATGATCACATGGTTTTTCTCCTTCATTTTGTTAGTACGATGTATCACGCTGATTGATTTGCGTATATTGAATCATTCTTGCATCCTTGGAATAAATCCCATTTGGTCCCTTTTTAATGTGTTTTGAATTTAATTTTCTAATATTTTGTTGAGGCTTGTTGCATCAATATTCATCAGGGATGTTGGTCTGTAGTGTTTGTTTGCTTGTTTCTTTGATGTGTCTTTGTCTGGTTTTGGTATTAGAGTAATACTGGCCTTGTAGAATGAGCTTGGAAGTATTCCCTCCTCTTCCATTTTTCTGCAATAGTTTGAGTAGGATTGGTATTAGTTCTTTAAATGTTCGGTAGAATTTAGCAGTGAAGATACTGGGTCCTGGGCTTTTCATCACTGGTAGACATTTTATTAGGACTTTGATCTCACTACTTGTTAATGGTCTGTTCAGCCTAATAATTTTTTAATTAATTTTTTTCTATTGATTTACATACATTAACCACGTATTTGTCTTTTCTAGCACAGTTCTAACATCAAAGAGTTGGCCATACTGGATGCAAAAATAGACTTTTACTTGGTAAATACCTGATTATTTTAAATAGCTTCCTTATTGCTCACTTATTTTTATTTCATCTTTTATTTCTTTAAATATTTCATAAAGTAATTTTGTATTTTGTTTTGGATATTCCCATATTAAATAATTAGGTGTCTAAATCTGATTGTTTGCTTGCTTTTGCTGACTCTCACCCATGGTGGTTTTTGGACTCCTATTGGTTGACCTCAGTGAATTGGAACCCTAGGGGATTATACTGGGGATACTTTTCACCATGTGGGATTTGCTTCTGGACTTGCTAAGAGCCAGAAGATGCTATTAGCCAGGAATAACTTTAGACCCTTTAAGGGCACAGGCTAAATCTAGGAATATAATGTTCTGCTCATGTAGTCATCCTTGATAATCATGTTCTCCTGACATTTAGAGATGGACAATACTCAAGTGTATGCACACATAATTTCTGATGATGTATCAGATGCCTCTTCTACAGCACTTTATATAACTTCTTTGTACCATCTCTCACTCTAGCCACTGATACCATAATGGCCTGTCCCAAGTTTTGATGAGCTTCATACTGGTACAACCTTACAGTGACTCATGCCTTTTTAAAGTCAGATCAATTTCCAACATTTTATGCTTTTCATTTTCTGTGTCATAGAATATACCCAAGAGTTCCTTGAAGGTGAAATTTTGCCCCACTTTATGTACCTCTTGCTTCCTGACCCAAATTTATCTAAGACACTATGCCACGGGGTACCTATAAGAAGTTGCTTAATTCTTGGAAATGTGAGATAGTTGATGCCATGGGGCTACTTCTGACTCCTGGGGGCTGGAAACATACAGATAAATGTTTCTCTATCATCAGGATTAATACCTCAGAAACACGTTTCAAAGGGTCTAGCACCAGAGTGTCCCTTAATAGCAGCCAACCCTATAACTCATCCTTATATTGACTTTCTTTATTTCCCTGTTCATCAAGCTTATCTATTTCTCCTGCTCCCTGGATCATTTCTCCAGTAAGCTTCCTGCACTCAGAACTTTGTTTCACACTCTGATTCCTGGTCAACCTATCCTAAAACAGAACAAGATTAGGAAGAAAATAAAATAGAGTAAAATGATAGAGTGATTGGAGATGAGGAGAAGAAGCTCAAAGAGCCTTTTAGGAAGACAGGAGAGTTGAGCTGAGATCCAGAGGTATAAAGGGAGTCAACCCCATGAGAATGTGGGTGCTGTCTTCTAAATGCAGAAACAACTGGTGACAAACTTCTGAGGTGAAAAGAAACAGAAAGATAATCAACGCAGTAGGAAAGGAAGTTAAAGGATTGGTCAAGGTCTACTCCTAGAAGACCTTATCAGCCACTGTAGAGAATCTGGGATTCATTCTGATTGGATCAAGAAGGCTTTTGAGAGTTATGGGAAGGAGAATAAGACAATCTGATTTGTACATGGTCAAGAAACCTGCTAGGCAGTGCTAAGAGTCAGATCTCAGAAACTGTTCATTGTTTAAAAATACATATAACTCGCATAGCGGTGGCTCACACCAGGGATCCCAGCACTTTGGGCGGCTGAGACAGGTGGATTACCTCAGGTCAGGAGTTCGAAACGAGCCTGGTCAACATGGTGAAACCCCGTGTCTACTAAAAATACAAAAATTAGCTGGGCATGGTGGTGGGTGCCTGTACTCCTAGTTATTCGAAAGTCTGAGGCAGGAGAATCGCTTGAACTCGAGAGGCAACGGTTGCAGTGAGCCAAGATCACACCATTGCACTCCAGCATCAGTGACAAGAGTAAAACTCTGTATCAAAACATACATCTATATATATACCCACACATACTGAGAACAATTTGGACTTGTTCTGAATCCATAATCTTCGTTTTGTATTTGAGAAAATTTCCTTATGTCTGTCTTCTATTAGTTTGTATCTGAAGCCACATTACCTCTTCAGCTAATGTAGCAATCTTTGATGCTGAAAATAAACATCCTGGTACATAAATATCTGACTGTGTCTCTATTTCCAGGTGACATAATCCAAGTAGTAAAATTACTAGGCCAGAAATGGTAATTTTTTCCATTCCCTGTTACATTCAGTCAACTTATCCTAAATGAGGAGTTTGATTTATTAATTTCTACTCCTGCTAGCCTTGTTTGAGAATGCTCACCTCACTGCAAAGTCACCAGCACTCAGCCCAAGTGGTCCCTCCTTTGCTAGGCAATCTGACAGTATAAAAATGACCACACAAACTGAAACTGTGCAAAGGGATCTTAATAATCAATAGAAAAATAACAATTATTCTCTGACCTTCAAAACTTTGTGTTAAATCATTAAAACTTACTCTCAGTTATAAATGTATAAGAAATTTAAAAGACAGTAAAATGCAAATATTTAGTAGAACAGTAAACATTAGAAACATTGAAAAGTAAGGTGTGCCATGAACTTAATTGTGTTCCCTCCTCAAATTCATATGTTGAAACTTTAATCCTCAAAGTGACTGTATTTGAAAATAGGGCTTTTAGGAGGTAACTAAAGTCAGATGAGGTCTTCAGGGTGAATCTTATCTTACATGATTGGTGACCTTATAAGAAGAGAAGGAGAAAGAGATCTCTCTCTTCCCTCACTTGCATAAAGAAGAGATCATGTGACACAGTGAGATAACAGCTGCCTATAAACTGAGAGAAGCAGCCTTGGAATCAAATCTACTTAGCCAGCCCTTTGATTTTAAACTTCCCAGACTCCAGAACTATGAGAAATAAATTCCTGTTGTTTAAATCACCGAGTCTATTGTATTTTGTTATGATAGCCTGAGATAAGACAAGACATTTTATTTCTCTGTTAAAAGGAAAACAAAAAGTTGGGCATGGTGGCTTGTGCCTGTAATCTCAACTACTTGGGAGGCTAAGGCAAGAGGATTGCTTGAACCCAGAAGTTCAAAACCATCCTGGGCAACACAGGGAGACCTCACCTCTAAAAAAAAAAAAAATACATAAAAAAATTATCCAAGTGCAGTGGCGCACACCTGTAATCCCAGCTACTTGGGAGGCTGACATCGGAGGATCTCTTGAGCCCAGGAGTTTGAGGCTTCAATGAGCTATGATTGCGCCCCTGTACTCCAGGCTGAGCAACAGAGCAAGACCCCAACTCTAAAACCAAACAAACAAACTTATCAAGAGTAGTTTAACCAGTGCTTGCCTTCCTCTTCTCATCACAGAACTTCTATACTCAAGCCGAATCTTTTCTATACCTTGGCAAATTGTCATACTCCATTTTAAGTCTCAATTGGCTTCCAACATTTTATCCTTCAGGATTTCAATGTCATGAAATATCTTCAGGAGTTTCTTGAATGTGAAAATTTTTTCCTAATGTCACTTTCTCTGGGACATCTTCATACTTTCACATCAATCACTTTTCTCGTTTACATTGACAAGTTCCCCTTCACTAAGTTCTGCTGGCTATATATGTAGAATCTCTCAAATGGTGGTAGTGTCAATGTTCCCACAGTTAGCTCTTTCTTCTCTGATTTCACCCACATTTAATTTTCATTTCAGTTCCAGTATTATCGATTTTTGTTTCCTTCCTTCATTTTCATATTTATTGGCCAATTTCTTAATTCAGCTATTCATTTCTGTAAAATGTCATGTGGTTCTATCACTGGCAGACAAGAGGCAACACAACTACATGCATTACTGTCTGTGCATAATCTAAATAACAGGTGCACAGTGACCAACTGCCAACCGGCTTTGAAAGGAATGACATCATGGGTCTCTAGTTATGATGCTCATCTGTTATTTATGTAGGGATTTGTGGATTGAAGAACTAGTAAGAGAAGACTGGAATTCACACAATTACAGTTAATATTCTGTGGTAACTGAAATTTGAACTGTTTTTGGAGGGCTGGTGTTAGTAAATTAACTGGTGGTGAATGAAATTTGTGCATGTCACTACCACACAAAACAAATACTGACTATATTATAATGTTTTTCATCTTCATCATTTAGATAGATGAAAGGTGACAAGTCTTGGGTTTTTTTTTTTAATTATACATTAAGTTCTAGGGTATATGTGCACAATGTGCAGGTTTGTTACATAGCTATACATATGCCGTGTTCATTTGCTGCACCCATCAACTCGTCATTTACATTAGGTATTCCTCCTAATGCTACCCTGCCCCAGCCCCACAACCCCCAACAGGCCGCTGTGTGTGATGCTCCCCGCCCTGTTTCCATGTGTTCTTGTAGTTCAACTCCCACTTATGAGTGAGAACATGCAGCGTTTGGTTTTCCATCCTTGTGATAGTTGGCTTAGAATGATGGTTTCCAGCTTAATCCATGTCCCTGCAAAGGACATGAACTCATCCTTTTTTATGGCTGCATAGCATTCCATGGTGTATATGTGTCACATTCTCTTAATCCATTCTATGCATGACGGACATTTGGGTTGGTTCCAAGTCTTTGCTGTTGTGAATAGTACCACAATAAACATATGTGTGCATGTGTCTTTATAATAACATGATTTGTAATCCTTTGGGTATATACCCAGTAATGGGATTGCTGGGTCAAATGGTATTTCTGGTTCTAGATCCTTGAGGAATTGCCACACTGTCTTCCACAACGGTTGAACTAATTTACACTCCCACCAACAGTGTAAAAGCATTTCTATCTCTCCACATCTCTCCTGCATCTGTTGTTTCCTGACTTTTTAATGATCACCATTCTAACTGGTGTGAAATGGTGTCTCATTGTGGTTTTGATTTGCATTTCTCTGATGACCAGTGAGGATGAGAATTTTTTCATATGTCTGTTGGCTGTATAAATGTCTTCTTTTGAGAAGTGTCTGTTCATATCCATTGACCACTTTTTGATGAGGTTGTTTGTTTTATTCTTGTAAATTTGTTTAAGTTCTCTGTGGATTCTGGATAGTAGCCCTTTGTCAGATGGGCAGATTGCAAAGATTTTCTCCCATCATGTAGGTTGCCTGTTCACTCTGATGCTAGTTTCTTTTGCTGTGCAGAAGTTTTTTAGTTTAATTCGATCCCATTTGTCAATTTTGACTTCTGTTGCCATGGTTATTTGTGTTTTAGTCATGAAGTCTTTGCCCATGCCTACGTCCTGAATGATATTGCCTAGATTTTCTTCTAGGGGTTTTATGGTGTTAGGTCTTACATTTAAGTCTTTAATCCATCTTGAGTTAATTTTTCTATACAGTGTAAAGAAGGAATCCACTTTCAGCTTTCTATATATGGCTCGCCAGTTTTCCCAGCAGCATTTATTAAATAGGGAATCCTTTACCCATTGCTTGCTTTTGTCAGGTTTGTCAAAGATCAGATAGTTGTAGACATGTGGTATTATTTCTGAGGCCTCTGTTCTGTTCCATTGGTCTGTCTCTCTGTTTTGGTACCAGTACCATGTTGTTTCGGTTACTGTAGCCCTGTAGTATAGTTTGAAGTCAGATAGCATGATGCTTCCAGCTTTGTTCTTTTAGCTTAGGATTGTCTTGGCTATGCAGGCTATTTTTGGTTCCATAGGAACTTTAAAGTAGTTTTTCCAATTCTGTGAAGAAAGTCATTGGTAATTTGATGGAGATGGCATTGAATTTGTAAATTACTTTGGGCAGTATGGCCATTTTCACAATATTGATTCTTCCTATTCATGAGTATGGAATATTCTTCCATTTGTTTGTGTCCTCTTTTATTTCGTTGAGTAGGGGTTTGCAGTTCTCCTTGAAAAGGTCCTTCTCATCCCTTGCAAGTCGGATTCCTAGGTATTTTATTCTCTTTATAGTAATTGTGAATGGGAGTTCACTCATGATTTGGCTGTTTGTCTGTTCTTGGTATATAGGAATGCTTGTGATTTTTGCAAATTGGTTTTGTATCCTGAGACTTTGCTGAAGTTGCTTATCAGCTTATGGAGATTTTGGGCTGAGACCATGGGGTTTTCTAAATATGCAATCATGGCATCTGCAAACAGAGACAATTTGACTTTCTCTTTTCCTAATTGACTACCCTCTATTTCTTTCTCTTGCCTGATTGCCCTTGCCAGAACTTCCAACACTATGGTGAATAGGAGTGGTTAGAGAGGGCTTCTTTGTCTTCTGCCAGTTTTCAAAGGGAATGCTTCCAGTTTTTGCCCATTCAGTATGTTACTGGCTGTGGGTTTGTCATAAATAGCTCTTATTATTTTGAGATACATTCCATCAATACCTAGTTTATTGAGAGTTTTTAGCATGAAGGCATGCTGAATTTTATCAAAGACCTTTTCTGCATCTATTGAGATAATCATGTGGTTTTTGTTGCTGGTGCTGTTTATGTGATGGATTATATTTATTGATTTGCATATGTTGAACCAACCTTGCATCCCAGGGATGAAGCCACCTTGATCGTGGTGGGTAAGATTTCTGATGTTCTGCTGGATTTGGTTTGCCAGTATTTTATTTAGGATTTTCACACTGATGTTCAGCAGGGATACTGGCCTAAAATTCTCTTTTCTTGTTGTGTCTCTACCAGGCTTTGGTGTCAGGATGATGCTAGCCTCACAAAATGAGTTAGGGAGGATTCCTTCTTTTTCTATTGATTGAAATAGTTTCAGAAGGAATGGTACCAGCTCCTCTTTGCACCTATGGTAGAATTCGGCTGTGAATCTGTCTAGTCCTGGACCTTTTTTTGTTAGTAGGCTATTTATTAATTATTGCCTTAATTTCAGGACCTATTATTGGTCTATTCAGAGATTCAACTTCTTCCTGGTTTAGTCTTGGGAGGGTGTATGTGTCCAGGAATTTATCCATTTCTTCTAGATTTTCTAATTTATTTGCATAGAGGTGTTTATAGTATTCTCTGATGGTAGTTTGTATTTCTGTGGGATTGGTGGTGATATCCCCTTTATCATTTTCTATTGCATCTATTTGATTCTTCTCTTTTCTTCTTTATTAGTCTTGCTAATGGTCTAGCCATTTGGTTGATTTTTTCAAAACACTAGCTCCTGGATTCATTGATTTTTTGAAGGGTTTTTTGTGTCTCTATCTCCTTCAGTTCTGCTCTGATCTTGGTTATTTCTTGGCTTCTGCTAGCTTTTGAATTTGTTTGCTCTTGCTTCTCTAGCTCTTTTAATTGTGATGTTATGGTGTCGATTTTAGATCTTCATTACTTTCTCTTGTGGACATTTAGTTCTGTAAGTTTCCCTCTACACACTGCTTTAAATGTGTCCCAGAGATTCTGGTACATTGTGTCTTTGTTCTCATTGGATTCAAAGAACATCTTTATTTCTCCCTTCATTTCGTTATTTACCCAGTAGTCATTCAAGAGCAGGTTGTTCAGTTTCCATGTTGTTGTGTGGTTTTGAGTGAGTTTATTAATCCTGAGTTCTAATTTGATTGCACTATGGTCTAAGACACAGTTTGTTGTGATTTCTATTCTTTTACATTTGCTGAGGAGTGTTTTACTATCAATTATGTGGTCAATTTTAGAATAAGTGCAATGTGGTGCTGAGAAGAATGTATATTCTGTTGATTTGGGGTGTAGAATTCTGTAGATATCTATTAGGTCTGCTTGGTCCAGAGCTGAGTTGAAGTCCTGAATATCCTTGGTAACCTTCTGTCTCATTGATCTGTGTAATATTGACAATGGGGTGTTAAAGTCTCCCATTATTATTGTGTGGGAGTTTAAGTCTCTTTGCAGGTCCCTAAGGACTTGCTTTATGAATCTGGGTGCTCCTGCATTGGGTGCATATATATTTAGGATAGTTAGCTCTTCTTGGTGAATTGATCTCTTTACCATTATGGAGTGGTCTTCTTTGTTTCTTTCGATCTTTGTTGGTTTAAAGTCCATTTTATCTGAGACTAGGATTGCAACCCTTGCTTTCTTTTTGCTTTCCATTTGCTTGGTAGGTCTTCTTCCATCCCTTTATTTTGAGCCTATGTGCATCTTTGCACGTGAGATGGGTCTCTCAATATAGCACACCAATTATTCTTGACTCTTCTTCCAATTTGCCAGTCTGTGTCTTTTAATTGGGGCATTTAGCCCATTTACATGTAAGGTTAATATTGTCGTGTTTTAATTTCATACTGCCATTATGATGTTAGCTGGTTATTTTGCCTGTTAATTGATGCAGTTTCTTCATAACGTCGATGGTCTTTACCATTTGGCATGTTTTTGCAGTGACTGGTACTGGTTGTTCCTTTCCATGTTTAGTGCCTCCTTCAGGAGCTCTTGAAAGGCAGGCCTGGTGGTGACAAAATCTCTCAGCATTTGCTTGTCTGTACATGATTTTATTTCTCCTTCACTTATGAAGCTTAGTTTGGCTGGATATGAGATTCTGGGTTGAAAATTCTTTCTTTAAGAATGTTGAATATTGGCCCCCTCTCTCTTCTGACTTGTAGGGTATCTGCTGAGAGATCTGCTGTTAGTCTGATGGGCTTCCCTTTGTGGGTAACCAGATCTTTCTCTCTGGTTGCCCACAGCACTTTTTTCTTTATTTCAACCTTGGTGAATCTGACAATTGCATGTTTTGGGGTTACCCTTCTTGAGGCGTATCTTTGTGGTGTTCTCTGTATTTCCTGAATGTGAATGTTGGCCTGCTTTGCTAGGTTAGGGAAGTTCTCCTGGATAATATCCTGAAGAGTGTTTTCTAACTTGGTTCCATTCTTCCCGTAAGTTTCAGGTACACCAATCAAACGTATATTTGGTCTTTTCACATAGTCCCATATTTCTTGGAAGCTTTGTTCATTTCTTTTCATTCTTTTTTCTCTAATCTTGTATTTTCAGTTTATTTCATTAATTTGATCTTCAATCACTGATATCCTTTCTTCCACTTGATTGAATCGGCTACTGAAGCTTGTGCATGTGTCATGAAATTCTTGTGCCGTGGTTTTCCCCTCCATCAGGTCATATAAGGTCTTTTCTAGACTGTTTATTTTAGTTAGCCATTCATCTAATCCTTTTTCAAGGTTTTTAGCTTCCTTGTGATGTGTTAGTACATGCTCCTTTAGCTCAGAGAAGTTTGTTATTACTGACCTTCTGAAGTCTACTTCTGTCAGCTCATCAAACTCATTCTCCATCCAGTTTTGTTCCCTTGCTGGTGAGGAGCTGTGATCCTTTAGAGGAGAAGAGGCACTCTGTTTTTTAAAATTTTCAGCTTTTCTGCTATGGTATCTCCCTATCTTTGTGGTTTTATCTACCTTTGGTCTTTGATATTGGTGACCTACAGATGGGTTTTTGGTGTGGATGTCCTTTTTGTTGATGTTCATGCTATTCTTTTCTGTTTGTTAATTTTCCTTCTAACAGACTCCTCAGCTGCAAGTCTGTTGCAGTCACCAGCAGAGGCTGCAGAACAGTAAATATTGCTGCCTGAGCATTCCTCTGGAAACTTCATCCCAGAGGGGCACCCGCCTATTTGAGGTGTCTGTCGGCACCTACTGGGAGATGTTTCCCGTCAGGCTACATGGGGTTGAGGGACCAGCTTGAGGAGTCAGTCTGTCCATTCTTGGAGCTCGAACGCGGTGCTGAGAGAATCACTGCTCTCTTCAGAGTTGTCAGACAGGGTCATTTAAGCCTGCAGAAGCTGTCTGCTGCCTTTTGTTCTACTATGCCCTGCCCCCAGAGTTGGAATCTATAGAGGCAGTAGGCCTTGCTAAGCTGTGGTGGGCTCCACCCATTTCATGCCTCCTGGCCTCTTTGTTTACACTGTGAGCTACTCAAGCCTCAGTAATGGTGGACGCCCCTCCCCCTATCAAGCTGCAGAGTCACAGGTCGAACTCAGACTGCTGTGCTAGCAGTAAGCAAGGCTCTGTGGGCATGGGACCCGCTGAGCCAGGCAAGGGAGGGTATCTCCTGGTCTGCTGGTTGCTAAGACTGTGGGAAAAGCACAGTATTTGGTCAGGAGAGTACTGTTTCTCCAGGTAGAGTCTGTCACAGCTTCCCTTGGCTGGGAAAGGGAAATCCCCTGACCCCTTGCGCTTCCTGACTGAGGTGACACCCCACCCTCCTTCAGCTCACCCTCTGTGGGCTGCACCCACTGTCCAACCATTCCAACCACGTACCTCAGTTGGAAATGCAGAAATCACCCATCTTCTGTGTGGATCTCGCTGGGAGCTGCAGACCAGAGCTTTTCCTATTCGGCCATCTTGGAAGCACTTGACAAGTCTTGTTTAATAAGTTTGAATCCTACCTCTCAAACCTATCAGCTGTATGATTTGAACAAATTATTTATTCTAATCCCTTTGAGTTTCAACATCTTTATTTGTAAAATAGAGCCAGTAGCCACACTTAACATTATTGTTTTTTCTTTTGGTTATCATTCATTGGGCACTTATGTGCCAGGTAGGATGCTAAACATGTTAATATGGTAAATTCTTAGTAAAAGCTACATTTAATTTTCTCTTTCTTTGGGGATTTTAGTGTTCTCCATATTGTTTGGTAAATGGTTTCTTTATCTTCCTCAAAGCTACAAGTTTGGCTTACAAGTTTCAAAGATCTTCTGTTCATATTGGATGCTATTCACCCATAAGATTAGAATACACGGCCAGGTGCAGTGGCTTACGCCTGTAATCCCAGCACTTTGGGAGGCCAAGGTGGGTGGATCACAAGGTCAGGAGATTGAGACCATCCTGGCCAACATGGTGAAAACCTGTCTCCACTAAAATACAAAAAAAAAAAAATCAGTTGGGTGTGGTGGCACACACCTGTAGTCCCAGCTACTCAGGAGGTTGAGGCAGGGGAATTACTGGAACCTGGGAGGCAGAGGCTGCAGTGAGCCGAGAGCATGCCACTGCACTCCAGCCTGGTCAGAGCAATACTCTGTCTCTAAATAAATAAATTAATAAATTAATAATACACCTCAGAACTGTCATGACCTGCATATAAAGTTTCTTTTCATAAGTTTTATTTTAAATGAATAACTAAAATAATTAATAGTTCATCTGTGCACTAATGTTAAGTCAAAATAGTTGACATTATCTGAAAATGACTATATCCTTGATGGATAAAGCCTTTTGTATTGCAGCACAATACTTACAACTGAGAAATGGTGACTTTAAGTCATACCACTATTGACTTTGAAGAGTGCCTCCCTATAGTTTCTGTAATTTTAACTTTTAAATTCCTAATTTAGTTAAGCAATTCACAAGAATTCTATTACTGACTTTATAAGTCATAGCTCCCAAACAAAATACTGATGAAACCTTCAATTCTCCAAAAATTACATGCCCTTGAGAGAGTTACTATTTTGAGAGACATTTTATCTTTTCAGATGCAAAAGGGAAACTTGCATGTACAGATGGGCATCTTCTTTGAGGCATATGCTAAGATAATAAAACCACAGGCATTTCTTCTGCATAGAATTGTGTCACAGGATTGTAATGCACAAGACTGCTTTGAAAATACTGTTTTCTAACTTGAGACCTTGGTCATAGTTAGGAAAGAAAACCAAAGTCATTGGACACAATGAGGAAAAGAAAAAGATTCTTTTGCACTGAGTATTTTTAAATAAGTTGACAGTATAGATTAGTCACTACTAATAGTTTGAACAGATAAAGAAGACCAAAAGATAAACACTAACCAGCTGCCATCACTTTTAAATTAAATTTTAATGATTCTGTGTCATATTTTCATGAAGGTGAGTTTAGTGTGATACTTTAAAGAGTAATACCCTCCCTTGAATCATCAGAGGTGTCTTTTAATAATTATCTTCTTAGAGTTGTTAACCTGAAACATTGAGATTATATATATTTAGTACAAAAAACTTCAATCATTACAGTGTTTTAAGTAAGAGGAAATCATACTAGCTAAGATAAAAAAGAAGAAAAATACCAAGTACTAGGAGCTCTCATATACTTCTGATGGCAGTGAATTGGCAACCACTTTTGAGAAGTGATGTTTCTTACCAAAGATGTAAACATGCACACTCCATAACCCAAACGTCCATTCTTAGATATATTCACAACACAAATATGACATGTGTTCATAAAAAGATATATTAAAGTATTTATGAAACATAATCCCCAGTGTTGGAGGTGGGGCTTAGTGGGAGGCGTTTGGATCATGAGGGCAAATCCCTCATGAACGGCTTGGACTATTCCCTTGGTGATAAATGAGTTCTTGCTCTGAGTTCACAGGAGATCTGGTCATTTAAAAGTGTGTGGCACCCCTCCACACACACACACTCTCTTTTTCCCTTGCTCCTGCTCTGCTATGTGAGATTGCCTGCTCCCCCTTTGTCTTCCACCATGATTGTAAGCTTCCTGAAGCCTCCCCAGAAGCCAGGCAGATGCCAACACCATGCCTCTTGTAAAGCCTGCAGAACCACAAGTCAATTAAACCTCTTTTCTTTATAAATTACCCAGTCTTAGGTATCTGTTTATAGCCATGCAAAAATGGCCCAATACAGCCCCAAACTAGGAACTACCCAAATGCTCATCCCAGTTTAGTGGATTAATGGTGGTATATTCACTCATCAGCAATGCAAATGAATCATCTGCAATGACATGTAGTCTGGTGGACCAATCTTTCAAACTTAATGCTAAATGAAAGACCTCAGACACACACAGGAAGTACATACTATATAGGATTCTATTCTATGAAATACAATACAGGCAAAATTAATCTATACAATTAAAAAGCCCAAATGGTGGTTACTCTGGGGAGTAGGGAGATTTGTGTCTAGAAGGGAGCATGAGCAGGCTTCTAAGATGTTTGTTTGTCACTGCTAGTCACACAGTTGTTTTCAGTTTGTGAAAACATGTTGAATGGCCAATTTCATGTGCACATTTCTCCATGTAAATTATATTTTAATAAAATTTAAACAGTAAAAAATAAAAGCAGAATGCTTTTAAGATAATGTGGTTTGCTCACTTCAATTTATATACTGTTTTCCACATTAACTTTATAATAATCAACAGTAAAGATTTCTTTTTTTTTTTGAGACGGAGTCTCGCTCTGTCGCCCAGGCTGGAGTGCAGTGGCGCAATCTTGGCTCACTGCAAGCTC
>NW_012115821.1:4079549-4099355 GCF_000951035.1 Colobus angolensis palliatus
CCAGGATGGTCTCGATCTCCTGACCTCGTGATCCACCCGTCTCGGCCTCCCAAAGTGCTGGGATTACAGGCTTGAGCCACCGCGCCCGGCCGCAAAGATTTCTTAATAACAAAACTATCATCTTCCCTGCAGAATATTTTTTAATTAGCTAGTGATTCATTCATAAAACACAATGCAGAGTCTAGTTCTGCCACAAAATGGCATTGCTGTAGATATCATCATAGTAATGTCACTTATTTTTCTGATGTGTTTAACCAAATTAGTACATCTGAAGATTGCAGAATAAATATTTTATATCCCACTTTAGAAAGGCATTTTATTACACAAACATTAAAATCCCCTTCCAGAAAATACAACCTAGTTAACTGAATTTGTATCCTACTGAAGTTTCGTTAGCTCTTCAAGGAAAAATGCATAGTGCCAAAATTACCCTTGAAAATTCCCCAGTGATGTGGTACACCAGAGAATGAACTACAACTCATAGTCTATACAAGATAGATGGTTTTTGCTTTAATACTAATTTGATCACTTTTTCTCTGATTGAAGATGAGATAAAGGAACTAGCTGGTATTTACAACCATATTAATAAGAGGAAACAAACATAGCAGAATCCCACCAGCCTCAGAAGCACCTGGGAGCTGTAATTAACTGAGGCAACAGCAACGTCACAGAGTCCAACTCAGAGTTCCTATAGGACGTACACTCACTGGGTAGAGTGGCTGGTTGGACTGCCCTGATTATTTAAATTATTTTCCCTTTTGCTTTCTCCCAATCCCCATCCCTGACCCCAATGTAGTGTACTCATAATTGAATTCATAAAATTTTTAGTTTATCTTCTGAAAAATCAGAATATCTACCTTACATTGTAATGGCAAAATGTAAATGTATCTAAAATGCCTCCTGGGCAGCATAGTATCCAGCATGTCGTGAGTGCTCAGTAAATAACAGCTATTATTATTGCAGTAGAAGAATGTGAAAATAAATAAAAGGTATCAAATTATGACACAGTCCCAAAACAAAGTTTAAAATTAATTACCCTTTTTCAAACTGTGTGGAAAAATTTTTTAAATTTTAAAAATATGTATGATTCACCTCACGCAGCATCCTTTTTCCAAAACTCAAGATCATGTAGCCACCATGGCTCCCTTTCCATTCCCCTGGCAATATGGTTTTGATGGCGCTCCATCAAGAGGTAAAGTGCATTTCTCAGTCCACTGGATGATGGCTGACTATGGAATGTTTCGCCAACTGAAATCAGCAAAAGGGGCTGAGTGCCTGTTCCAGATTTGGGCCTCCAGAAACAATGTGGGTTCTCACTTTGTCTCTGGGGACTCTGTCTCAGTCATGAGCATAACCTTGGGCTAGCCTGCTCGAGGAAGAGAGACAACGTGGGTCAGAGGCCAGTTAGCCTACTTATGCCAGTTGAGGTCCCAGACACCTGCCAGACCCAGATTGATCAGCAAAGCCACAAAAGCCAGGCTACAGCTCCACTGTGGTCACTCACAGCTGACCACAGACACACAGAAGACACACTAGTACTGCCCAGCAGAATCATGAGCCAAATACACAATTGTTATTTTAAGTCAACATATTTTGGGTGAATTTTTACTCAACCATACCTATCTGATAGAGACTGTATATTTTCTAATCCATTCAAAATTTTTATTTAACCCTAGAGCATTAATTGCAATGTGTGGTTCAGACACATTGTAGTATTCCTACACATTATGTAATATGTTCAGACATTCCATAATATTCCACAAAGACACATATATGCACTAACCTAGGGGTTGGGTGTAAAAAAATGTGTCCCACTGATTCACCTCTTTCATAATAGAGTATCCATGGACCTACAATAACAAAGACTTAGACCCTAATCACCAGCATAGTCTGGTCATTTTCTATCTGTCACATTATAAATAAATTATTTAACCAACATGTGTATCAGAGATTCTGGCCAATGTAGTTGGGCATGCATCTTCTTTCAAACTTGATGCACAATTAGGAAATACCTAACTGAGAAGATCAACTTTAAATACCAGCTTAGAATCATGAATAGTTACACAGGGGTAGGTACTTTCAATCTTTTCAAAATTTAAATAGGTAAAAAGGAACATATAGGCTGGTCACAGTGGCTCATGCCTGTAATCCCAGCACTTTGGGAAGCCAAAGTGGGTGGATCATGAGGTCAGGAGTACCCAGAGACTATGAGACCAGCCTGGCCAATATGGTGAAACCCCATCTCTACTAAAAATACAAAAAAATTAGCCAGGCATAGTGGCATGTGCCTGTAGTCCCAGCTACTCTGGAGGCTGAGGCAGAAGAATCACTTGAACCCGGGAAGCACAGGTTGCAGTGACCCAAGATGGCGGCACTGCACACCAGACTGGGTGACAGAGCAAGACTCCATCTCAAAAAACAAAAGAACATATAAAGAAAGATTAAGTTTGTCTTCTTTCGCTGTTCCATTTTAAAGGCAGTGTCATCGTTGCCAGTGTGTTATGTGTGCTTCCAGGGACACTCCATTTATTTTGTGTATATATTGTATATGCGTGTGTATTTGCATGTATGTTTACCTGCTCCCCTTCTTGATGCTTTGCATTTTGTCTTGGAATTCATTATCGGTATGCATAGATTTTAAGGCAGAGAGACTTGAAATGAGATGAGCCGAAGCCAAGGCATACGGGTGTTAGTGCTGTTGAGTGATGGTAATGGCCAATCCTCCAGTATCTAGAAGACTGTTAAAAGCTTCACATTTTTCTATTCACCTTTCAATATTTTTTGTATTCCTTTCACTGACAGGGTATGATTGCCAGAAATTGGGGGATCATTAGAGGCCATTTTTTTCCTCTCTCTTGGAACCAACATCTAATGAAGCCATCCTACATGCTTAAGCCTGCAGTTATCACTGATTTAAATAAAAAATCAGTCCCAAAACTTGAAAGGGCTGAGAGAATGGGACTTCAATTTGGACCTAGCTCTTATAAGGGTTTAATTATTTGTTTATGGATATATTTTATTGTCTTAATGATATTAGTCATTACTTAGTAAGAAGTCATGTATTGCCTAAGACTGTCTTATGTCTTAGGAATTATGTGGGGGATCAATTTACATCCTTAAAAGAAAATCAGATGCTGAGAAAAGTAGCAACCAAGTGTCAGAATGTCTGGTTTATAGACCCCAAGCCCAGAAATAATTAGATCATGCAGGCGGTTATCTTACAGATGCAAGTACTGTGTTCAAAGAACAACACCACACTTACTCAGAAGCCAAGTTTACCCAACTCAGGATTCTGCAGCTTTCAGAGGAACATTTGTGGCTAGATGATTGCCCATCACGAAATCACCTTTAAAAATAGAATAATGCACCACAAACACATCTAAATTCTTTTTAGCATCTAGTACAGAAAAACAAATCAGTGATATAGTTTCTAAATTTCTGAAACAGTTTCTAGTCTGCATTATGTTTTGAAGAGATATGGCCTCGGTTTGGTTTGGTTTTGGTTTTGGTTTTTTTCTTTACATTTTTACCACCTACTTTAGATAACTTGAGCCACATTCTGAAGATATAAAGTCAATAACATAGTAGCAAGTTATTTTAAGAAATTAAACCTGTAGTTCTTTTTTAATAATCAGATTAAATTCAGGATACATTTCCTATCATCAGAATTTCAAAGTGCTTAAAATCTGGGACAGATTTTTTTTCAGCAATATTACAGGAATTAATGTGGGAGGAAGAAGGGGAGGGGGAGGTGGAAGAAAAGGAAGAAAAGGAAGGAAAGGAGGAAGGAGAGGGGGAAAAAGGCGGGGCGGGGGGAGGAGTAGGGAGGGAGAGAGGAAGAGAACCAAGATAGTCTACTCCCAAAAGTAGTGTTTCCATGGAGAAGCAATGCTATTAGAGACACTTAGCTTGCAAGATGACTAGGAGACATTCTTAACTTTATATTGGAAGATTACCATGTATGCTAGTTTTATCTCATATGAGGCAGCAAATTTTCTTAGAATACCAACAAGTGGGCTTCAGAGAATTGTATAGTGAGGACACAGTGATCACTACAAAAATAAACAAAAGCTTTCGGTTTATTTCTTACTGGGAGAGAGTCTGTAAAAGGCTGAACTTTTTGAAAAGTGAAATCTGATGCAAAAACTTCATCTAAGGAAACATTAGCTTGAACATCCGGGGAGGTGGGAGTAGAAATCGTTTCACACTATTTTTTCCTCTCTATTATATTTTCTCTTCCTGATAATTTTGGGAATAACATCATGTCCTATATTCTGCCAGCTACTGCTAATGCTCTGAACTTTCAGTTCCTGCCTGGCAGGGATCCATCAATCCACAGTCTTTTCACTATTAAATCTATTTCTCAATATAGGTCACTTGAGTCCAAATTACTCAGTTACAGATAAAATATAACCCTCCACTAGAGGGATGTATTTTTATCTCAACATTCAAAGAGTTGCCTTTTTAACATGGCCTAGTGTTAATGCAGGTTACACTCATAACTCTTCAAGAAGAGACTATCACTTAGAAATCTACTCTCCCTTGGATAATTAGGTTTAACTTCTATTAACATAAAATGAGAATTATGTGACTTAGAGGAAGTGAGATAAGATGCCTTAGCTTAAACTAATGATGAAAGTTGTGACTTCTCCATATTGCAGAGGTCTCTTCCAAAATCATATTAGCATTTAGGGAAATGCCACTATAACCCCCACAGCTGTTGTCTAGAACCCAAATATTGAGAAAGAAATTAGGAAGCTCTGTATAAGTCTTTATGTTGTTAGTGACACTGAACTTCCTCATTCGTTATTTTGAATAATGACTTATTGTACTTCATTGTAAGGGTGATTCAATTTCTGAGTGTATAGTTGACCACAAGCTATGTATTCATTTTTTTTTTTTTCTCAATGTCTCTTATTGCCTCTTACAGAAGGGCCTAGTAAGGCTTTTATGCCAAATCCTGACTTGGCTTTAAGTCACTGTATGTGTACTATTCTACACATTTAACAAGATGTAAATGCAAATTTAGGCATCTATCAGATATTTAGCAAAGACCATAGCACTTAGACAATTTTGATCAAAAAGTTAATGTTTATAATATTGAAAAATCCACTACTTATGCAAGTGGTATTTTGAGAATATTATTTAGGAAGTTTTACCCTTAAATCCTAATGTTTTCCTACTATATGTTACATAACCAAAGAAAAGTTGTATTACCTAAATCACCCATTAGAAAAACTAACATTAAATAAAGACCACCAGTTGAGCTCATGGAATTATCAGAGCACATTGTAATGATCATTCACACACATGGGGAACTTTTTCAAGCAAACTCATATGTGGCATTCAACTGGGATGAGAGATTGGGTTAAATAAGACCCTCAGCAGAATCCTGAGGCACCGAAATGTATAAAGGTCACCACCTAAGGTATTTTATTCTTAGGAAAGTGTACTCACTAATGACTTATTTACTTTTACTTTTAACAGTGTTAGCTATCTCATTTTCCGGTACATATTATTAACAAATAAATTATAAATAGAAAGAAAGCTCTTAAGGCACACTTTCTGCAAGAAGTACTGTCTAATACTGAGGCAAAGTACAGAAAATAACAGCATTGTATGCGAGTATTCAAAAAGCATACTCCTCTTGAATCAGCAAAGGCACCTCAAGATACCCTTGTTTTCCACATGGTTCGACAATAGTAAAAGAGATAACCCCTAGGCATCTTGTACAGAACTTGAAATTCTGTTCAAACTGCAACTTAAGATGGCAGAGAAAGCCACAATCCATCATAGAAAGGCTCTCATTTTATGGCTAAAATGGTTTTTTATTGTTATTGTTAAGGTTTTTCCCACAGATGACATAACTACAGTTAGCTAAGCAAGTCACCTATGACAATGTGAACTTGCCACTGTCATAAAGGAAACAAAGTTATTGTGTATGCTTTGATTATAAACTACTGGGAATCAATTTCATTTGACCAATACTGAGTCCCTACTCTAGGCAAAACACTTGGCATGGAAATGCATTGAAATGAATAACTTTGTTATACATAAAAGTAAAATTTCTAATCTATTTCATTTAATTAACTTATTTACTTTTTTCTTTTATTATTATTATTATACTTTAAGTTCTAGGGTACATGTGCACAACATGCAGGTTTGTTACATATGTATACATGTGTCATGTTGGTGTGCTGCACCCATTAACTCATCATTAACATTAGGTATATCTCCTAATGCTATCCTTTCCCCCTCCCCTCTCCCCACAATAGGCCCCAATGTGTGGTGTTCCCCCTCCTGTGTCCAAGCGATCTCATTGTTCAATTCCCACCTATGAGTGAGAACATGCGGTGTTTGGTGTTCTGTTCTTGATATAGTTTGCTGAGAATGATGGTTTCCAGCTGTATCCATGTCCCAACAAAGGACAGAAACTCATCCTTTTTTATGGTTGCATAGTATTCCATGGTGCATATGTGCCACATTTTCTTAATCCAGTCTGTCACTGATGGACATTTGGGTTGATTCCAAGTATTCGCTATTGTGAATAGAGCCGCAATAAACATACGTGTGCATGTGTCTTTATAGCAGCACGATTTATAATCCTTTGGGTATATACTCAGTAATGGGATGGCTGGGTCAAATGGTATTTCTAGTTCTAGATCCTTGAGGAATTGCCATACTGTTTTCCACAATGGTTGAACTAGTTTACAGTCCCACCAACAGTGTAAAAGTGTTCCTGTTTCTCCACATCCTCTCCAGCACCTGTTGTTTCCTGACTTTTTAATGATTGCCATTCTAACTGGTATGAGATGGTTTCTCATTGTGGTTTTGATTTGAATTTCTCTGATGGCGAGTGATGATGAACATTTTTTCATGTGTCTGTTGGCTGTATAAATGTCTTCTTTTGAGAAGTGTCTGTTCATATCCTTTGCCCACTTTTTGATGGGGTTGTTTGTTTTTATCTTGTAAATTTGTTTGAGTTCTTTGTAGGTTCTAGATATTAGCCCTTTGTCAGATGAATAGATTGCAAAAATTTTCACCCATTCTGTAGTTTGCCTGTTCACTCTGATGGTAGTTTCTTTTACTGTTTAGAAGCTCTTTAGTTTAATTAGATCCCATTTGTCAATTTTGGCTTTCGTTGCCATTGCTTTTGGTGTTTTAGACATGAAGTCCTTGCCCATGCCTATGTACTGAATGGTATGACCTAGGTTTTCTTCTAGGGTTTTTATGGTTTTAGGTCTAACATTTAATTACTTAATCTAGTCATTAATGACAATGGCCACTAGAAATTTTTTGTGCCTATATCTTACAAACGCTTCCTCAGCCTATCAAAACACAGCTTTAAGAAGAATAATGGATTTTAATAATAACAACAGCAAAGCCTTCTCTAGAATTAGCTAGTTTTCAGACACTGTTCTAAGCCCTTTGAACACATTACTTCATTTATTCACTTAATCCTTACAACCTTTTGCAAAATAGGTACAATCATCACCCTTATTTCTGAGGCAAGGAACCCATCCAGAGTTATTTGGAAAGTTGCTCAGGGTCTTATAGCAGAAGTAGCAGAACCAAGATTCAAAAGGCAAAGTTTTCTAGAGGGAGAGGGAGGATTATCAGGATGTTCACGGATATGGGTTTTAAAACAATCCACAAAAGAAAGGTTATAAATATAATGAGTGCCAGCTATGCTATATTTTGATCTATCTATTGAGTATAATGGTCACTTTTGGGGTGATGGGTACACTAGAAGTCCAAACCCCACCATTAAGCAATATATACATATAACAAACCTGCACATGTACCCCTTGAATCCAAAATAAATAAAATTTTAAAAAACAATAAGAAAAACAAAAGTTTTTATTTTACCTTCCAATAAAGAACTATCAACATGCTGTGGCTAAGTCTGAGTAGATATTTAAAACTCTCCAAAAGTTGTCAGAATTTGTTTCAAAGGACTGGCCAAAGATTCATGCATTGCCTGTCACCTGTTCAAATGCAAACTGCCTCAAAGGGCCAAAATGCCAGAAATATTGGATAGCCCTGTATACAATGGCCTAAGAACATTTTCTTTTCAATCTGGTTTATCACACAATATTCAAAATTTACTATTATTAATGAATCATGAGAACTAACGTTTCAAATGCATAAGAAAATATAAGCCATAAGGGATTAATACAATTGTGTGCATGAAGAAAGATTCTTGGTGAAAGCAATGTCTGAAAGAGTGAATTCTTTTGGTTACAAATGGTGGAAACCCAAATCAAACTAATTTAGGTAAAAGGGGTGGGAGGAGAGGTTTTACTCACTCATAAAACTAGAAGATCACAAGTTCAGTTGACTCAGAAGCATAAACAACGTCCCTAGGAGTCTGCCTTACTTAGCTTTTAATTCTTCTTCTCATGGTATTTGGGCTTCATTCTCAGGCCCAAGTTTCCAGAAGGCTCAGAAGATAGCAACAAGTAACCTCAAATGTGCACCTTTATTGATGAGCTACTAAATCTCAGATAAAATTCTAATTAGCCTGACTTGGATTGAGGGCGCTTTCTTGACCTAATCACTGCAGCCTAGAGGTCAAAGAACCCATAAGGTTGTACCAGTGCAAAGCTGGTCAAAACTTGGAAGAGGCCATCATTGCATCAGTGACTAGAGTAACACACGGCACAAAGAGGTTATATAAAGTGCTGTATAAGAGACATCTGATACACTGTCAAAGGTTATGTATGCAAACACTCGAATATTGTTTGTCTCTACAGTTCAGGAGAACATGACTGTCAAGGATGACTAGATGAGCAGAACCTGAGATTCCTAGATTTATCCTGTGGCCCCCAAAGGGTTTAAAGTTGTCCCAGGCTAATAACATCCCCTGGCTCTTAGCAAATGTAAAAGCAATCCCCCATGGTGGAAAGTATCGCCAGTGTAACCCCCTATGTTTCCAAAGCATTAAGGTCAACCAGTAGAAGTCCACAAACCACCATGGGTGAGAGTCAGCAAAGGCAAGAAAACAATCAGATTTAGACACCTAATTATTTAATATAGGAATATCAGAGACAAAATATAAAATTAGTCATGAATTATAGTAACAAAATCAAAGAACCTGTGGGGCTTTCCCTGAGTGCCTGCATGGGATTCACTGCTTAACAGGACACCACGGCAGTTACCCAAAGGAAAAATACAATGTTTTCTTACATGAAGAAAGGGGAAGATATGTTGGACAGGTAGAAACAACATTTGACTACTACTATCATGATTTCCCCATGGAAAAAGCTCAGATTTCATGCAGGGTAACAACTTCCTTGTATTCAGGGATAATTACGTGTCAAGCACTGTGCTAAGCATTTCACGTGCCTCCTTTCATTTAATTCTACGGCAATATTGAGGTTGACATGATTGTTATTATTTCTAGGAATGATGTGAAATTGTGTACCAATTCACCTACACCAGCTATTTACACCAAGACCTTTCTAATTGACCAATGCCCCTTTCAGTTAATTGGTTCCTGTGCCATATTAGTTGATATATTTCAAATAACCAATTTTGCTTTTTCTTTTGTTTCTTTTTGAGACAGGGTCTCACTCCATTCCTCAGTCTGGAGTGCAGTGGTGTGATCATAGCTCACTGCAGCCTGAAGCTCCTGGATTCAAGTCATCCTCCCACCTCAACCTCCCAAGTAGCTGGGACTACAGGAATGTGCCTCCACACCTTGCTGATTCTTTTTAAATTTTGTAGAGATGAAGATTCTCTGTGTTGCCCAGGCTGGTCTTGAACTCCTGGGCTCAAGCAATCCTCTCACCTCAACGTCCCAAAGTGTTGGGATTACAGGTATGACCCACCAGACCAGGCATTCCTATTTATTTCCAAACTGAGACTCACAGGGTTTCATAATTTAAAAATGTAAATTCAGTAAGTACAAATCCACTAGTAGAAACTCAGTAAATGTTATTCATTATTAATGCTAATTACTGTTAGCATAAACATGACAAATGTTATAGGAGCGTTATATTTTAATGGTTTAAGATATTCATTAAAGTGTAATTTTCATAGAATAAATGCAAATTCTATTTAAAGTGCACAGCTTGATGTGTTTTGCCCAAAGTATATAGCCTTGTAACTACCACCACATAACACAGACATTTCTCTCATCTCAGTTTTCTCTTGCCCCTTTGCAGTAAATTCTCTCGTCTCTCTCTGGACAACCACCAATATGCTTCCTGCCACTACAGTTTTGCCTTTTCTAGAATTTCATATGAATGGAACCATATAATACACAATCTTTTGGATATCTGTTCTATTGTTCAGTATAACAATGAAGTATCTATTGAGAGTCATCTATGTTGGTGCATGTATAAGTGGTTTGTTTGTTTTTACTGTTTAATAGTGTTTTATTGTTTGGATATACCACATTTTCTTTATCCATTCACCAGGTGATGAAAATTTTGGCTGACTCTAGTTTTTGGATTTCACAAATAATGCTGCTTTGAATATTCACTGCAGCATGACAAATCTAGGGTGGACAGTAACTGTTGAGCAGTTAATCCCCCTCAGTTAATCCCATGCATGTTCATTTTCCTCAGGTAGATAATAAGCCAGAAAAGGAACTAACGAGTCATAAAAACAAGTACAAGCTTAACTTTATATAAAACTGCCAATCTGGCTGTAACATTTTCTCATTTCCACCAGCAATGAATGAGAGTTCCATTGGCTTTACATACTTGCCAACACTTAGTATGGTGAGTCTTTTTAATGTCAGCCATTTTAGTGGATATCCAGTGCTTGTTTGTGAATTTAATTTTCATTTTCCTGATGACCAGAGTATGGAATACATACAATATGCTTATTTGCCATCATATATCTTCCTTGGTGAAGTATCTGTTCAAATTTTTGTACATTCTCAATTTTTACATGTTTTCTTATTGAGTTGTAAAAGTCTTTCATAAGTTCTGGACACAAGTTCTTAACAGATACATGGTTTTGCAAATATTTTTTACTGATCTGTCAATTACCTTTTCTTAAGAGTCTTTCAAAAACAAATGGTTTTTAACTTTGATAAAGTTCAATTTATCAATTGTTTTCTTTTCTGGTTAATGTTTTTTGTATAATACTTAAGAAATCCTTGGTTAAACCAAGAACACAATGGTTTTTTTCTTGGTTTTATACACATGGTTTATGGTTTTAGGTTTTACATTTAGGTTTACAATTTATTTCCATTTAATTTGTAAATTGTATAAAAATAAGGGTTGAGATGCTTCTGTATTTCACACCAGATACTTAATTATATTACTTTTCTATGGCAGCTATAGAAAATCAACACAAACTTTACTGTTTTAAAACAACACAAATATATTATTGTGCAGTTCTATAGGTTAGAAGTCCAAGTTGTCAGCAAGGCTACATCTCTTTCTGGGAGACCTGGGGGGAATTCATATATTTGCACTTTCTAGCTTCCCGAGGCAGCCCACATTCTGTAATTCATGGCCTCTTTCTCCATCTTTAAAGCCTGCAACATTGGATCCAGTTTTTCTCTTCTACCATCTCTCTGGTTCTTTCTGCCTCTCTCCTCTCAAGAACACTTGTGATTACAGTGAGTCCACCTGGATAACCCAGTTTATCTGCGTATTTTAAAGTTAACAATTTGATTTGCAAACTTAATTCCTGTTTGCTATGTAACCAAACACATTCACAGGTTCTGAGGATTAGAGTCTGGAAATCTTTAGGGTGGAGGCATTATTTTGTCTATTGCATCAGCTGTATCAGGGCTGTGTGTTATGAAGACTCCTTTTCCCATTGAACTAATGTTGTGTCTTGGTTGAAAATCAGTTGACCATGTATGGATCTATTTCTGGATTCTATTCTATTCCTCTGATTTCTTTCTCTATCTTTTAAACCAGGGGCCTCCAATTCCTGACCTATGGACTAGTTCTGGTCTGTGGCCTGTTAGGAATCAGGCCACACAGCAGGAGGTGAGTGACAGGTGAGTGAGCAAAGCTGAGCTCTGCCTCCTGTCAGATGGGTGGTGGCATTAGATTCTCATGGGAGCATGAACCCTATTGTGAACTGTGCATGAGAGGGATCTAGATTGCATGCTCTTTATGAGAATCTAATGCCTGATGATCTCTCACTTTCTCCCATCACTGCTAGATGGGACCATCCAGTTGCAGGAACACAACCTCAGGGCTCCCACTAATTCTACATTATACTGAGTATGTAATAATAATAGAAATAAAATGTACAATAAATGCAATATGCTTGAGTCCCATACCATCTCAACCCATCTGTGGAAAAATTGTCTTCAACGAAACTGGTTCCTGGTGCCAAAAATGTTGGGGACTGCTGTTTTAAACAAAACCACATTGTTTTGTTCACTGTAGATTTAGGTCAGTCTTGAAATCAGTTAGTCTAAGCCTTCAACTTTGTTCCATCTCACAATTATTTTGGCAATTCCAGATCTTTTGTATTTTCATATGTGGATTTTTTGTAGGAATTGTATTGGGTCTATATGTTGATTGGAGAATGGACATGTTAACAATATGGAGTCTTTGGACTGCGAACATAGTATCTGTCTCCATTTATTTAGGTCTTCTTTATCTCAGCACTGTTTTGTAATAATTAGTATACAGGTCTCACATATCTTTGTTAAATTTATTTCTAAGGGCTATACTTATTTCAGGTTCCATTGTCAATGCAATTGTACTTTTAATTTCTTTTTCCAGTTGTTCATTACTGGTCTTAGAAATGCAGTCCTATATTCCTTAGGATTTTCTACATATAGGACAATGTCATCTGCAAATAAAGATAGTTTTTCTCCTTTTTGTACAATCTTATCTTTTTTCTTCCCTTATTGGACTGTTTTGGACCTGCAGAACAATACTGAATTGAAATGGTGAAAGCAGACATTCTTCATTATTCCATATTTTTGGTATAACAAATTTAGTCTTTTACTAAGTATTATGTTTACTGTGAATTTTTATAGAAGCCTTTATCAAGCTGTGAAAG
The DNA here is from genome assembly GCF_000951035.1 of Colobus angolensis palliatus. Taxonomy (NCBI): domain Eukaryota; kingdom Metazoa; phylum Chordata; class Mammalia; order Primates; family Cercopithecidae; genus Colobus; species Colobus angolensis. The sequence continues at coordinate 4,092,543 of NW_012115821.1, forward strand.
TGTTTTTAAATGCTAGTTTCCTGAAATTTTTTATCATGAATAAGTGTAAATTTTTAACAACTTTTTTCTACTGCTATCAAGATGGCCAAATAATTTTTCTTCTTTATTCAATTAATATGATGAATTGCATTGAGTGATATTTGAATATTAAGCAAATCTTCAATTCTTGAGATTAAAGCCTCTTGTATGTGATGAGCTATTCTTTTTATATAATGTTGAATTTGCTTTGCTAATATTAAGAATGTTTGCATCTATATTCATGAGAGCTATTGGTCTGTAGTTTTCAGTTTGGGGAATATCTTAATCTGGTTTTGGTATCAGTGTAATAATGGCCTCATAAAATGTGTTAGGAAGTGAACCCTCTTCTATTTTCTGAAACAGTTTTTGTAAGATTGTTATACTTTCTTCATTAAATATTTGATAGACTTCACTAATGAAGACACCATATCCTATCGTTTTCTTTCTCAGAACATTTTTAAATTACAAATTTAATGTTTTTAATGAATATAGGGTTATCTAAGTGCTCTATTTCTTCTTGAGGCTATTTTGGTGAGTTGTTTTTCAATATATTTGTCCATTTCATCTAAAGTGTCAAATTTATTGGCATAAAATTGTTCATAAAGTTTCCTTTTATTGATTTATGCTCTTATTTTTATTAATTCCTTTCTTCCACTTAGTTTGCTGGATTTTGCTAGCTTCCTATGGTGCAAGTTTAGATCTTGATTTGAGATGTTTCATCTTTTAAACACAAGCATTTATATCTATAAAAGTGCTGCTGAGGCCGGGCGCGGTGGCTCAAGCCTGTAATCCCAGCACTTTGGGAGGCCGAGACGGGCGGATCACGAGGTCAGGAGATCGAGACCATCCTGGCTAACACGGTGAAACCCCGTCTCTACTAAAAAATACAAAAAACTAGCCGGGCGAGGTGGCGGGCGCCTGTAGTCCCAGCTACTCGGGAGGCTGAGGCAGGAGAATGGCGTAAACCCGGGAGGCGGAGCTTGCAGTGAGCTGAGATCCGGCCACTGCACTCCAGCCCGGGCGACAGAGCCAGACTCCGTCTCAAAAAAAAAAAAAAAGTGCTGCTGAACGCTGATTAGCCACAATCCACAAAATTTAATATGCTTTTCTTTCATTTTTGCCGTTAAAATGTTTTCTAGTTTTTAAATAATTTATATGATGATAAAGAATACATAAAATTTACCATTTTAACCTTTTTAAGTGTACAGTTTAGTAGCACTAAGTACATTCACACTGTTGTGCAGCAGTCACCACCATCCATCTCTAGAACAACTTTGTCATCTTCCCAAACTAAAACTTTATCCATTAAACAATAACTCCTCATTCCTTCTCCTCAACCCCTGGAAACTACCTTTCTACTTTCTATCTCTATAAATTTGATAGTTCTAGGTACTTCACATAAATGAAATCATACAGTATTTGTCCTTTTCAGTCTGGCTTATTACACTTAGCATAATGTTTTCAAAGTGTATCTACATTGCAGCATGTGTCCGAATTTCCTTAATTTTAAGGCTGAATAATATTTAATTGTACATATGTACCACATGTTGTTTATCCATTTATCCATCCGTGGACATTTGGATTAATACCACCTTTTAGCTATTGTGAATAATGCTGCTGTAAATGTGAGTATTAAAATAACTCTTTATGTCACTGTTTTCAATTTTTTTGGATATATACCCAGAAGTAAAATTTGTAACTTCTTTTTGAACATGGGTTATTTATAACTGTATTTTTTGTCGTCCAAATATTTCAGTGATTTTCCAGATAATATTCAGTTATAAGTTCATAATTTAATTCTATTGTAGGGAAAACATTGTATGATTTAAATATTTTTGTATTTGTTGACATTTGTTTTATGACCCTGCATTTGGTATATCTTATATCTTAGTGAATGCTCCATGTGTTTGTGAAAAGAACATATATTATTCCGTTTAGGCATAAACTATTTTACAAATGCCAGTTTCTTCATGTTTGTTTATATTGTTCAAACTTTTTTTTTTTTTTTTTTTTTGAGATGGAGTCTCACTTTGTCACCTAGGCTGGAGGGCAGTGGCACAATCTCAGCTCACGGCAACCTCTGCCTCGTGGGTTCAAGGAATTCTCCTGCCTCAGTCTCCTGAGTACCTGGGATTACAGGCATACACCACCACGCTCAGCTAATTTTTGTATTTTTAGTAGAGATGGGGTTTCACCACGTTGGCCAGGCTGGTCTCCAACTCTTGACCTCAGGTGATCCACCTGCCTCGGCCTCCCAAAATGCTGGGAATACAGGTGTGAGCCACTGCACCCAGTCTATGCAAATTTTTTTTAATATCGTTACTGATTTTTTACCTATTTGTTTTAATTACTGAGACAGGAGTTTTGAAATTTCTAATTGTACTTCCTAATAATTGTTAAATTGTCTATTATCTTTTCAATTCTGACAGTTTCTGCTTCATGCATTGTGGATCTCTGTTACTGGGTACACAGATTTCCATAACGGTTTTATAGAACCATTGTTCCTATTGTACTGATCCTTTTTTTAATCAAATATCCCTCTTTGTCTACTAATACTATTTTATCTTGTTTTCATAGATTGAAAAAATCTTGTTTTCTTTTTAAATAAGTGTCATTTTATACATTTAAAATATACAACCTGATTTTACAAAATACATATATAGAGTTAAACGGTTACTATAGAGAAACAAATTAACATATCTATCATGTCACATAGTTACCCATTTTTCCTTTCCATAGCAAGAGCAGCTATAATTTTCTTATTTAGCAAAGATCCTGAACACAACACATTATTATTAACTATAATCTTCATGTTATACATTAGATCTTTCAACCAACACTCTTTGTCTTAAAGTATAATTTATGTGATATTCATATATCCAGTTTATATTTTCTTGTTTTTCAACATATCTCTGACAAAGAGTTAATTTCCTTAATTCACAAAGGGCTCAAGCAAATCAGTCAAAATAGTAAGAATGGGCAGTGTTTATGAACAGGCAGTTTATAGGGGAAAATAGCATAGACCAATAAATGTAAGAAGCATACTTAACCTCACTAAAACCCAAAATAAATAAAAATCACAATACTAATGCTATATTATTGTGCCTTAATTAGATTGGGAAAAATAATAAAACATTGATAATAGTATATATTGGTAAATATTTGGGAAAATAAATTCATCACTTTTCATGGCAGTATTCAACTATTTGGAGGAGGTATTTGGCAATATCTATCAATACTAAAAATGCACAAAACGTTTGCATCAACAAGTTGAGTGCTAAGAATTAACTCCATAAATAATAATAATAATAAAATACTTGCAAAAGTATACAAGATATAAACATAGACATGTGAATTGCAGGATGATTTTAATAGCAAAAAATTGGGAAAATACTTAAATATTCATTTTTAAAAATCGGGTAAATAAATTATGGCACATCCCTACAATATAATTCCAAGTTGCCACTAAAATGAGGTACATCCACATTTCTTAATCTAGACAAAAGTCTATAATATATTAAGTGTCTTTAAAAGTTATAAAATAATAGGTTTTTTGTAAAAATAAAGAAAAACAAAAACTCTGTGTGTGTGTGTGTGTGTGTGTGTGTGTGTGTGTGTGAATGCATAGGTTAAAAAAACTCCACACCATGTTTTCTCTCAATAGTGGTACCATGAGTGATTGTCACTTTATACTTTATATTGTAGCTTATTTTCTGAAGATTTTACCGAAAACATGAATTATAATCACTAAAATAGGATGTATATTTTATATACATAAACAATGGGCAGGGATGAAGAGAGGTGTCAAAATAAGGAGGTCATTTATGACAAATTAGGTTTTCTACTTTGAGAATGTTTGCAGTTGTTTATGGCAGAGTGTGCCTTCCCCTAACCTTTCAGCTTCACCAGTCCTAGCCCACCCCTACAGATCACTGGGAGCTTCTGGGTACCTGTCTGTCCTGGATACTCACTCAGGCTTCCCTCTGTTGTAGCCTCTTTCTCTCCTGAGAGCATTTCTCAGGCCACCTCATTCGTTTCCTGTTTGTCCAATGTCTTGGATGATGGTGGCTGGTGGAGGTAGAAAAGTGGAGAGCTTCTCATCAAATGCAAAGGCTGAGGACCTGGACTGCCTTCCCTCACAATCTCCTCCAGACCCTGCTTCTTGGTGTCTGACCCTCACTAGGTTTCCAAACTGACGGTCACACAATGAATCAATTTACTGTCATGGCCAGTGTTTTAAAAAACTACAATAGAATAGAATAGAAAATATCAAAATGTATCATGTGCATTAAAGGCAAGTATTGCTTATAAAAACTTTTGTTTGGGATATATGTATGTATGAACTTCTGGAAGTCCATCCAGAAAGCCCCAGCCCCTTTCCAATTTTGGGCTCTTTCTCCTCCTACCAACCAGAAAACCACAAAAAAAAAAAAAAAAAAATGTTGAAAAGGAGAGCAGGACTCTGACCTCTCGTGGCGGCCAGGTGAATTCTGGTGGATTCCACGGTCTTCACCCAGATCCCAGCAATGATCATAGCTTAACATTGGAATATTAAAGCATAGTCTTGCTTTAATTCTCAACTGGGGAATTCTAGCATACAAAATTCTGGTTCTGAGAAGTCTTCTCTCTTTTTTGCTTGACTCTTTTTGTTTCTAGTTCAAGTTTTCAGTTGTGAAGTATGTTGGGCCTTTACCTCTGGAACAGAACAATTCACCATCAAGACTTTGCCTTCTATCACCTCCTTCTTGTCTTGCATTGCTCTGGGACTGACCACTCCTTTCACTAACATCTGGTACTTTGGCATGGTTTTCTCCTTGTTGTTCTGAACCACAATGTACTTCTATTTCCCTGAGTCATAGACCCACTCCTGAGAAATGAAAAACACTTCTATGTTCGCTAGGGAGAAGTAAAAAGGTTGAGCCATCCTTCTAAAAAAGCACCAGGTGCTGAGGCTTCATGTACAATGTGGTGCTGGCATCTATGACACACTGCAGGGTCAGGTTCTGCTCTGTTTGCACCAAGTTTGGCAGGATCTTCATGAGGATGCTGTTGATGGTGTAAGAGTTTTCTTGACCCTCAAAGCATGAAAAGAGAAGAAGTATCAGTAGAACTCACGGATATCCCAGTAGGATCCTGAGGTTGAAGACTGCCAGGCGTAGTTAGTTCCACCTTCAGACCATGCCTTTTGGGCAGAAGACACTTCCACACTTCTGTGCTCTTCAAATTGTTCTGTCACCATGTCCTTCCTTCCAGTCCCTCTTCTTAAACTTACTATTTAAATAGTGTGTATCATTTTCTATCCTTTTACTTAGAGTTTCTTTGTGTCTGTAAAGTACAACTTTTATAGACAGATCTTGGTTTTTAAAAATCCAATCCAATATTATTTTTCTTTCATTTAAAATATTTAATCCATATATTTAATGTGATTATTATATAACAGGATTTTAGACTGCCATTGTGCTATTTTATTTTTTTTGTCTCTTCCTTTTTTATTCCTCTCTTCCTCCTTTCCTAGCTTTTCTTTGGTTTTCCACAAATAATTTAGTATGTCATTTTACCCTCTGTTAGCTTTTAACTATATTTCTTTACATGTTTTAGTGCTTGCCTAAGGATAACAACATGCATTGTTAACTCATGATAATTTTCTTAGATTTAATATTGAATTATTATTATTATTATTATTATTGAGACAGGGTCTCACTCTGTCACCCAGGCTGGAGTACAGTGGCACAATCACTCCTCACTGCAGCCTCATCTCTCCAGGCTCAAATAATCTCCCCACTTCAGCCTCCTGAAAACCTGGGACTACAGATACACATCACCACACCCATCTAATTTTTTTTATTTTTAGTTGACACAGGGTCTTGCTATGTTGCCCAGACTGGTCTTGAACTCCTGGGCTCAAGCAGTCAGCCTGCCTTGGCGTCCCAAAGTGCTAGGATTACACGTGTGAGCCACCACATGTGGCCTTGAGTTCTTATTTTTATTAAAATATCAGAATCTTAAAATAGCACAGTTCCATTTATCCTCCATCTTCCACGCTATTGTTGTCACATATATTATACCAATGTACTTTATAAACTCTATAATATCTTTTCAAAAATATTTAAAAGAGAGAATAAAATATTTGTATAATCTTTTATATTTCACCATATTTTTTCAATGCTTCTTATTTCTTTCTGCAAATCCAGATTTCCATCTGGTGTCATTTTCCTTGCACTCAAAGTTCCTTTAGTGTTTCTGGTACTGCTAGTCTGCTAGCTATAGATTTTCTAGGCTTTTGCCTAAAAATTTCTATTTCATTTTTACATTTGTAGAATAGTCTCACTAGTTATAGAATTCTTGGCTGCCAGTGTTTTGTTTTTGTTTTTGTTTTTTTAATTACTCAGTATGTTGAATATGTAAGTCCAATGTCTTCTGGTCTGCATTATTTCTGGTAATAAATGAGCAATTGATCATATTGCTGTTTTTCTCTTTCTACTTTTTGCATGTAATGTGTTGTTTTTCTCTTGCCACTTTTAAGATTTTCTGAGGTTTTTGTGTTTTCTTTTTAGGTGTCTTGCTATAGTGTACTGAGATTGGAGTGTTGGGTGTGTATGTGTGTGTGTGTCTTTATATTATTTGGGTTTCACTGAACTTCTTGAATCACTAAGTTAGTGGGTTTTCTTTAGCAAATTTAAGAAGATATGGGCCATTCTTTCCTCAAAATTTGTCTCTTTCTCTCCTTCTTCACCTTCTGGGACCCCATTCACACACATGTTGAACTGTTTGATGTTGTTCCACAGTTTTCTGGGG
>NW_012115821.1:4101719-4137403 GCF_000951035.1 Colobus angolensis palliatus
GCTAGTTTTTTGTATTTTTTAGTAGAGACGGTGTTTCACCATGTTAGCCAGGATGATCTCGATCTCCTGACCTCGTGATCCGCCCGTCTCGGACTCCCAGAGTGCTGGGATTACAGGCTTGAGCCACCGTGCCCGGCCTTTGTTTTTTTCTTATTGCTTACATTTCTCTGTCACAATTTCCTGTTTATTTATCAATATTATAGTATCCTTTAATTATCTGAATGAATTTAAAATTGCCTCTTTGAAATCTTTACCTGCTCAATATATCATCAAGGCCCATTCAGTGTCAGTTTCCACTGACTATCATGCAAAGTCAGGCAAAGAAGCACCATCATGTTTCTTTGTATATCTAGTAATTTCTTGTTTTAAATTAAACGTTGTAGATTATAACTTGTAGTGACTCTGAGACATCTGAGGATTATTGGTTTGCTTGTTTTATTATTTTCATTTGAGTAGGCAATTTGATTGGTCTAGATTCAAGCTATGAAAATAGTTTCCCCTATTAATTACAGTAGCAGGTGTTTATAGTTCTGGGGTCAGTCAGAGATTTGGGGAAAGTTTATACTCAGACTTTGAACTTCAATACTTTTGCATCTTTCTCACTTCCAGAATTCCTTTTTAAAGGTCAAATACTTCTGTCCTCTTGGTTTTGTAATCTACTCCAAACTGGTATGACTGGTTGGGGTAGTTCACTAGGGGAAATCATGAACAAAAGCCATAAATGTATAATTTTTGCCAGTCATGCCACATATAGTAGTCTAATTTTTAAAATATTTGTTATTAATATAATTTAAATGATTATGAATTTGTAAGGAACAATAGAGATCCTACCTATACTTTATTTAGTTTAGTGCAACTGTAACATTTTGAAAAACTACAGTACAATATCACAGCCAGGATACTAACACTGACTGATATAATCCACTGATCTTATTTATATTTCACTGATTTACATGTATTCATGTGTGTGTGTGTTTGCGTATGTAGTTCTATAAAATTTTATCGCATAGGTAGATTCACATATTTACCACCACAATCAAGCTACTCAACACTTCCTTAACCCCAAGGATCCCTTTTATGACCAAATTCACTTCCCTTCACCCCCATCTCTCTTAGCCCCTAGAAACCACTAATCTGTATTCCATTTCTCCAATTTTGTCATTTCAAAATGTTGTATAAATGGAACTCTACATCACATAACCTTCTGACATTGACCTTTTTCATGTAGCATACTTTTTCGGAGATTCGTCCAAGTTATGATAGAAATCAATCGTTATTTTCTTCTTATTATTGAGGTGCATTCCATGGAATAAATACACCACAGTTTGCCATTCACCTGTTAAAGGTTATCTGGGATGTTTCCAGTTTTAAGCTATTATGAATAGCTGCTATGAACATTTGTGTACAGGATTTTTTGTGAACATGGGTTCTCATTTCTCTGCATAAATGCCTAAGAGTGCAATTGCTTGGTTATATGGTAACTGCATGTCTAGTTTTGAAAGAAACTATCAAACTACTTCCCATAATGACTATCATTTCTCACTGTCACTAGCATAAGTGATTATTGTCTCCACATTCTCACTAGCATTTGGCATTGCTATTATTCTTTACTTTAGCCACTCTGATAGATGTGTAGTGATATCTGATTGTGGTTTTAATTTGAATTTCCCTGAAGGACTCATAGCTAGTATATATAAGGGACTCTCAAAACAATCTTAACAAACAATTTAAAAATGGGCAAAAGATATGAAGAAATGTTTCACTGGAGAAGACATACAGGTGACAAATTCCAAATATGGGTCTTTTGACACTGTTTTCTGAAGAAGGACTTGCCTGGCATCTTTACATCACCATTACCGTATGTCCACTGTGTAACGCTCTAGAGTCATTTTATTATGTAAATAAGGATTTGAAATTACATACAAAAAATTTACAGCTTAAGTATCATGTAAAATAGAATTTCACCATATATTTTAATGTCGCACTATGAAAAACACAAACAGGCTATGTGTAGATAACAGAATAGAAATAAATATACCAAAAGATAAAATTATCTTTGATAATAGTAATATGAGTGATTTTTAAATCTATGTTCCATTTATTTGTACTAGTGGGAAGTTAGAAAGTCAGCTTCTATGATTACTAAACTGTGTTTAGCATTTTTATTAGGTTACAACTTAATCATTGCTGAAAATGTGTTTCTCAAAGAGGTTAATGAAAATTCTAACTTGAACATTATGCACAGTCACAAGAATTTCTATTTATTCTCTGTACTCAACTTTAACAAGGCAGTGCATTACCTTAAATCTCCTGAAATCACAAGTAACTTCAGATAAGAAAAGCATGTAGCTTTTTCATATTAAGCACATGTTTAGATAATGATTACTACTAGATTTAGTGGTATCATCCATACAAATTGCATGCACATAACATGTTAACTATAGTAACATCCTATGAATAATTTGAGCAAGTTTTAACAGTATTCTAAAATGAGAACTTTAAGGCTAGCCCTCTAAAATAATTAAATTAGTATGCAATAAATTAATGGAAACTACCCGTAAGGAATATTATCCAAATATGAGATATATTTTTAGTTGAACATTTAAAAACAATTCACATACAATAAATAAAAATTAAGCAGTGAACTAAAACCTTTATGGACATTTAGGCAAAATCTCTTAGGAAAAGCTAGACCCTGAGTAATTCGTTCTAATTTGCTAAAGATGATATTTTCAAGTTATTGAGTAAATTAGGGTTTCCTATGAATGCAGCTGAACATTCTGGATTAGCTTAGACAAATCCATATAATCTACTGAAAATTTATTTTGGTTCTTTGTTTTCCCCCAGAACCAACAGGGAAATCCTTCCTGCCCAAAAATCAGTAAATCCAGCATATCAAATTCAGTCATTTTGACTCAATTACTATAGACAACATTCCAGAAAGTTGTGATTTTTAATGTATAAAAGTTCATAAACACCTATAATTAAAAGAGAACTAAAAATGACTTATAAGGTAATGAAACCATTCCCATGCCAGGATTAGAAAATTCTGAAATCTCTAAGTGGAGAGTATACACCTTTTTTCTTCACCATAAGGCCATTAACATTTAAAAATTGGCAAGGTTGGCATTTCATGTAATAAATAATTTCTTATGATATTACTATCCACACATCAATGCCAGAGGCCCATGTTCCAGCCTGACCTAGCCATGCTTGTCTGGAAGTTGCCAAATATTACTTTCAAGAACATTCTTTTTGCCTGCAATAAGAGCTAGAGAAAAAAAATCCTCAGAGCACAATATTAATAATTAGTATGCTGATGATTAGTGTACCTTTAAGAGCTCATAAATTAGAAGTTCAAGTCATGAATACTGCAAACACTCCACTAATACATATGCTCCTAAAAACACAGTGGATCATAATGAGGGAGCTGAAAAGGGACAGTCTTAAAAATTTATATATTATTCATTTCCCATTGGTTTTTATAACAAACACCTCCTCGAAGGAAATGAGCTGCCAAAGAAAAGTTACAGCAAAGTAATCCTGGGGCTGGGACTGAATCAGAGAATAAGAAAATATTTTATTAGTGTTGAAAATTCTGCCCCCAACAGATAGAGCAGCGGACTGGATATAAAAGGTCTGGTTTGCTCCTGTGGCCACAGGGGATGAGAATTAAGATTTAACTTACTGCATCTGAAAGGCATTTTAAGTTTTTCAACAGAAATGAAAATGTGGCAATATGGTTATACTGATATCACATACCTCAGAAAGCCCTGCCAAAATTTCTCAGCAGCCAATATCCTCAATTTACTTCCTCTAGTAAAATGTTAGTTTCTGCTTTAGGGGTCTTATTTTAATTTGAAAACATCCCATTGAGTATTGAGCATATGTGATGAATTTATGCCTGAGGGCTTCCCCTCTTGGTGCCATTTCCATTTCGGAACATTTTGTTGAATAGGTACATGTTGTACCTTGATAGAAATACCCAGTCAATGGTTTGGAAGGTTGGTATGACCAGGATGATGTATTGGTCTTTTCATTTTTTTTCAATGATGTATTTGGCAGGGACATATGTTAAGGACTGAGAATGCACAAAGTTCACTTCCATCAGAGAATTTATGTTTCGGTGAATTGAGCTCTCTCATCATAAACTTTTGTTTCCCCCAAAAAAACCACACCCACTGACCTAAAGCTAGCACCCTGTAGCACACTTTTCTAAGAGACTCCAACGATAGATAGATGGTCTTCAATTCCAGTCCTTCCCACCCCACTGGCACTATGACCTTGTAGGCAAATTGCAGTCATTGACTGTTCTAGTAGTTACACTGTAAGATGAAATTTATTGTTTTTGCAAAAATGTTAATGGAGGTGGCCTGTGCTATGGACTGAATATTTGTGTAACACCCCACTTCCCAAATTCCTATACTGAAGCCCTGTTCCTCAGTGTAATGGTATTAGGAGGTAGGTCTTCCAGAAGCATTTAGGTTTAGACAAAATCCTGAGGGTGGAGCCCCATGATGGGATTAATATCCTTTTAAGGAAAGGAAGAGGCACAAGATCTCTCTTGCTCTCTTCTCTGCGTGCATACATCAAGGAAGGCTGGGTGAGGACATAATTAAGAGGAAAGCCCTCACCAGAACCTGACCATGCTGGCACTCTGATCTTGGACTTTCAGCCTCTATAACTGTGAGAAATAGTTATAAGCCATACCAAGTATATGGTAATTTGTTATAACAGTCTAAACTGACTACAACAGCCTATAAAGTTCTTATTTGTTTTTGAAATTAATTACAACTCAAAATAAGAGTTAGCTATAACTATTCAACCCTGATTGACACACTTTGGACACACTTTGAAAAAACTGTGTTCACACTTTATTAAGGGAGTTTAATCCTGGAGTAGGAAGAGTAACAGAAATGGAGATGTGAATTAGGGAAGGAAGGGAAACCAAAGCAGGGTGGTGCATTGGCAAGCTGACCTTGGCTTCCCAGTAGAACACAACACCATCACTCAGTCACTCAGAAGCCACATGGAATGGCCATGTTGAAGAACAGTCCATCAAGGGGAATGGTAGCAATACTATCTGTGGCTCCTTTCCCCTCTCCTATCACTTACTGATTAAAGTTCTCCCCATGGGCTATTATCTTCCCTACACTTTCATATCGTGGTACAAAGTCCTTCTAGGCAGTTCTGGGAAAGCCAGAGCCTTGTAGGTCCAGATCCAGGGGCTGGAACTGCTATGGACCATGCCACAGTGAGTATAACCAAGCCTAGGCTTTTGTTCCTAGGGAAAGGAATGTCCACAGGAACTTTGGAAACATGAGAACAGGAGCCTTCCCTGGGCCATTCCAATAGGATGCTGGGCAGGCAGTTGAGGCCCCAAGTGACAGGGTGCAGGCAGACTGAGCAGGCATGAGGTGGCACATAACCTGGATCTAGTACCTCCCACCTTGTGACGGACCCATCTAAAGAATATGTGGTTCTCGCAACAACATGGATGGAACTGAAGGCCATTATCTTAAGTGAAACAACTCAGAATCAGAAAGTCAAATACTACATGTTCTGACTTATAAGTGGGAGCTAAATAAAGGATATACATCAAGAGTGTGGAATAATAATCACTGGAGACTCTGAAAGTGGGAGGGTGGGAGAGGGATAGGGGATGAGAAATCACTTAATCAGTACAATGTACACTATCTGTGTGATGGTTACAATAAAGGACCAGACTTCACTACTCTGCAATATATCCATGTAACAAAATAGCACTTGTACTGCCTAAATTTATACTACATATATATGTGTATATATACACATACATATATATGCACATATACATGTATATGTATGTGTGTATAAATGTATGTATATATACATATATGTAGTATAAATGTATATATGTACTATAAATGTGTGTGTATATATACATACACAAATACATACACATATACATATATATGGTTCTTCCTCATGGATAGAAGATGGGTCAAGGACACTTTGTAAAGTATGTCTGAACAAAAGCATGTCATTACTTATATGGCAGCAAAAGCCCACTGCACTATTGTTTAGCCAATTTAAGCCCTGGATAGAGAGAACTGCAGTAAGATTTCAACGTGCTTCTTGACCTTCAGGGTTTTTGAATCTCAGAAATCTTTCCCAAATCTGATGACTACAAGTCAAGCATTTCTGTTCATGATGACTGAAAGAGAGATATGGCTGCCTGGAAGCAGAGAATTGATGCAAATGACTTTGGCTACAATGCTATTTTTAAGAAATGTTGCAGATATTAAAATCTTAAGTAACAGGTATCATTCTGCAGAAAGTATGTTTCACCAGCTGGTGCCACTAGTCAGTCCTCTCTTACAACTTTTTTGCTTCCAATCCTCTCTAGGGTCTGGCTGGGCAAATAACTGATTGTGCTGTGTCTATAATCACTTTTCCAGTTATCCTCCCAATTAGGTACTGACCCTTGCTTTCTTCTGCTCAGATGCACTTGTCCTTAACTTCCAATGGATGTGAACAGCTCACTGACTTAGAGATGTGCCTCTGTATCAGCATGTCTGCCTGAGACTTCTAACTTCCTGCCTGAATCAGTCCTTTCTGCAATCAGGAGCTTAATTCCTATTTTTAAATAATGGCAAGGAAGCAGCGGATGGTAGTGGCAGCAAAGAAAATGGCATTGAAGTGATTTGTTTCCTCATGTATCTCCAATTGAAAGGGCTCCTCAAGGGCAGAAAACATTTCTTTCTGAGCTTTGTATCCTCAGTGTCTAAGCCAGAATTTGCCCTACTGGAAAGACTCAACAAATATCTGTTGAATAAATGAATGGCACAAGACAAGGGGAAGAAGATTGACTCTAAAACGCAAAAACATAGGGAATAGTGGAAAGAAGATTCGTATTTTTCCATCACAATGTTACGTGGAATATCACATGAAATACCTTTATGTGAATAAGCAGGATGTAAATTATGTGTATATTTATCACATCAGTTTTGTTTTTAAAAGAGTATATAATCACAAACATTGACATGCATATATAGAGAGAAAGATAAAGGAAAACATTTCAAGGAAATGCAGCAAAATGTAAACAATTGGTATCCATGGCCAGTGGGATTACAGGTAATTTTTGTTGTATTCTTTATATTTTTCAGACTTTTTCTAGATGAACATATAATTTATAATTCAAAAAGTGATGCTATAAAGAGTCCACCCAAAATTCAATAGAGAAAAGAAGAGAGGGATGTGGAAGAAGAAAGTCATTTTATAATTTATTAGAAGATAGGATAAAGACTGTGCCTACTGGGGCAAAACTACTCCTACGATGGACCTTCTTCATCCGAGTTTTTGCTTTCTGTGGTTCAGTTACCCAGGGTCAACCATGGTCCAAAAATAGGCAAGTACGGTACAATAAGATAAGTTTGAGAGAAAGAGACCACATTCACATAACTTTTATTACAGCATATTGTTATAATTGTTCTATTTTCTTATTATTGTTCTCAATATCTTATTGTAAATTAAACTTTATCATGAGTATGTCTGTAGAGGGGAAAAAGAAACAGATTATATTTAGGATTCAGTACCATCTGTGATAGGCATCCACTGGGAATCCTGGGACAAATTCCCCAAGGATAAGTGTAGACTACTGTACTACCACTCATAATCCTTGTCATCATCATCATCATTATCATCATCATCATCAAATAATGTACAGGACGTCGGGTGAGGCAGAGTAATTCTCCCTAGGATATACTTCTGCCACATGGTTTTCTAATAGTTCAAGTCCTGTACCACAATATCAGTGGGGATGGAAGAGACTCCTCAAAGAATCACAGGGTGAAGATTTGGGGCACCAGTAAGTCCAGCCACTACTCTTACTACATACCCAGATACAGACTCAGTCTCCCTAAACAAAACTCTACTGGTCCAGGGACAGAAAGCCACTCTGGGATCCTTGTTCCAAATTCTTGCTCTGTGGAACTCTTTTAAACCTCTCTTCTTACACAACACAAAACCTAACAAGAGGATTGGAACAGTTGTAGAAGCAGGCTCTATGATTACAGAGAAGAGGTTCTCAATAGGAGGTATTTGGTCCCTAGGGGACATTGAGTAATGTCTGAAGACATTTTTGATTGTCACAACTCCAGAGGAGGGTGGGTGCTATAGACATCTGACACGTAGATGATCCACATTCTACTTTGCACAGGATAGCCCTCACAGCAGAATTATTTGACCCAAAATGTCAACAATACTTAGGTTGAGAAACTCCATTTTGAATATGAAAGAATGGGTCCAAAATGAGACTTATTACCACTGTCACCATTAAGAAGGTCCACATCTTGGCAAACGACAATGGAAT
Source organism: Colobus angolensis palliatus (assembly GCF_000951035.1). NCBI lineage: Eukaryota > Metazoa > Chordata > Mammalia > Primates > Cercopithecidae > Colobus > Colobus angolensis. Next base: position 4,110,073 of record NW_012115821.1, read on the forward strand.
GGTCAACTCTAGGGACTAACACAGGTATCAGAAAACCATTGTCATCCAACTATGGGTTTCAGAGCTATACCCTGCTTCTTAGATCCACCTTGGCAGGAAAGATAACTAACTTGATACCACAATTCATGACTGGAGAATGGCAACAGAAAACTCAAGGCTTCCCCTCGGTTGCCTGCAGCAGAAAACGCAGAAGTCAAGACAGCATGCCTACACTTTATTTCCGCATTCAAAACCTTTGTCTAGAGAGCATCTGGTTGGCACAATCTAAATTAAGAGATGCTGGGAAATGAAAGTTTTCTTTCACAACCTTGCACTATAAATGGAGGGTAGGATGGCTGTTGACTAAGTTACTTTCCTACACCTGCCAAAATATCATATTTATATTTAAACACAGTCAGTGCTCCCCACCAGACTGTTTCTCATTCCTGGATTTGTCATTCCTGAATTCTTACTCTGATTGGTCTCTCCATTGGCTGGCTTTGGTTTTCAGGAGAGTTTTCCCCCAGCAAGAGCTCACAGAATTTCCTGATTTCTTTCATGTTTGACAATATTGCTCTGCAACCATTAGAAATAAAAGCAACATTGGTGGGTAATCTGTCACTGGGTGGTGCTCTCTCTCCCTGAAGTACTGCAGACAGTGCTTTCTGTCTTCTGGCCTTGGATGTCAACATGGAGAAGTCTGAGGCCAGCCGGATTTCTTCTCCCAGGTACATAATTTGCTTTTTCTGCCTGGAAACCTGAAGGATGGGACGTGCTGAATCAATGTGTGCTCGTGGATCTGCAGATGTGATTTTCTCTTCATTTTGAGGAAATTATTTTGTGTTATATCTTTGAATGCCCTTTTTTTATTTTTATTTTTTGCTTTGGGAGGAATATCCACCTTAGAGACACCACTTATTTTTATGCTGCTTGTTTTAGTCTTATTTATCTATTAGCATTCTTAATGTTTTAATCTCATCTGGATTCACTGTAATTATGTATAGTCTCCCTTCTATGTCAATAATTAAATTTTCAATGTTGATTCTCTTACTTGATATTTCTACTTATTGATCTGTTTCCTTGAGTCTACAAATCACTCTGTTGTTTTTAATAGCTAATACATGAGAAATGCTGGACTCAACAAGACACATCATGAAAAAAGTTGGTTTGCTTCCTCCCCGTCTCTTCCAACCTGTACTTTGTGTTATTCTTTTTTGTTCTTACGTGAAAAGTGAGATAAGACCCAAAGCTTCTCTGGTCCCTTGCAAGTCACAAGAACAATCTCATTTCAGTAACTACCAAGTCCACTTTAAAGTATATTATGACTCTAAATTTTAAATTGCTCTCCTTCCCTAGTTCAAATTCACCTCAAGAGGGGAAGTTTTTAGTGAGTGCAGGAGGTGTGGTTGCTTCTCTTTTCCCACTGTCCCATCCTTCCACACTGTGATGGTTAATATTGAGTGTCAACTTGATTGGATTGAAAGATGCAAAGTATTGTTCCTGGGAATGTCTGTAAGGGTTTTGCCAAAGGAGAGTAACATTTGAGTCAGTGGACTGGGAGAGGCAGACACTCCCTCAATCTGGGTGGGCACCATCTAATTAGCAGCCAGCATGGCTAGGATAAAAAGAGGCCGAGGAACACAGAAGGGCTAGACTGGCTGAGTCTTCTGGCCTCCCATCTTTCTCCTGTATTGGATGCTTCCTGCCCTTGAATATCGAACTCCAAGTTCTTCAGCTTTTGTACTCTTGGACCTACATCAGTGGCTTGCCAGAGGCTCTCGGGCCTTCAGCCAGATTGAAGGCTGCACTGTTGGCTTCCCTACTTTTGTGGTTTTGGGACTTGGACCGACTTACTTGCTCCTCAGCTTGTAGATGGCCTATTGTGGGACTTCACCTTGTGATTGTGTGAGTCAATTCTCCTAATAAACTCCCTTTCATATATGCATCTATCCTATTAGTCCTGCCCCTCTAGAGAACTCTGATTAATACACACAGCTTCTTCACCAGCTCCATTTCTGAGGCCTGAAGACTGTGATCCAGGAGGAAGTCATAGCTTAGGAGTTGAGCCTCCTGGAGGGTGGCAGGAATACAAATGCAGATTCCTACATGTGGGGGCTCTATGGTGCTTCCTAGGACACCCTCCCATGGGGCACTTCCGATCACAGCTCCTATGACTCTAGCAATAACTTTGGTATGCTTCCTACTCCCATCTTATCCCTGGAATTCCTACTCTCCAACACTCTCCTGGGTCACGTGGCCCCCCAAGGAAGTTCTCTGGGTGGAAACTCTTTCACACTGCCTCTGTGAAACCATACATCTTTCCTTAATATGGAGATAAGCACAGATGGTCCCAACTCACTATGGTTTGGCTATGTTTTTTCAACTTTATAATAGTGTAACTGTACTTTAAGTACACACAAAACCATTCTGTTTTCATTTGTAGTACAATATTCATTAAGTTACATGAAGCAATCAACATTATTATAAAATAGGCTTTGTGCTAAATGATTTTGTTCAACCATAGGCTAATGTTAGTGATCTGAGAACATTTTAGTCTAGGCTCACCTATGATGTTTGGTAGGTTAGGAATATTAAATGCATTTCAACTTATAATAGTTTCAACTTACAAAGGGCTTATTTAGATGTAAAGCCAAGAAGCATCTGAGGCCAGGCATTGTGGCCCATGCCTATAATCCCAGTACTTTGGAGGGCCAAGGTAGGGGGGATTGCTTGAGCTCAGGAGTTTAAGAACAGCCTGGGCAAAATTCTGAGACTGCATTTCTACGAAAAATAAAATAAAAATTAGCAAGGTGAGGTGGCATGTGCCTTTACTTCTAGCTACTTGGGAGGCTGAGGTGTGAGGATCACCTAAGTCCAGGAATTTGAGGCTGGCTGCATCACTTCTCTCCAGTCTGGGCAAAAAGAGCAAGACTCCATCAAGAAGAAGAAAAGGAGAAGGAGGAAGATAAGTAGGAGGAGGAAAAGGAGGTGAGAAGGGAAAAAGGATGGGAAGAAGACGAGGAGAGGAAGAGAGAGAGAAGAAAGAAAAAAATATTCTGTCTGTATAGTGTCGTCCTCTTTGTTTTACCACCATAGGCCTAAACCAGAATGAACAGACATCTATCTCCACTGGTGTTTTCCTTGCATCACTTAAAGTTGGGCTTAGGATGCACACACAGGTCTCCCCTCCTCCATAAGGGAAGGTGTGAAAACAAAGGCATGTACCACACCATGCATTTCCTCATATCTTCCTCCCACCTTAATTGCCAAAAGTGGGTGTTACCAGAACCTAGCTAATCAGCTTTGCCATCTCTTAGCATGTACTGCTTTGGTGACTTAGCTTCTCACTTTAGGATAAGAGGGTACATAGCATCTATCATATTTTAAAATATCATATGTCACATGCAATAATTGAGACATATTTATACTAAAAAAAGTAGTCGTATTAATGTTCTGTTGTTGCTGTAACACATTACCAGGCTTAAAACAACACAGATTTCTTACCGCACAACTCTGTAGTTTAGCCCAACATGAGTATCACAGGGCTGAAAGTAACATTGTAATTGACAGGGCTTTGATCATTTCTGGAGACGGGTGGGGTTCCTCAATGTGGGGAACACCATGTCCTCATCGTTACCCTGTGTATCAAGGTGCCTTTCCCTCCTCTGGCCAATAAAGGGCAGTCAAACCGTTTTCCCCCAGTATTTGAATTTTGAGGGCAGTAATTTAAGGTTGGAATCCACCAGAGTTATTTCATTGCATCTGCAAGAACTTGAAATGACTGGTCATTTATTTATACCTTCTAGATCCCTGGCATCGCTGCCTGTGTAAAACCATACATCTTTTCTTTACATGGAGATGGCCCTGATTTCTGTTCTTTCTGAATCCTGGATATTTATCTAGTCTCTTGACTCTTTGAACTATATCTTATCTTCCCAAGAAGATTTTTGGACATTTTTTCTGTTTGTTTCTACCCGAGTTAGCCAGAGTCCATTTCTGTTAGTTTCTACTAAATAATCTTAACTGATACCTAGTGTTAGTGTTAAACAGAAGCAAAAGGCAAAAGGCCAGTACAGACAGTGATTCTGTACTGTCAATTTCACGGGTAAGTTCTGTTGCTATGTTTCTGTGACATATTGGATCCTAAGAAATGCAGATCAATAATACCTTAGTAAAATATAATACTTCATTTTGCCTCACTCAGGGAAGAATTCATTTTGTTTGGGAGAAGTCAATGAAAGAAGGATAACTAATACAAATTCAGTGTTTCTTTATAGTGATTTAGGTTTTTGCTGAATTTGAAATTTTTATGCCAATACTGCATGGGTCACTGATTTAGACAAATTAAAGACATAAATCATATGAAAGCTGTAATTGCTACAGTTGTTTGGTTTTCACTTTATATTTATAAAATCTATTTGTTTTGCTCTATTCTATTGCCTCTGCTTTACCTGTTTTTGTTGTTGTGCTAAAACAGTTTCTTCCTCAAAATATCCATTTACCTATGCCCTGCTTGGAAACAGTGTGGAATCATAGTTTGGGTAAGCCGAGCTTTTCCAGTTTGCCAAACATAACACCTTTAAAATGGAGCCAGTTTTTGTGCAGTAACATTCATGTTATTATCAATCCATGAGGAAGTCCTTTGAAAGATATCTGGGTAAATAAGTCCCTATCCAGTATATTACAATGTAAAATGACTCTTTTAAGGAATTTGTTCCTTAATTAGTAATTAATTATAATCAATAATTAATTATAAAGAATAGCTACTTTATTAATTTATAGGGCATTTATTATATGCTAGTTGAAGATAACATTAAATTCAGTTTTCACAGCAACCCAGTGATTTAGGAATTTATTATCTTCAATTTATAGATAAGGAATCTGAAACTTAAGGAGTGCAAACAACATGGTTCCCATTCACACAGAGGCAGAGCTAGAATTTGAAACCAGGTCTGGCTGACTCAAAACTAATTGCTTCCAACAACATGAACATTTTGGCTTTTATCAAATTTCCATTCACCTCCTAATTAATTCAAACTGTGTTTATATTTATTTTTGACAATTTCATCAAAACAAAAGCACACATTTTCTATGTTATTATAAAGAACTCAGAAATTTCAGTAGAGGGTCGACCTTTAAGATTGGACCATCTATCCAACTTGGGAATGATTGTTCAGACATTTACTATGATACTGTATAATCTTTGTTAAATCAGTAAACGAAGGGGAGTGCTGAATAATCCCTTTAAAAGCAAACTCCCACAAAGGTATGCTTTTCAAGGACCTGTGAATTTGAACCATGGTCCCACCCTCTCTTGTATGGCAGCAATTGGGAGATTTCAATGAGCAGGACTAATCTTTTTCCTGACTGAGTCATACTTATAGGAAAACAAAAATAAAGTTAAATGACAGAACTTGAGATCTGGGAAGAATCTCAATACAGTCCATCCTTTCATTTTCGATATGGTGATACTAAACATGTACAGTTGATCCTTAAACAACATGGGGTTTAAGGGTGCTGACTCCTTGCACAGTTGAAAATTTGAGTGTAACTTTTGACTACCCAAAAACTTAACTGCTAATAACCTACTGTTGACCAAAAGTCTTACTGATAATGTAAACAGTCAATTAATACATATTTTATATATGTATTATATACTGTATTCTTAAAGTAAGCTAGAGAAAAGAAAAAGTTATTAAGAAAATTATGAGGATGAGAAAACACATTTACAGCACTGTACTGTATTTACTGATACCATAAGTTTATGTTTTCTGTTTGCAAAGTCAATTGTCTGTCTAAAATGGTGGGCAAACAAAGCTGCAGACCTCAATCAGGTATATATCAAGCAATTCAACGTTTCCTTGTAATGTCATGACTTTTTTTCTGTTTTTGGGAGCACTTCCAACATCACTAGAATGGGTTCTATGGTGTTATTTGAGGCTTATGGTATTGCACTAAACACCATGAAAAATACATGAGAACTATGAGAGATCACGTTTTACTGCAATATGCAATTTACTGGAGAGGTGAACTGCCCACATAGAGATGATCAGTATCACACAGCGTTTTAAGTGGATACTCGCAACACTTGAGCTCACCATAATAGCAACAGGAGGTGGCTATGAAATTATTACAATAGAACAGTATGTACTACAGTTAATTTTTGCAGTTAGGCTTTAACACAGGTCTTTACCTTTGTTTACATTTCTCTTGACTGCAAATGGCTCTATGTTCAGTCTGTGTTTGTGTGGGTAAGTTCTGATACATTTTAACTTTTTGTAGTAGATTTGTGTATATTTTATGATAGTAAAGAATAAAATAGACTAGTATCTACACGTAGTTTATATTCTCATGTCATACTTAACTTTTTTCTAATTTTTATTCCTTCTAGTCTATGGGGTTCAGCTGCAAGTTTTTTCAAATTGCTGCAAGGCTCCAAAACATTTCCCAAGATATGTACTAAAAAAAAAATTGCACATCAGTAGATCCAAGAAGCTCAAACTTGCTTTGTCCAGGGGCCAACTGTACTTTAATATATGTTCTTCTTAGCACTTTATGCGTATTTGTGTTTCTACCTGTGTCTGTACATTTGTACATATGACATAATGAAGCATTTTACATATGACATAATGAAGCATGGTGGTTAATTGCAGGCTCTGAACTCAACACCTGGGCTCAAATGCAGGTTCTGTCAGTTACTACTTGTCTGGCCTTGGAAAAATTAATTTAGTTGCTCTGTGCCTCATTGTCCACATCTGTGAAAAGGATATCATAGCAGAACCAACCTCACAAGGTTTTCGAGGATTAAATACTTTACCATTTGCAAAGCACTTGTAAACATCCTTAACGTATAGTAAATGCTTGATAATTGCTGGCTATTATTTTTATTTTGTATATATATTTAGGTGTGTGTCTCAAATGTTTAAGAAAACACTTGATACTGAAAGAAAATGCCCTTAAAAAATGAATTCCATGCTTTTGCCACAATAAAATAAAATAGAAATTACTCTTCCAAGGCCAGGTGTGGTGGCTCATGCCTATAATCCCAGCACTTTGGGAGGCCGAGGCGGGTGGATCATGAGGTCAAGAGATCGAGACCATCCTGGCTAACATGGTGAAACCCTGTCTCTACCAAAAATACAAAAAATTAGCCGGGCGTGGTGGTACATGCCTGTAGTCCCAGCTGCTCGGGAGGTTGAGGCAGGAGAATCGCTTGAACCCAGGAGGCAGAGGTTGCAGTGAGCTGAGATTGTGCCACTGAACTCCAGGCTGGGCGACAGAGTGAGACTCTGTCTCAAAAAAAAAAAAAAAAAATTACTCTTCCAAAAGAATTGCTGCATACACATTAACCTATTGGGCTAATATATCAATAAGTTTAGTTTCACTTTTACTATTGGGTAAAAACAACCTCAAAATCTCATTGACTCGCAACAGTTAAGTTTTATTTCTGGATCACACTTCACATCCGTGTCAATCAACTGAAGGTGGGCTATACATCACCTCATGTGTGCCTCATCTGTGAAAGAGCAGCTCATGTCTGGAGATTTGCTGGCCTAGGGAAAGTCTCATGGTAGAGGGAAAAGGGAGCACTGACTAATCACTCAATGACTCAATGACTTTTAAGGTTTCTACTTGAAAACAACACATATCACTTCTACTTGTTTTTCACCTGCCAAATCAAGTCACATGATGTAGCCTAACATCAAAGGGTCAGGAATGTATGATCATCCCATGGAGGGGGAAATGGGAGGGGAGGAGAAGAAAACATTGTGAAGAATAATACTGTTTCTACCATATCTAGCAATAACTATTATTTATTGAACAATTACTATATGCTAAGCTTTGTGCTACATGCTATTAGAATTATTATAGCTCATCTTTACAAAATTTCTGTAAGGTACATGTTTTTGTTCCTTCTCTATGAATGAGGAAACTTAAACACCAAAAAGTTTGATTTATTCACCTACAATTCTTGCATTAAGCTCAGTGATGAGTATTTCACTTCACTGGAGACACATAACCAGCATCTTTAGTAGGAGAGACTGTTTAACAGATAATTATTTGATCACAATCAGGATTAAGCGCTCAAAGAAGAGGTATAGGATGTCATAAGAATAAATGCAGAGAGAGGTTAAGGAAAGCTTCTCTGAGAAAATGACCTTTCATCTGAAATCTTACTGATGAATAGAAGGTAGCAGGACAAATAAATGCATGAGTGGATTTTATGTGCAAAAGACCTGAGAAGAAAAATGATACCATGCTGATTTTATATTGACACAGTCAAATGGCTGATGAGAATATGTCAGAAGTCACAGCAGAGGAAACAAGGTGTTTTAAGGGAAGTAAAAGAGAAGTTCTGTACCCTAGTGGGCATGGGTTCCAATCCTCATTTTCCCACTTATATCTGTGTGGTATCAAGCAAGTTAAACAAACTCTCATTGCCTCAGTTATCTCAACTACAAAATGGGAATAGAATGGGGTACTTATCTTAGAATTTTTTGAGTCAATTTTTACAAAATATTAAAACAGTACCTAGGACCCAGTGTTCAGTAAGTTTTTGCTTTCCTTACTATTATTACGAAAGCACACTGAAAAGGAAGCACAGTGGCATAGCTTTGGAGCAATCAGTTGTCAAAGTGGTCAATTAGAACAATGAACCAAACTGACAGGAACAATCATGTCATTATTCACTCACCCTGACAGTGCAATTAAGCAGTGCATAAAAGGTGCTGGCCCCACAGTGTGTCACTTTCCCCCACAGAACAGTGCTGGGCGAGGGTCAAGTGGATGCACTGCAGATGGGGGAATCAGCACATTGCCAAGGAGCACCTGCCTCTTTATGAGCTTATGTAGGGGGCAGGGTAGGGGGACAAGAGAGGGAAAAAGGTGTAAGAGAGGAGAAAAGGTACAAAATCAAAGTGGAGGAAAGTGCCTCAGCCATAGCCCCTGATAAAAAGGTATCAGCCAGGTTGCCTGGGCAAGGAAAGCAGCTGTGCCAAAGAGCATGACTGGCCCAGTGGGCTTGAGTCCTTGACTGCAATGCCCTCCAGAAAACTTCAGTGCACTGGTTGTGCACCAAGTATGGTGTAGGTTGAGCAGCTTCCTCATGAGGACTTCCAGGCAAAACCTTGTCTGTGATTGCCTATGGTTGGATATGAAAGATTGCATGTTGAATTTTGGGCTTGGAACCAGACTCCCGAACATTCAATCAGAGCTATAAATTTCAGGTGGCTAATCTACTCCCACGAAGTTCCTAGCTGCTGATCATACTGTTATTGGAGTAAGAATTGCAGCAGGTCATTGGAAAGAGACTTTGCCAGTCTCAGTCATTTTTAAATAACATTCTGCCTCATCTCAAAGGTTTTGGAGTCTGACTTTCTACCAGGTGGAAGGCAACCCTGGCACATTGCTGAGTGCCACTCAAGGTGAATGCCCCAGGTATATCAACCCCCTAGTGTTCTGAGGCTTCACCCACTCAAAGACAAATCCTGCAACTTGTTTCAAGAAAGAAACTGAAAGGTCAGTGTTACTGAGATGAGGTTAAATGGTAGCTCAAGATGAGGTTGGAGAGCAGAAAGGGACCAGATCAAAATATACATGAATCCACCAAGGTTGTATAGCTAAATCCAGAGGGAGTCAAAACTCAACTCCACATGCACCTGGTTCTTCAGCCTTGCTCAGTACACTGAGCTAGGTCAGAAAACAAATCATTTGAAGATGATGATGGTTCAGGAAACTGTTCGGTTATTTACAGGGTAAAGTAGTGATATTAAACATATGTCACTGGCAAAAATAGAGGAAATATTTGCCTGGGATCCTAGAACGAAATGTTGGTCTTTTGGTCTTAACGACAGAGGATGAAGCTCACAGGTCTATCAAGCTGGTGGGCAATGACAGTCCAGATAAACGATCTGACTCCAATAGTCTACTAGTGCAGATGTGTCTAATGCCCTCTTCAATTCAGCATTTAGCTTTTCCATGCAACTTAATGAGGGGAAAAGTAAATCTCAGTCAATGATACATCTGCTCATAAACTTCCATTTGTTAAATATGAAGCAAAATTCTGACAGCCATAAAACAGGGTGAACAGTTGTGTGTTTGTATTAAAATATCATTGAGATAAGCAATAACCAGCAATCCGAGCAAAGGAACATCTGCGACATTATCATGCTATTTCTGACTGAGTCATCTCATGCTGGGAGAAAACACAGGAAAATGGAGTTATCACTTGTGGTGTTCTTAATTGAGTTAAGAAAGGGCTCCGTGTTTTTTTTGGTTGTGTGTGTGTGTGTGTGTGTGTGTGTGTGTGTGTGTGTGTTCCCAGGGTAGGCCCTAGAGATGCAACAGGTGTTATTTAAAAACAAATTTGTAGCTGATTCTGAAAGTTCACCACAAATCATGCACTGCCACCACCTTGAAAATAAAATCCTGTCCTGATAATTCCTAGAATAAAATATAAGCACTCAAAGCCTTATAATCATTGCATCTGCCTATACTGTTTGCATATTTGAAAGGACTGTTTTGTTTGACATCTGGAAGGAAGGTCGTATATAAAAACATTCAATAAAGCTGGTTTTCAGGTTTTTACCATGAGAAAACTTAACTGATAGGCAAAAATTCTTCCATAATAGATTCTAATATGGGCTTAGTAATGTATTAAGTGCATATCTTGGATAAAGATAAAACAAAAAAGATGCTTATTACACTGAATTATATTCTATACAAAATATTGGATTAATAGTATCAAGGTAGTATTAATAAAATGTTGCAAGAAGCATTGGAAGTAATTTACTGTTACTCTCTTATTACACAGATGGCAAAGATGTACCCATAGTCATGAAATCGCATGGCAGGAAGGAGTCATAGGTTATAAAAAGGTCCAACATACCTGGATTAAATATTAGATTTTTGGCCATGAATAAATTAATCATACTGAGCCTCAGTTTATTTATCTCTAAAAGAGGAAAAACATTAGTCTTATCTTATAAAGTTCTTGCATAATATAAACGAGATAATATGTTTAAACTGCTAGGGCACAACACTCTGCTCATCAGAGATCCTTAGTAAGTGGTTCTTAGTATCTGCTTGATTATAGCTGGAAAAAATGGAATTTAGTTAGCAAGTTCACTACATCAAATTATTTCTGCATATACAGTAAAAGAGAAAACGAAAGCCAAAGAATCCTACGTGGTGATACATTTTGTCAAGTTTTTCCAGACCTTCCTACTAAGTCCATGAGAAGCATACCAGTATACCCAAGGCAGTCCACAATTTAAATCACAAGTTTTAACCAGACTTTTTGCCAATCTAAGTAATGCAAAGAACAGGTAATCCTAACCTTAGGATAGACTGCAAAAAACTAGACACATCAAATGATCCTCTAACTTAACTCTCTAGGCAGTGGAGAGAAACAGGTACTTTTAGCCTCATTCCCAACAAGATGAATTTTGCCAGGTGGTTATCGTTTTGGCACAGTCATGCCTTGTGTTTAGGATGTCAGACTCACAAATGTCTTCAATCTCCCTATACAGCTACTGAAAACAAAGAGCCCACAGCCCAAAAGCCATTTATATGGACAAAGTCCAAGTCAGACATGCAGATATGATATGGACTGAATTTTAAAGACAATTGTCTCTGTGTGTGCCTCCATTCAACATGGAGATCCCTTTGAAAATCACCTTCAAACAGGAAAATACAAAATAAACAGCCGCTGATTCAAAATAGAAATATAAGTAGTGCAAACTCTAGTCATCAGCTTAAGTTTGTGTTATTTAATAATATCAGCTATAACTTTGTGCAATGCCTTTTATCCATACTTTATTAATCAGACAGCACATTAAAAGTATAAAATATTAAACAATAATCAGAAATACCAAAGTGGGGTTGTTTTACTTCTAGTACATGGTTCCTATTTAAATATAAACTACCTAATACAAATGTGTAATAAATGTATGCATTTCTCCCAAATGCTCAGCTTCTTTATGAACAAACTGACCTTCACAACAGCTCTATAAAATGGGAATAGACCGGTGTTTTACCTTCATTTTCTATATAGTATACTATGAGAATAATTACTTTCAGTGTGATGTTTGTTGGTGAACAATGGAATTGGTGCCCCCTAAAGGTGTACAGCATGACAGCCCTGTTTGCTTCTCAAATGATGCCTTCGTGTTAAATATTTTTACCAAAATTATTCCAAGACTCTATTGCCTGGGTTTTTCCTATAAATGCTTGCTCTGAAATGGACAGCATCTACATTCTTGCTTTGCTTGAGTTCTTACAGGTATTGACTTCAGCCCTTTTGATAAGGAATTAGAGACATCTACCAGTCTTCCAAGTTCTAAGAGTCATGCACATCAGGGGTCTCCCTACCCATCCCACAGGGGAATCTCAGAACCAAGCGACCTTATCAAACACAGCAACTGAGTATCAAGAGTTGGCTAAAATGAATCATCGGTACATGAAAACCTAAAATACCTTTTAAAATATCACAGGACTCACACTTTATGAATTGGCAGCTCTTAAGGCATTTATACTCAGTTGCTGGTAACTTTATGGTTACATAAAGATTTGGAGTGAATGACAAATAAAAGTCACCAGCATGGATCCTCTAGACTTTAGTGGTTTGGTTTTTAAGTTTTCACTTTGGATTGTTATCTTTATAAATGCATTGTTTAACATCATACAAGAACCTATATGTCATCCTTATTTGTGGTTTACATTAGAGTTTATATAGATTGGTTTTTGATTAGCTCTGAACTCTTTGTCCAGGGACAAAAAAAGTAATTCCCACGAGAAATTGTCAGTAGTTTCTATGCTGTTTAAAATATACTTTTTAACAATGCATGCTGTTATGATGATGGGAGCAACGATCATTTTTAACTACATCTAACCTCAGTTGTTGGGTTGTGGGAGTAAAATAATATAAGGTTTACATGTAATCTAAAATAATTGAGGATCTATAGTTACCAATTTGCATGAATGTTTTACAAAGTTTAACTGATTCTTCCAATAATAGAATTTTTAGTTTATATTGTCTCAAAATATTTGAATTTATATTTATACCAGATAAAAAAGTAACATGGACTAACACGCCATTTCTCCACATATGGTTTAGAATCTCCTGGAGGTGCTTATTATAAATCCTAGGCCCCTCTCAAGTTCTCATGAATCAAACCATGTAAACATTATTATGGTAAGATAGTGGTTGGTTTTAATGCTGGAAGTTACCTAGTATAATTGTGGTTGTTTGCTGTTGTTGTTGTTGTTGTTGTTGTTATTCCCATCCTAAAAGTAAGGAAACTAAGACTTAAGAAACTTGCCAGAGTTTACTTAGATTATTTAATAGCAGGTCCAGGACTTAAACCCACGTGAATACAATACCACAGCCTATACGCTTAACCAAGTGCTTCAAGATTATCCCAAATTCACATGAAATTTATATATTTACACAAATTGAGTGTGTGAAAGATTTGCATAGAATATAGGTAAGAGAAATAAGAGACATGAGAACAACATGCAAAGACTGGAAAAACAGAAAGGTTAGGTTTGCTTTGGGACTTAAGGTATAACTGATGGGACAAGCTCCGTATAGGGAAGCATCCAGAATTATCAGGCTGGGGAAAATGCTGAGGAGCAATAGCGTGGTTTCCGACTAGGAACGCTAGTCTGTATGTCTGTCTATGCCCACAACTCAGGCCGCCTCCAATCTGGGCCACAGGAGCATTGTGAGTGGGCTCTCTCCTTCAGTCTTGCTTTCCCAGTGCATCTACCATGCTGTGTTCACAGTGCTCATTCCAAAACGAAAATCTCGGGTCATTACTCTGCTTGAAATATATTTTGATGTCCTATTACTCTTAGAATAAGGGAATCCAAAATGCACATCATGGCTTTCACCGCCATATAAAATCAAGCATGAATGTCCCTCCTTACTTCTCCATTCTCCACCTCTGATGATGTCCTTCCTCTGTCTCTGCCTCCATCTAAGCTTCCCACTCCCTCATTGCCCTCTAGTAACACAGACATACAACTTCTTTCATTTTATTCCCAAGGCCATGATCTTTTCCCCTATTTGGACTTTACATATCCTGGTCCCCCTGCAAGAAACATTTTTGTATCATTCATAGGTATTTCATCTGCCAATTCGTCTCCATTTATTTTTGGTTTTGTACTAGAGATGGGGGTCTCACTATGTTGCCCAAGCTGGAGTGCAATGGCTATTTACAGGTGTACTGCAGCCTGGAACTTCTGTGCTCAAGCAATTCTCCTGTCTCAGCCCCCTAAGTAGCTAGAGCTACAGGAGCATGCCACCATGCCCGGCATGCATCTGCCAATTCTTACATATCACGTAGCTCTCTGTTTACCTAAAACCCTCCGGACCTCCCTCAACCAACCTACCCAGACACATTTACTATTACTCCCCTTGCTCATTCTAGCATGTTTCTCACAGGGTCATAATAAGCTTTGTGCTTTTCTAGAAACCTCATCAGAAATAGTATTCCCTTACATGTAGTCATGCTCCGTCTTCTTTACTGGGGAACCATTATAGACTCGTCCTTACTATACTGCCTGCTAGTAATTGCTTGACAAATATTATTTCTCAAATACATTAAGAGATGGATGGGCAAATGAATGGCTGGGGAAAATATGACAGAGGACAGGTAAGTAAATATAATAAAGAATACATGTGAAAAACATAACAGTGTAATTTAATTGCCTTAGATAAAGGAATCAAAGGATAATATATTTAATACCTCAATGTATCAAAGCACTCTTTTAAAGATAAAAAAAAAATATCCATTTCTTCAATGTATCTCTACAGGATGTCCACAATGTCTGGAAATGCAGATAATAATTTATTTTCTGTAAAGATTTCTTTGATGATATTATAATAATAATGGTGATATATTTGCCTGTTTCTAGATTTTTTGGACACCCATAGATATAAGCACTAGGCAAATGACTTTCACAATCCTTGCTGCCCCAATTTCTGCCTGATTTGGGGTGACTTCCAGCCCTTTTAGTTGGGGAAAGTGGAGAATTAGTCGATGTGATTAGTGAATCAGGAACATCTCATTAATCTGGTGCATGCTACCTACGGCTTGTTGTATCAGTAGCCTCTTTAGCATCGAGGGGGTTCATGTGACAGGCTGATGAAGCATGCCAGTCAAGAGTATGGCCTTTTGTGTCACGACCTAGGTTCAGAACAGTGTCACCTTGGAACACTATAGACCTGTTTCCTGATTTGTGAAATGAAATTAACAAAGGGGCTTTTAAGAAATTTATTTGAGATAATTATCTTGATTTTTGAACTAGTCTCAATTTATCTTCCTCTATTTTTCAGGTAGTTTTAGCTCCAAAGTAAACAAACAACAGGCCAAACTACATCTTCTCTGTGACCTAAACCCCCTGTCTTGAAGCACAGTTCTGATGTAGTATTCCTGACAGTTTTCTACTAGGCAGTATCTTAGCCCCCAACTTAAGCTTATGTTTGTATCTAGTACCTCCTCATCCTCTTATTTATCCACCTATTTATTATAACACAATTACTTCCTGATGCCTAAATCTCACACACAACTCTGCATACCTAAATAATGTTTTTGCACCACCCTTGTATTAAGAAGTGGACTCATTCCCTGATACTGTGGCCACTATAGAAAAATCCATCAGCAAGTGACAATTTTCCCCATTGCTTTTTAAAAATCATACTTAAAATGAAACTCAAAATAACTCTAGGGTGAAGGAATAATATATAAGAAAACAAAACAATAACAACCTTGCCTACCTAAAAATCAGGAAAAGTATTGATCAAGAACAAAGTGCAGAAAGACGGCTGGTCACAGTGGCTCACACCTGTAATCCCAGAACTTTGGGAGAACAAGGTGAGTAGCTCCCTAGAGGTCTTAAGGTCAGGACTTCAAGGCCAGCCTGGCCAACATGGTGAAACCACGTCTCTACCAAAAATACAAAAAGTAACTAGGTGTAGTGGGGGGCACCTGTAATCCCAGCTACTCGAGAGGCTCAGGCAGGAGAATCACTTGAACCTGGGAGGCAGAGGTGCAGTGAGCCAAGATTGCGCCATTGCACTCTAGCCTGTGTGACAAGAGTGAAATTCTGTCTCAAAAAAAAAAAAAAAGTGCAAAAAGAACACAAGATCCAGACACTTTCCATTATGGAAGAGAAAATACGGCACATGAAGAAAAATATTCCTGTGTGAATGTTCCATATGCATATTACTATCTCAAATTATATACAAATCATTACTAATGGTAGTTTTCCTAGTGAGGGGAACAATTAACTTTCCATACTGTTTATTCCCACACTGCTTATTACATTTGTAACTTTTACAATGTTTTACTATTATTTAAGACAAATAGAAAAGTACTATGGTGAATTGTTCTGCAAAAGTACAAATCCTGGTCTATTTTTAGACCTTTTGTTCCAGGCCTGAAAATCTTCCCAGAGTTTCTTACTTTAGTATTTTGGGGGCATGATTTTGAAGTATTCTGAGACATTATGCTGCATATTAGTTTCTTTAAAAATAATATTTCCATATCAAATATTAAATTCTTAAACATTTTGTTAATGCTTCAAATATTTCAGGATAGTGTTATACTTCCCTTTTTCAAAGGAAACCACTCTTTGCATCTGCTGCAGTTAGAGCAAGAAACATCCTTCTCTCCAAATTGTCTTTTTTATTTTTTACTGTTGTGTTACAGCACAACCTTCTGTGTTCAGCATACAAATGATAGGTGGTAAAGATATTGTGAGTTTGCATGCATAATAAATATGGTTCCATTTGAGTAGTTGGTGAGTATTTCATAATGCAAGAGTGGAAAATGGGGCAATTTGAATATTTTGGGAGGCTTCAATATATATTCACTGTGCATGCATATACATACATACAATTTTCAACACTCTTATTTATAAGCAAATAGCCAAACAGACCATTATTTCTATGTGGGCCCATAGGACACAGTCAATGGTTTGGAAAATATAGGCTAGTTAACTAACTCATTATTGTAAAATAGAAAATGCAAGTGAGGTATATCAGCTATTTGAAACATAAGCCACTGAAGTTAGAGTAGCTCTCTTGGAATCAAATTTAGGAGCGACGTTTAGATGTAAGTCCTCTCGTTTTTGTAATATTTAAGAGAACATGGAAATATGAAACATTTGAAAAAGCTATTTAGAGCAAAATGGGACTCGAGACCTTTCTATAAAATAAGCTGGCAAATCAAAAGCAACGTATTCCTTATGATTTTACATTTTCATTTCAGAGCATGTTATGTTGGTTGGGCCGCAGCTTCTAATGCAGTTAGTTGTTGGAATCACAAATGGTAATACCTGTAGAGAGTGGTAAAATAAACCTAATGAGCTCTTACATTGGTGTCAGAGTCTCTGTGGAAGTCAACTAGTTGAAATTACTCAAAAGAAGTAGAAAGAGGAGGCAGACACATAGGAACGAGTTGACTTAGAGAGTTGAGGTGTCACAGGCATGTGACCGATGGAACCAGCGCTCCGTCAATACCCATCCTGCTAAAACAGTGAATGAAAATGAATGATCTACAATTTGCACCCTCTTCCAGTCCATCAACTGAACATTATTAAAACCAGTCAGCCAAAACCTATTAGAACAGCACTCACGTATGAAACAATGCCCAGGTCTGCTTGTTCTCCATTTTTATGCACTGCTACAGGACTATAAATATTCATCGTAATGTAACTGAAAATTATTGAAGTGAGAAAAAAGAGAAACAGGGAAGCCATTTGCTTCAATTCATAAACAGCATCTGTTGGGAAGTTATTCATAGATTGCTTCAGGGCCTGCTGAGCAGCAAGCCCACGGAAAAGGATGCCATTGCAAGCAAATTGGCGCAAACTGCATGGAGATGCCATTAGACATGATTCACTGACAGCCGGGGAGAATGATCAGGCACTGGGTTGTTTTATGTGTTCTTTTATCACTGGGACACAGAACTACCCTCCAGCCAAAGTCTCACACGGTTCAAATTAGACGAGCAACCTTCTAAGTACATTAAGGCCTAACTAGTGGCTAGGGAGAGTTAGGGAAACCGCCACACTCCAGGTGATAGAACTTGTTCATCTGCCCACATCTTAGGCACGCTTCAAATCCTGCCTGCACAACTTGGCAGATGTGAACGTCCCTGGTAATACATTGTCCATCAAAAATTAAACGTTAAAGAAAAAGCTTTTGAGAAGGTCCAAGCTAAATCAGCGGTGCGTTAGCCCCGAACGGAGTGAATCTGAATACTCACCACTTACCAAAGCAATGCGAAGAAGAAAAATTAGCAGGGAACTCTTTCCAATCTGGCATTGTGGTGAAGTCGTATTTCATCAAAAACTGGATTTATGGCTTCCTAGTCAAAGCCCCAAATTCAGTTCAAAAAATAAATAAATACAGGAAGAGCTTTCAAATGTGAAGTGATCATGAATAAAATAGATGGGTTGATTTAGTAACTGTTTATACGCATATATTGATTTATGTGTTTGTGGTTAAAAGGCGTCTTCGAGACTGAGAAAGAAAATATTTATCTCAGATTTTGGGTGTTTTTCTTTTTTTTTTTTCTTTTTTTTTGGCAATGTGAGTGTTGTCTGTTTCAAGCTGAACCCACTGATTGATCTTGATATCACTAAAAGATGAACAACCAGGCACAATGTGTCTACTAATATGAGGCAATAAGAGAGTTTTACACTTCTCTATGAAGGACCCTTGTTCACACACACACACACACACACACACACACACACACACACAGGAGAGAGACAGAGAGAGAGAACCTAAATTGGATTAGGCCTTTAGATCTAATTACCCCTTTATAGAAAAAATCAGGGGACAGGGAGAACACATTAACACCATGGAAGTGCCATCAGCAAATTTCAGGGAAAACTACAAGATGAGTGACCTGGTTTTCCCAACAAACAAATTCCAAAGAAAATAAAAGGGGTGGGGAAGGGAAGAAGAAACTTACAGATTTAAAGATAATTAAGAAATATATCAATTAAAAGCAGTGTATTGACTTTGCTTGGCTTCTGATTTGAATAAACCAACTGTGCATTCCTCAAAGGAATAAATAAATAAATATAATACATATATATACATTCAGAGAAATTTGAACACTGACTAGATACTTATGGTTTTCAGGAATTGTTAATATTTTTGATACAGTAATTGTATTATATTGTTAAATAGTCCTTATCTTTTAGAGACACATATTGAGAGAGAGGCTTCAAAATAATCCAGCTGGGGATGGAAGGAGCAGGTAGGGTATAGAGAAAGGAATTTTACTTGGTTTGATAATTATTGAAGCTAGGTAATGGGAACATGGGGATCTGTTAGACAGTTCTCTCTACTCTTTGAAGCCTCCCATAATCAGTTTGTATTACTCCATAGGTAACTCATTCAGTGTTTTGCTGGAGTTGGCTCACACTGGCTCAAAAAAATGACTGTCAAACTTTCAGAAATTTTATGAGCCTGTTGTTAAAGCACTGACAGCTTCAAATCAGCCATGACAATGTATTTATATCTCGAAAATCAGCTAATGACGCAAATCAAGGTTGCCTTTGTTTTTCCTGGAGAACTGATTGTTTAACATGAACTAGCACACCATTGCTTCTACCCCCAATGCCAAATGCAAAGAACCACACACACACACACACACACACACACACACGCACACACACATAGGAAAAATAGAATTAGGAAAACCTCATCAGTAGCAGAAAGGGCTGAATTTTCAGCTTAGTTTCCTCTACTCTCCCTCCCTATCACCATGTATTGTTAAGCTGACTCAGATCCCAAGCTGGGGTAACCCATGGACCTATATTCAATCATTCCTTCATATAGCAAGTCCTTATTGTTTTTCCTCCTATCAAAATGTATCCAGCCTGTGGACATTTTCCAACAGGACATATTTTGACATAGACCAGTTCTCAAATGATCAGATTAACTGATTCTTGTCTAGGTGTGAAGAAGTCTAAATGCTTCTAAAATAATTTTCTTTGAAAGTTTCTGGGCTTTTGGGAGGCTTCATATTCCTGTGTAGTTCTGTATCACTAAAGCTCCTTCATACTCATTGTTGCATTTACTTATTTTTTTTATTCTTGATATTTACTAAGTGACTGTGTATTTCATACAAGATCAATTCTCTCTAGTACGTTGTCTTAACACCTTCTATCAAAAATATAAGCTAACAAGGGGGTTAAAATGATCTTCCTCTGGCAAATAAGGACATTAAAAAAGGGGATAAATGAAGTGTCTTATCTGAGGCCACTAGGCTAGTTAGGGACAAACCCAAGACAAAAGCCTAAGAATATTTTCTATCCTAATCTAAAAATCTTTCTACAAGCCACCAGTACATTGTTTGCATAAACATGGCAGGTTTGCATAAACATGTGGACCACAAAGGAAAGAAATTTCAAAGGCATTTTTTCCTTTCCTGCATGCATTGGTAGGAAGGTCGCTAGCTAGTTAAGCCCAATTCGTAAGTATTTATTAAGTGCCTATATAACAAATGTAGCACCTACTAGATGCTATCAGGAAATGAAAACATCCTAGATTTTATTTATTTATTTATTTATTTATTTATTTATTCATTTATTTATTTATTTACTGAGACAGAGTTTCACTCGGTCACCCAGGCTGGAGTGTAGTGTGGTGATCTCAGCTCACTGCAACCTCTGCCTCCCGGGTTCAAGCAATTCTCTGTCTCAGCCTCCTGAGTAGCTGGGATTACAAGCGCCCACCACGCCTGGCTAATTTGTGTATTTTTAGTAGAGATGGGATTTCACTATTTTGGCCAGGTTTGTCTTGAACTCCCGACCTCAGGTTATCTGCTCTCCTCGGCCTCCCAAAGTGCTGGAGTTACAGGCATGAGCCACGGCTCCTGGCCCCATCCTAGATTTTAAAACAAGAGAGATACTGGTTCCCTTAATTTGTAGTTATCCTAGATTGCCAAAAGGGTGTGTTTTGTTTGAAATACTGTGATTTGCAAAATTATGCGGTTGTCATTCCTGGTTTCTTTATGCATTCCAACAGAAGCCATGCCAAACATATCCAGGAAACGTTTAGAAGGCTGGGGCTGTTGTCCCATAAACATCTAAATTTTCTGCGTTTGCATCCTTCTCAAACTAGATGTGTAGGACCAACAATCCCATCAGCACTCAAGGTTTCCTTCTGCTTTTCTGTAACTATTCATTCTAACTCGGATCCTGCAACTGAGAAAATGGCCAGGTGTGGGGGAAAGATGTGATCTCCATGCTAACACTAAATAAAATGGATGCATTCTGTCCCTGTGTGCTCTTGGTAGATATTTGAGTAGAAACTAAGTGCTCCTAATTGCTCATTAATTCCACTATCTTTTTTTATGTGTGTATTCCTGTATTTTACTATTGACCACCTGCTACCTGTCAGGGACTATGATAAGCACACGGGATATGACTGGGAAATATTCTGATCCCAAGGAGCTCACAGACAAGTGAAAGGGAGACTTATAAGCAAAGATGCAAGTATATTAGAGTATGCAAATTACTATAATGGGGCTAAATACCAAAGTGTTCAATGGGAACACGGAGGAGCACTTACTTACTACAGGCGAGGGTCTATAGTTTCAGGTGAAAAGAAATATTCTTAGAGGCTGAGACATATAGGTAAAACCTGAAACACAATGGGAAATTTTTCCAGTGAAGTCATTAAATGGGGAGTAGACACTGCAGACCCTGGAAACACCATATATGCTGATGTTGGGAAGATCCCACCTTGAGGTGTTCTGAATCTGTAAGTTTCAAGTGAAATCCAGGAAAGTATATTTTTAGCAAGCGTCCCCAAGAGATTCTTGTGCAAGTGATTAAAAACTTCAAGAAGATTGATGGCAACATGATTGTCGTTTCAAGTAGTTCAGAATGCGATCATCCTGGAAAATTTGTCTCAGGCATCCATGAAGCAACCTGTTTGGCACCACTTATATTACCAACTTAAGGCATGTCATACCTGTTGTGTGTAAGCTTTGGAGGCTAGGAATGTAGTTCAGGCAGTGGATCAGATATCTACCAGGCCGGAAAGAAGGGCAGGAGTATGGAATGCTTGAGGAATATACCACAAGGTGTATAGTACGAAAGGAGGGCTCCCCAGGCTGGAAGATGCTGAACCAGGACCCAAAGACAGGATGGGACATGTAAGGGAGGGTACAAGCATTTCAGGTAATTGAGATTTGTAGTTTCAATGTCTGGACTGAATGTGGGTTTGGCTCCTTCCTAGCTGTGACATTCAGCAGGCTGTATAACTTCTCTTTGCATCAGTTTCTTCATGTGTAAAACGGAAATAATAATTTCCACTTGGTAAGACTACTGTGAAAGGCATATAAGGTGATTCATCGAGTAAAGTACTTAAGGGACCTGGTACATAGTAAGTGTTCACTCAATATTTATTGAATAAAAACTAAAAACTAGTTATCATTAGTTTGATCTATTGGGTGTCCCAGTCTTGCTACAACCTCAGCAAATACTTCTGGAAGTGATGGCTCAATATGCCATCTCGAAAAAGCATGTATGTTATCAAAGAACCATTGCTTTCAGTTGCAAGGGGCAAGAAATCATTTTGTTCCAGTTCTTTATTTTGCAGTGGGCATAGTACAGTGAAAGGAGCAGAGATTTTGAAATTAGATGTATCTAGGATTCTGTATAACCTTGAACATATTTTACAAACTCTCCCAGGCTTGGTTTCTTCATAATACAATAAGTGTATAACTCGCAGAACTGTTAAGAGACCTTATTAATGCATTCACTCAAAAAATATGAATTAAGCATTTATAGTGTGTGAGAAACTGTCCCAAGATCTGAGGATCAGCAGTGAACAAAATAAATGAGAGATCCCTGCCCTCATCTAGCTGACATAGACAAGAAAAGGTAGGTGTATTCGTTCCCTAGGGCTCTGCAACAAATTACTACTAACTGGGTGGCTTAAAACAACAGAGATTTATCTTCTGGTGGCTAAAAGTCTGAAATCAATGTGTCAACAGGGCCACATTCCCTCTAAAGTCTCTGGGGAAGGATCCTTCATTGCCTCTCCTAGCTTCAGGTGGTTGCCAGCAATCCTGAGTATTCATTGGTTTATAGACACCTCACTCAAACTATTCCTCCATTGTCATGTGGCACTCTCCCAGGGCGTCTGTGTGTCCAAATCTTCCTCATCTTATAAGGACACTAGTGGTTGGATTTAGGGCACACTGTAATCCAGTGTCATCTTAAATTGACTGCATCTGAGAAGACTACTTCCAAATAAGGTCACATTTATAGATACCAGGGGTCAGTATTTTAAAATATGTTTTGAAAGAGACACAATTCCACCCACAACAGGAGGTAATGAACAACCTGACCAGGTAATGTCTGATAGAAAGATCCTGGCTTCCAGAGGGTCCTTGGTAATGATAGGTAATACAGGTAACATATCTTGCTCACTGTTCACATATAAGGCCATTCATCTGCCTTGCTCACCAAAGATCACAAACCCAATATATTGGAAACTAAAACTCTGGTCAAATAACTTTCCACAGAAGGAAGTCTCTTTCCAAACACCAGTATCTCCCCAAATAGGTTATTCATAGGCCTTAATGCTCCTAAAAAATTGGGGGGAATTAAGTGCATGATCTTTATCTTTAATGAGTATTTATTAATTCAAATATTTGTTGGAGAAACTATTACAAACACAATAAACTCATGATTTTACAAATAACACTTATGATGTGTTTAATAGAGTTTAAAAATATTTAATTAGCTATGTATTGTAGATACATTAATAGAAAAAGTTGAGGGAAGAGTTGGTAACTGGCTATAGAAAAAAATGCTGCAGTGATACTTGAGTAAAGCAAGTTTTCAGAAATACCATACTCCTACATGTTATTTCTCTGTTCATCCTGTCAAACAAACTAGCATCCATGGCTATATGTTTAACATGAATCCAATTTGCAAAATGCAGTTTGGGAAATTCCCCAGTTGGAGCATTGAGCATTGTATTAGGCCATTCTGGCATTGCTACAAAGAAACACCTGAGATGGGGTAATTTATAAGTAAAGAGGTTTAATTGGCTCTCGGTTCTGCAAGCTTTATATGAAGCATGGTGCTGGCATCTGCTTGGCCTCTAAAGAGGCCTCAGGAAGCTTATAATTACGGTGGAAGGCAAACTGGGGGCAGGCACTTCACATGGCAAAAATAGGAGCACAAGAGAAAGACAGTGGTGGCAGGAGGTGCTGTATACTTTTAACGGATCAGATCTCGTGTGAACTCAGAGCAAGAGCTCACTTATTACCAAGGAGATGGCCCAAGCCATTCCTGAGGGATCTACTCCCTTGATTCCAATACCTCCCACCAGGCTCCACCTCCAACACTGGTGATTACAATTCAATATAAGATTTGGATGGAGACATAGATCCAATCTATATCAAGCATGAAGACTATGTTTCCATGTCAGTGACCTGCTAAACTAATGATTGTTTCCCTCAAATCAACATCTTTTCAACAAATGGTGCTGGGACAATTGAATAGCCACATGCTAAAGAATAAAATTCAACTCCCCCTCACACCACATAAAAAATTAACTCATTAATATCTGACAAGGCGATACATTTGACACGTGTGTGTGTGTGTATCTATTATTGCAAGTTATTTCTTCCATTTAGGGGCTTATCTTTTTACTTTCTTGATGGTGTTCTTTCATCTATTTTTTTCTTTGATTGTTGTACTTCCTTCTAAGCATTTTATAGTTTTAGCTCTTACATTTGGGTCTTTAATCCACTTTGTGTTAATTTTTGTATATGGTATTCTCTCAGTTTTTGCTTATCTTCGAATGTCTTTATTTCTCTTTTATTTTTGCAAACAGTTTTGATGGATTAATTGGCTTACAGTATTTTTCTTTGAATACATTGGCTATATCATCCTACTCTCTCTGACCTTCATGGTTTCTGATGAGAAATCAGTTAATATACTTGTGGATCCCTCATAAGTGATGAGTCACTTCACTCTTCCTACTTTCAAGATTATTTCTTTGTTCAATTTGTTTATGATTTGTCTAGGTATGAATCTCTTTCAGTGTATTCTACATGGAGTTCATTGAGCTTCTTAAATATACAGAGAAATTTTTTTTCATCAGATTTTGAAAATTTCAGCCATTATTTCTTTAAATATTCAATCTACCCCTTTTGCTCTCTTCTCTCCCTCCAAGATTCCCGTTATGTGTAGGATGATACACTTGTGTACCACAGAAGTCTCTAAAGCTCTGTTCATTTTTCTTCCTTCCTTGTTCCTTCTGTGTCTCAGACTGGATAATCTCCATTTACTTATCCTCAAGTTCAATGATTCTTTCTTTTACCTGTTCAGATTTGTTGTTTAGCCCTTCTAGTGAATTTTTTATTCCAGTTATTATACTTTCAGCTCCAGAATTTCTAATTAGTCTTTAAAAAATAATTTTCATATCTTTGTTGGTAGTCCCTATCTGGTACAAAATTGTTCTGATGCTTAAGTTTTATTTTTTTTAACAGCAATAACTCAATTTATTGAATGGATTGCAAAAGATATGAATCAATGTCTATATATACTATTCAAATTTAACTACAAAGAATTCGCATTTTTGAAATAGAAACAATGAGTACTTATTTCATATAGACTATGTTTCTGTATCTTTTTTCTATTTTTTAATTTTATTCATTTTATTATACTTTAAGTTCTAGGGTATGTGTGCACAACGTGCAGGTTTGTTACATAGGTATACACGTGCCATGTTGGTGCGCTGCACTCATTAACTCGTCATTTACATTAGGTGTATCTCCTAATGCTATCCCTCCCCTTCCCCCCACCCCACAACAGCCCCCGGTGTGTGATGTTCCCCTTCCTGTGTCCAAGTGTTCTCATTGTTCACTTCCTACCTATGAGTGAGAACATGCAGGGTTTGGTTTTTGTCCTTGTGATAGTTTGCTCAGAATGATGGTTTCCAGCTTCATCCATGTCCCTACAAAGGACATAAACTCATCCTTTTTGTGGCTGCATAGTATTCCATGGTGTATATGTGTCACATTTTCTCAATCCAGTCTATCATTGTTGGACATTTGGGTTGATTCCAAGTCTTTGCTATTGTGAATAGTGCCGCAATAAACATACGTGTGCATGTGTCTTTACAGCAGCATGGTTTATAATCCTATGGGTATATAACCAGTAATGGGATGGCTGGGTCAAATGGTATTTCTAGTTCTAGATTCCTGAGGAATCGCCACATTGTCTTCCACAATGGTTGGACTAGTTTACAGTCCCACCAACACTGACACTTAAGTTTTATAAACATATTTCTTTTAGATTTTTAAGACATACTTAAAATAGCCAATTTAAAGTCTTTGACTACTTATTCCAACATTTGGGCTTCCTCAGGGACAATTTCTATCAGTTTACTTATTCTTGGTCGGGCCATACTTATTTATTTGCATTTCTCATAACTTTTGTTGGAAACTGGACATTTTACATAATATAATGTAGAAACTCTGAAAGCCAGAATTTCTCCTCCTCAGCGTTTATTGTTGCTGATTGTTCTTGTGTTCTCATTTAGTAACTTTTCTGAACTAATTCTGTAAAAGCAGTACTCTTCATTTCTCTTGGTCAGTGAAATGTTGCTCATTAGCTTAGTGGTTGCTAATAATTGAACAGATGTGTTCTTAAACACATGAAACCGATAGCTCTTCCAGTCTTTGCTGAGTGGCTCTGCATGTATGTTGGGGCATACCTTGAACATGCAGCCAGTCAGTTGACGATTTCACCTTAGTCTTTACTTCTTGCTAGCACAGAACCTCAAGGTCACCCAAAGGTGAGAAATTAGGACATTCACAGGTCTTTCCAGAGTATCCACACAGCCCTAGCCCTGGACCTGTGTGCAGCTTTATACATGTGCATGACCTTCTAAATTCCTAACAACATGTTGAAGTTTTCCAAAGCCTTTATAGACTATCATTCTCCAGCTTTTTCTTTTAAGTTTTTTGGTTTAGCCTATTATTTGACCCAACTGTTGTCTATTGCATCAAGCAGCCACAAAGTTAAACATTTGGCTCTAAATGTTTTTGACAAATGTCCTTAAGAAAACAGATTTCTTCATTTGGTGAGATGGAAGTCAGGTCAAATAAAGACCGCTTTGCAAGTGAGGTCTTTCCAGGAACCACCAAAAAGGTCATATAATAACAATTCTCAGGAAATGAGCTCCAACCACATTCTGCCAGTAGCCCTTCCAGTGGCTACTATGTTGCTGGTTTTCACTATGATTATGGTCTGTTAGGTTAGGTTTCCCTTTTTCTTTTTCTTTTTT
>NW_012115821.1:4138315-4161847 GCF_000951035.1 Colobus angolensis palliatus
TATAACTCCCCAATGCAATCCCTCCCCCCCCCCCCCCCCCCCCGATAACCCAACTTTCAAGTTTGACCCACATGTACCTTTATTTGGTAGTCAGTTTCTTAAAAAAGCAAAGTTGCTGTTGTTGTTTTAATAAATTCACAAATGGTGCTAAATATAGAAAACAGTCAAAGATATCAAAGCCTCATTGAGATCTTGATGCTGGGCAGTTATATAGGTTTACTCACTAGCAAAGTGACTTATGACTTATTCTTTCACCTTACCCGAGAAATTTGAATGCTGTTACCTGTTGCAGACCTTTGAGGCTACCAGCACATAGCTTAAACTGTGAGCTTTTGAATAACAAGGACGAAGGCTTCTGTGCAAACTTTGGAGATTTTTTATAGTTGCTTTCTAGAATAAAAAAGCCAGTAATACCTAAGAGCAAAAGTAGCATCACCAGTTATTTTCTATGCCCTTTCCCGTCAGACTTGACCTTTTCTTCAATGCTTCCCCAAATTCCAAATTATTTTCTGCCTGAGGGAAGGAAAAGCATTTCCTCCTGCCAGAGACAGCCAAGATGCTACAGAAGCAACAGCTGGCCAGAGGTGATTTTCTGTGATTTTCCCTTCCTGTGGAGCATGCCAGTCATAGAAGTGGATCATTATGTTTCTAGGTAAGAATCCCAGATTGGTAATTCTTTGGGCTTTATTTAACTTCTTTTGTTTGATGAACATTACCAAGCATGCCTCTATACTCAAAGGTCTAACATTTACAGAGCATAACCAGAAATACGTCTGACCAAATAGAATGATGGAAATTATTTCAGTTAAGGCTACAATGGCAACATTAAGACAAAACTCATGCCATAGCACCTTACAGCAATGAACTCACAAAAACAAGACACAATTTAGGAATGGTTATGGTCCTGAGGTCTCATAGGCAGTTGGGAAATGGGAGCTTGGGTTTCAGTATAAGAAATTATTCACTAAATGGAAACTCAGTGTTCCAAGTTTGGCCAGGTTTTGGTCACGTTAGGGAATTTATTTGCCATTTTATTTCCTAAATATTTTGGTTTAGAGACTTTGAGTATTTGTTTTCACATCTTGGAACCAAAATGTGAACAGAATTTGTTGGTTGGTTTCTTAAATCATTATGTTGAGAAAGAACCCCTATCCTCTTTCCCAACTGGAGAACAGTTTAGGCATTTCCTAACTGCTCAGTGAGGCTACTTTGTTCTGCCAGAGACAAGGTCACTAGTACAAATGATGACTGTTCCACTGGACACATTTGTCTGCCTCTGAGTATGGCCTGAAACATCTGGCTGGGACAGAAACTCACAGCCACTTTGTTCACTGTTACAGACAGATCATGAATGATATGGGTCTGGGGAAGGGAACACACACAACAATGTCCTGGACACTTATTTTAATTCATGAGTGAGATAAGGAAATAATAACCTTGCTCTTAATGTGAATTCCGAGGAGGGAGCTAAATAAATCACCTCTACTCTATGCACACCATTATTAATCTATACAAATACTGGTCAATTAAATTAGATTACACTTGAAAAGTGCTTGGCATTGCAGCCTGACACATAGTAAGGCTTCTTGTAAGTCTTAGTGGCAATGAATAATAAATCATATTCTGAACTACTTAGTGTTTGTTCTGCATGCACTTAACATTCCAACAGAGAAGATGACGTGGAAAGACACAAGACAAAGTGCTATTTGTAAACTCATTGGGCATCATGTAATATTTCATATGTCTGAGAGGTCAGATATTTGACTTTTGAACATGAAAGAATGTTATGTGGGTGTGATTTTGGGAGGAGAGATAGAATATCAGCAACTATGGATGTGAGAGGTTTCAAGAAACACAATTAATGAAAGTGTAATGTGAATTGTCTGACACTTACCTCCTTTGTGGACACTATGTATAGCCAATGATCCAATAACATTCAAATCTTTGAACGTCTATGGGTTAAACAATAACATACTACTTTGTTTCAATATCCTTTGTGTAAGAACCCTTAGTTAATTTCTGCTTTGAGACTTATTTCAGGAAAATCGCTGTCTTTGTAGATTAATATATCTTCCTTCTATTTTCAGAAATCACACTGCTTCACTTGGCATCTTTCTTTTGTTGCTTTAGCCACTTTAGGGTTATACCTCACTTTATCACCCAGGTGGGTAAAATCTGCTCAACCAATATGTAGAGTGCTAAAATCATCAACTCCTTCTGCTTTCTCCAGACGGTTTAGAGATATCTAACCCTATCCAGTGTCTGAAGTTGCTTTAAGCATATAAATGTATAAAGAATAGCATAAAACAGCATTCACAAGATAGCATTTATAAGATAGCAATGTGGTACTATGGCAGGTTAAGTGTGATTCTCATTCGGAAAGCTGGGGTTCAAATACTATTTCCACCAATTACTTGCCTCTTCAGGTTCTCCATATGCCATGGTTCTTTGTCTTTGTTCCTTTGGCTTACCTGGCCAGAATGCCTTCCCTGCTGTCCTCTTACCTAAGCCTGGTCATTAGTCAAAACCTTTCAGTTTCCACGTCTTTGGCAGATCCCTTGTAGACAGCTCATGTCAATCACTATATTTCTAGTCTTCCAAAGACAGTGAATGGCTCAGGAGAATGTGTGACCCCAAATAGTCTCACTGAAGTAAAGTGCTTGAGTGCCTAGGATTTGCGCTGAAACCACTTGAACAAGAGGGAAAAAAAAAGGAAAACTAATAGGCCACAAACATAGTGAAAACCAGCAACATAGTAGCCACTGGAACGGCCACTGGCAGAATGTGGTTGGAGCTTCAGCAAGGCAAAGACTCATTTCCAGAGAATTGTTATTATACGACTTTTTTGGTGGTTCAAAAAGGGGCTTGCTGGTGGCCATGTTGATGCCCAAAAGGAAGAAGTTCCCTGAAATTAACACCAGCACTAAGGAAAAAAGCTTCAAGAGATAGAGACAACATACACCTTTGGGTATTTAGATCCAGTCCTGCCTGAAACCATGTACAAAGGGACTTTCCAGATATTGAACAATTAGTTATCTTTTATGGTTAAGCTTGTTTCAGTTGGATTTCCCTACTGAAATGCTGAAAGCTGCTGCTGAAAGCCTACTAACTAACATACCTACAGCATGCACAGTACTAGGAATTCAACAGTAACTAAAGTAAATGTAGTCTCTGCCTCATCAAGTTAACATTCTTGTGAAATAGGTTAAGATGTCAATGAGTCATAATAACTGCTAATGATGGAGACATACAGAGGGCTGTGGGAGCACTCAGAGGATCCAGTGCAGGGGAGTCAGGGATGGGGAGACTTCTCCAAGGAAACACCACCAGATGAATTCCCTGCCAAATGTTCCTTGGGGTCAAATTAAAGATATTACATTTTCGGCCTCAAATTGAGTGCGCAGTGAGTAACAATGTTGACGCCTAGCCATAGGTACCATTATTATAACTCTAAAACTATAGCTTCACCTTAAAATTCCCACCCAGTAAGATGTCATCCCTTCATTCTATTTTAATAGCTAGATTTGCATTATTCATGATTATTGCTTCAAAAACATAAATTATCTCAGCTGTTCAGCCATCATATATATAGTTTCCAACCCTACCACCCACTTCCAATCAGAATTTTGGCCATGGCCCCAGTTGGTACTGAGAGAGAACACATAAACGTTAAATACTATAACAATCTGTGGTAGAAGGGAAAAAAATCAGCAACTGACAGTGCTGCAAAATATAACCAGGAAAATAAAAATACCTCATCCAAATGCCCATTTTTTTTAAAGTGATACACGCTGACACAGCAATCCTCTGTTAGGTTTAGTAAACCCGTCAAAAAGCTGATAAAATGGACTCAATAAAACCTTTTTTGTGTCCCTTTTCCTGAGAAAATAGTAGAGTTGGTGAACGCTTGAGCAGTAGATTAAATATCAGCAACTCAGGAAGGACAACATGAATTTCCATGCATTATATACATATTAATTACATGGCAGAAGTTATAAGAACTGAACATTTAACCCTTAGCTAGAAATTTCAAAGGACCAATAATATTAGAATGCTTAATATCTGGTCTGAGAGTTTTTCTTCCCAATCCATGTGCCCTTTGATAATTAGGTATAAAAGGTTTTCTGAGTAATTGCACACTAAGAGATCCAGGATGGAACGTTATCAAGCTGTTCTTCAAAATACCTGTATAAAGAATGAGATCAAATTAAAAAGCACAAGAGAAAAAAAACACACACTGAACTGTAAAATTATGCTGAAGCTCTCTTTGATCAAGATATTTCAAACTTGGAAGAATATGTGAGAAATAAATCTACAAGGGTAGGACTGATCAGATGTGGCAGCCGATGTCCAAGGCAGTCCTCAATGATTCTTGCTTCCTCATATTTATTCTCTTGTGTATTCCCTTCCCACAGCGAATAGGGCTGGTCTGTGAAACCAAATGAGTATTGCAAAAATGAAGTGTGACTTCTGAAGTCAAAAAAAAAGGTGTTGTGGCTTCTTTCTTTTGAATCAGACACTCGGGAAAGCCAACTGCCATACTACAAGGACACCCAAGCAATCCTCTATAAAAGACCATGCCGGGAGGAACTGAGGCTTCTCATCTGCAGCCAGCACCAACTTGCCCATCATGTGGGTGAGCCACATTGGAAGCAGATCCTCCAGGCTCAGTCAGGCCTACCAACAGCTGCAGCCCTGGCTGACATCTTGATCATGACCTTCTGAAACACCCTGCACCAGAACTACCCAGCTAAGCCACTCTAGGATTCCAGACTCACAAAAGCCATGAGATAATAAATGAACATTGTTGTTTTAAGCCCCTGTATTAGGCTGTTCTTACATTGCTATAAGGAAATACCTGAAGTTGAATAATATATAAAGAAAAAAGGTTTAATTGGCTCATGGTTCTGCAGGTTGTACAAGCATGGTGCCAGTATCTGTTCTGCTTCTGGAGAGGCCTCAGGGAGCTTTTACTCAAAGTGGATGGTGAATTGGGAGCAGGTACATCACAAGCCAAAAGCAGAAGCAAGGGGAGGTAGAAGGTGCCACACTTTTAACTGACCACATCTCATGAGAACTCAATCACTATCACAAGGACAGCACCAAGCCATGAGGGGTCCTCTCTCATAACCCAAACATCTCCCACTAGGCCCCACCTCCAATAGTGGGGATTACAATTCATGTGACATTTGGCAGGGACATATATTCAAACTATACCAGCCCCTATATTTTTGGGTAATTTGTTATGCAAATGATAGATAACTAATTCACTAGACAGATTACCTCAATTTTTTCTCTAACCTCTAGATTGTAAAGTTATTATTTAGTAATAGAAGACACATTTATTCTTCTAAATATCCATCTATGGCTGATTACTACTCCATCTGCAAGGAACTGTTTGGTAAATGATGATTGTACACATCCATGTATCTATAATATCTCTCTGTACCTTAGTCTTCAAGTAATTGTGAAATAACAAAACTGGCAAAAGACCATGAACATCCTTAAATCCAATCCCTCTTCAACATGCTGGCTCTATTTTTCCCAAACTAAGCCTAAACACCTTGAGTGAGAGGAACTTATTATTCATCAGAATTCATTCAAAATCTCTCAAGCAAATGAACTCAAGCAAAATATATCTCCCTGTGAATTCCAAATACTGACTTCGAACACTAGTTCTTATTCTTCTCTGGTCAGTCTTTTTAGATTACCGAAGAAAATATTACCTTCTAATTTGAGTTCTCTCTTAGATAGGATAAAGTATCCAGCACTATCTCATATCATTGAACCCCTGACATCCCTGATGCTCTGAACTTGCCTCAGTTTCTCCATAATCAGAGCCCATTAACTAGCAGGCCACAGATTTGTGGAGCTTTCCTTGTGCTTCTATTTGATTATTTCCAGAGATTTGAACTTGGACACTTTTTGATGCAGCATGGTCTTTCCAGTACCCATAAGTGCCACAGCTCTTTCCTTTTTTGTAACTCTGTTCACTTCACCCATTTCTTACCTTTCTGTCCCAGGGATCCTAGAACACAGCAAATATTTCTGACCTACAATAGGTTACAACTGCTGCTATTCCTGTTCCACATGCCACAAGTGGGGTTGATTCAGAAAGCTTTCCATGGTTATTGGTGGGATGAAATCAGGACTTCATCACCTTCTTGGCTCATTCTTAAGCATTTTAAGTTAATAAGTATTTATTAATCATCTCCTGAGTGCCTTGAATCAGAAGCTATGTTGAATCATATAGAAAACAGAAAACTCGGCAGGTGCAGTAGCTCACACTGTAATCCTAGTGCTTTGGGAGGTCAAGGCAAGAGGATTGCTTGAGACCAGGAGTTCAAGACCAGCCTGGGCAACAAAGCAAGACTGTATCTCTATAAAAAAGTTCTAATTAGCCAGACATGGTGATGCACACCTATAGTCCCAGAAACTCAGAAGACTGAAGCAGGAGGATCACTTAAGCCCAGGAGTTTGAGGTTGTGGTGAGCTATTATCATGCCAGTGCCTTCCATCCTGGGTGAGAAAGTGAGACCCTGTCTCTTAAAAAAAGAAAAAGACAGAAAACTTGCCAGTCCACATCTGAAGGCCAAGGAGCTGTGTCTGTCTTATTCATCCCCATTCTGCTGCACACAACGTAGCACGTAATGACTATGCAATCCACGAGGAAAGGGAGAAAGCAAACAAACATGCTACCCCAACTGAAAGATGGAGTCAACAACCAGCAAACCTCAACTGATGAAATACAAGCAATAAGTACTTGAGAAATTTAAGCAGAGGGACATTGTCAGAGGACATTGTCAGAGGAGGGGACGTGGTCAGAGGAGGGGACGTGGAAATATATGAATTCCTTACTGGCCAACTGTGATTCTGCTCAGTCCATAGTATGAGCCTCTTTGAAGAATAACCACTTCGAGTGTGTTTAATCAGGGCCTGGCAAGAGCCACCTCTCCTTTTGCTCCCTGGTGCTGGCAACCTTAAGGACCAGATTTTGTCGTTGTTGTTTACTGTGTGATTTAGTGATGATATAAATTTGGGAGAGTTAGCTCTAAAGTGCTTTTACCTTTCTATTAAGGAAAAAGTTATAGTGGATCAAAAATGTAGGCCATGAATTGTTCTCAGTGAGGAATATGAAGGGGAAATAAATAATCCATGGCAGACCTCAAGAGGTCTATCTTTATTGTTTGTTTCATGGTACACACATCCTGCAAGCCTCAAGTAGAATAATTACTTCTCTAAATATCAGCTGAAGGGGGGACCAAACTCAGCACACAATGGCACTAGACTTTTAATTCCAGTAACAGCTAAAACACCATTAAACTGTACTTCAAGTCTTTGAAGTACTAAAAAGTTCGGTTAGAAAATAGTATATGGTCATGTATCCAATTTAATAGCTAACATAGTTCTTTCTCTCTCTCCCCCCCCCCAACCCCCTGCAGTTGAGAAGACATTCAAAGTACAAAGGAATGGTACTGGAAGCTTTAAAGACCCAAAGTAAAGTGGCAAGTTTTTTAGAATGAGTTAAAAGGGATGTGGAGGTTATAACCTCCTCTTCCCACTTCATTGTCATTATCCAATCATATTGGACAGTCTTGAGAGGCAGTAGGGATTACTGATTATTGATTAATAGCATAAGCTTTCTCTGAGGTCAGACAGATCTCAGTTTGCCTCCTACTCTGAAGCTTACACAAGGTTGCCTGATTCAACAATGTAACTCCTGTGACGCTCAGTTTTCTCATCTAAATATGCAGATAAGAGTAGTACTTACCTCGTAAAGTTCTTAGAAGGATTAAATGAAGAGAAATATGGTAATCTTTATAACTGTAAGCCATATATTGACAGCTTATTATGGACCAAACTCATAGCTAAGTGGCACATCATCTCTTTTAATCCCAACAGTGGTGCTTCTCTTTATCAATATAGAGAATAATAACAAAAAACAAATAGGAGAGAGAATTACATTGGATTCCATTTATTTATTTTATTCTATTTATGAGGAAGTATCAACAGGCCACAGGAGGAAAAAACACGAACTCCACATCTGAACAGTGTCTCCGGATCCTCCTTAGACAAAGCCATCCCAGAATTTTCAACTTTTCTCACCTGTCACTAATGTCCTTAAGAAAGGAGTCCATGTTCTAGATATAATCTGATAATATTGTGTGTAGTGACTAAAGGCGTGCACCTGTGATCACATCATCTGTTTAAGCAGCTATGTTCTATAGGCAGCACTTGTCATCTAGGACCTCTATTTTCCTCTTATTGAGCAGATTTTAATTCAGATTAACCTGATATTCTAGGAATTTTTATGCTTCTGAACTTTTATTGTTATCAAAACTACACTTAATGGAATTCTCTCCTCCATTTGAGCTCATCCTGTTGGATTTTCATTTGGATTTTGCCATTTTTCACATTAGCTTTCCCTTCCAACTTTGATATCACCATTGTACTGTAAGGAGTCTTTCACAATAATCTTTAAGCCAAAAAAAAAAAAAAAAAAACCAAAAAAAAAAAGCAAACTGAAGCCAAACAAATGTCTTCATTGTCACTACAAAGAAAATGAAGAAGCATTTCCAACATTATCTAGAGTCCAGCAAATGAAATACCATGTCCAACTCTGTCCAATGTGCAGTAACTGACATGCTGTCTATGTTACCTTTCAGTATGAAACATTTGTATATCCATACCTCTAGTACTTTAATTCTCAAGACATGAAAGAAAATTTTCCACAGAAAACACTAGGAAATTATAAGTTACAATTTACTACAGATTGAAAAATGTGCAGTTATATGGCAACAAGTTGACTTCAGGCATTCCCTGAATTTTGATAGTCTAACTTTGTGCAAAGCAATGGTCAGTTACTGAAACTGGAAACTGCCAATGAAAAATGCATTTCATTATCAGGTTTATGAGTTATTCCTGTGCATGTTGAAACTTGTAGAATTAACTGTTCTACTTTGGATGTGACCAGATCTTTTCATGATATTAAATACATACCTCTTTATTTCCTGTATTCTGACACAAGAAATGAAGCAGGAGGGTTTATCAAGAACTGATGAAAAGACGCTTTTCATACATCAAAAATGTTCATGTGAAATGTAAACAGCTAATAACTGTTTATACTGAAAGAACAGTTTCCATTTTGTAAGGTTAAAAATTATTTAAAATATGTAACCATAACTCACTAGATATTGAGAAATAAACCTACGAATGGGTTATAAATATGTACAGTTGTAAACATTTAATCAGTAAAATTACATATAGAACATATCAAAGTTATTCTTAAACAGAGAGCAAAGCAAATGTTCAGAAGTTTGTCTACACACTATGAATTTCAGAGAAGAATGTTCATTGTCAAGGACCATTATAGGTTATATGTTTAGAAATCCACATGGACTTCTAAATGGTTTGTTGGCTCATTCCTATAACAACCTGTAGAAAAGAACTGACAAATCTTGTGGCTTACTCTTTTTTTTCCTAAAAGCCATTATTTATGACACTTTTCTCAAATCATTTTCCTAAGAGTGCATCATGGACCAGATCTTGCCCACATCATTTGGGCTAAATGGATAGTAGCAAGGTTTTAATATTCAGTCACATCTAGGCTTGACTCCAAGCTCTACATACAGCTTCTTAACTCTGTGACCTTTGACTCATTACTAATTACTAATTACTCGTTCTCTGAGCCTTGGTTTCCTAATCTGTAAAACGAGGATTGAAATGGTTTTAGAATATGAACATTCACAATGTTTTAAAAAGGAAGATTAACTCCTTTTTCTTTTTTCTTTATGAATTCTGAAGATTAATTTTAAGAATTTCCCTTTACTTCCTGGCATGATTTAAAGTTTAGGTTTTTGATTCTGAAGTCAAACTTAAAAAAAAAGTCAACTTAAAAAAATGTTTGGTTGCTAATAATTTGAATTACGTGTTTAATGAATCCTTCCTGTCAACTGTGAAAGAAAAAGAGAAAAAATAATTGCAAAAAGGAAGAGAAGGAGGCGAGGGAGGGGCAGCATAGAGACCAAAGTAAAGTGGAAGAATTACTTTAAGAAAAAAAAAAAAAGCTCTGAGATGTTAGAATCTGATCCTAGAGACAATTGCCTTGAAAGATAAAAGATTATCTTACCCCGCAAGAACCAGCTTGCAAACTCCTGGAAGGATCACTTGGAGTGGCACTGTTCACATCTACTAAAGGGTCAGGTGGAAGATAAACGATCACTCTCATCACTACCTGCTTAGCCATCACAAAAGGAAGAACCTTCCAAATTATTTTCATTGGAAAGCCAAAAGAGCAGTATATCACCTGCAAACACCCTGCAAGAGTGATGCCTATTTATGGAAAACAAATTGGTAGATGTCACCTGATTAGCCCAAGTGACACCTCACTAATACACAACCTTTCAGGGAACCTGCAGGCCCCTAAAATGATAATGAAACTCTCGACATTAATTAGGGTGAGAGGATTCCCATCTAAATGTGAGGGGTAGGTGAGGTGAGGTTAAACTAAATAATCCCAAGACCCTCATACTGAAACCATGATTATATATTACATATTAATTCCTGCCTCACTGTGTTCTTGGGAAGATTAATTGAAACGACTTATGTCAAGAACTTAATATTGTAAGAATTCAAAATAATAGCTATTTTCATCATTATCACAGCTGCAGTGCCTTTTAATGTTATTGGGCATTAAGAAACATGAACATGAAAAGAAACAAGAAAGTGGGATAAATGGCAGGGTGTACTCTCAAACTTGGCAAGAGTTAATCTCCTCATCAAGAATTGCCAGAAAATACCAGGCAATATCATGGGATCATTGCAAGAAAAGCTATCTTAAAATTTTACACTTTTGACTTGTATGTAATCTAATTCAACCATACCTTGCTATAGATGTGCAAACACTGACAAGAGTTGAAGGTTCCAAAAGTGTGTTTTCAATAAAAAAAATCTAGAAGTAATTTTTTACTTGGTGCATGACATATACTTCTGACTTTCTTCAGTCTAGGTATAAGGGCTGTGCTCTCAAGAATCAATTCCATTGAAAAGTTTTAAAAAATCAAAGTGTAGTAATCAATGTGCTTTTTGACTGCAAGTGAATCTCCATTCAAATCAAATGTACTAGAGAATTTACTGGCCGATACAATTGAAATGGCTCGGGCAGAAGAACTTTAGGCAAGAACGGATTCAGATGTGCCTAAACATTATCACCACGACTTAACTTCTCTCCCTACTCCCTATTAGCTTTTTTTTGTTTTTTTTTGTTTGTTTGTTTGTTTGTTTGTTTTTTGGTTGACTTTTCTTTGGGCAGTTCTGTTCTTTGGTTAATAGTCAATGCAGTAATCCTAGTTGAAAGATGACTCCTGTTTTACAACAGTTAGACCAGAAGTCCAAAGATTGAATGTATTTGCCTATATTGGGCCTTGTGAACATTATTGAGCAAAACATTGTGACCAAGAAAAGATCTGTGTTCATTGCTCTGGCCTGGGTCCTATGGCCACTCCTAGAGATGGAAGAGCAGTAAATCATCACACAAGTCAAAGGAATAAAACTGAGAAGTTATTCCTCAAAACAAACTGGGAAGCTGTTAGCAAGGAAAAAAACAGAAAACAAAACAAAAAACAAAATAAATGCAGGACAAGAAAAAAACAACAGATGCCTACTGAAACTACTTTTATGAGAATACAGAGAATGTTAGGATGGACAAAACCCAAGTATAAATTCAAAGTTCTTCAGGATACATTATTATTGTTTTCAGAGCTCAGGCAACTGTCCAAGTCTTAAAGCACTTCCACAGAATGCATAAGGTCAGAGGTCTGCAGACTCTTGTCTCTCATCTCTCTTCATTGACTTACAAATCCTAAATCAGGCATTTACAGTTAAATTGTGGTTCCCTTACCATCTTAATGACCAGTTTTATGCAATCATATTGGTCATTGGATCGATCCTATTCCGTTTCAAAGACAACCCCAAACATCAAATTGACCTTTTCAGTCTAGTGTTTTTTAAAAATCCTAGACACTGTCTCCTTCACTCTTGCTTATGGTTTTCTGATCCATTTTTTTTCTTCTGCTTTCTTCTTTTCCACTCTTCTCCTATACACTCTCACTTATATATATGCTTTCACAACAGATTCTTGAATTCAACTTCACTTCATCCTTTATTTTTTCTGTGTCAAATAAAGATATTGATTAAATTCTACTCTATTCCATTTATCCAAAAGCATCCAAATTGTGGGCACTATTTCAGACACATGGGTCACAGGAACAAGTAAGTCATAGAAAATCTCTGTTCTCATGGAATTCCCATTCTGGTGGAGGAGACAGACAAATGTGTCACCTACTTGTGCTTCCTTGATTACTGCTGTCCACCATGACCTGTGATCATCATAAATTAGGTGGTTTTTCAAAACACATAATCTGATTTAACCTTGTCAACTCTTTCAGGGGAGTGGAGCAAATTCCACTGACCTCGTTTTACAGATATAATTGAACCAAGAGGCAAAGTGAGATCATCAATTCAATCATTTGATAAATATCTACCAAAAATATGCCAGATACTATTTTAGAATTTTGGAACTCTATCAATCAATAATATTGACATGGACATTATCCTCATGAGTCTAGTGAGGGATATCAATAAATAAAATGACAACTAAAATGCACATGAAGTTAAACAGAAAATTCATGGTGGATGGACCCAAAATAGTTTTCAGCATTTCTAACCTAAGCCTGCTATCCTCACATACAGTATGACCACTCCCTCCAAGTGATAATTTGACTAAAATCCCTGCAAGGATGAAGCACCACCTACAAAAGCTATTCTTATCTTCATTCCTGCTACACAGGGCAGGCCTAAAAAGAATTCTGTAATTCCCAGTCAAGACCATGCTGCTACTTCACAAGGAATTCTGCTAACCCTACCTCCTCCAAACACCTCTACTGTTCAACATTGTACTGAAGGACAGATCAATGCAATGTGATAAGATGGATTGGATAGGATTGGATAGGATAGGATAGGATAGGATAGGATAGGATAGGATAGGATAGGATAGGATAGGATAGGATAGGATAGCAGACAGCTCAGCTTCTATCTCAGGCAGCCTCGCTACAGAGACAAAGTTCCTAACCATTCTTTTATGCTTCCTCTCCCCAAGGAAGCCCTTCAAAAGTGACAAGTACAATGCACAAAAGTAAAAACACAATTTTTCCAAATGTTAAGTATTGACTTATGGATAGTATAAAGCTAATAACAAAGAGAATATAAATAGCTATTGTAATGCACCGCAAATAGGATTAAGTATTAAGTACAGTATTAAGAACAGATAAGGACTGTTACAAACTAGTTAGAAAAAATGAGCCAAAGATGTGAAGAGGCAAAATAGAAACCCAACAGCCAACAAACAAACCAACAAACAAAAACAAACATAACTTGAATCAGCAACTAAACTACTGCAAGTTAAATTAACATTTGGATACCAATTTATACTCTTCAAATAGGGAGAAAAATATCAGACTTCACAAAGTGTTGATAACACTGTACATTTCTGGAAGGAATTAAGTTGCCGCAATCAATTCCGAAAATAGTTGTCAACATATTGATAATTTTTAAAAGAACATAGAATTCAACAATTCCATTTCTACCTATAGATTCTATAGAAACTCTCGCACTTATGTCTCAGAAGACTGCTCAAGAATGTTTAGATCAGCATTCATGAAATTGTATTATAATCAAGCTAAATATCCATTAACAGTAGAACAGATAAGATGGAATGTAGTAGAATTTAAAATTGAAAAGCTATACCTATATGATTCAACACAGACAGACATTGAAAACACAAGGCCAAGTGAAAAATGTATGTTGTAGATTGTTACATATAGCATATTATAACTTCTGGATATTTTTAACACTCAAACAATACAATATGTATGTTGTGTTGCATATATATAATATTATAAACACTCTCAAGAATACAGAAAAATATTTTCTAGAAATAGAGAAACATGACCCGGAAGGAAACAGCACAGCTCTGGAAAGGGTAGGAGAGAAACTATGAATTGGGAGGCATAAAGGGAACGTCAACATTACCTGTTAGGTTTTATTTTACATTAAAAAAAATATGAAACAAGACTGACAAAAAGCCTTTATCAAGGTGAATATCCCACCATTTGTTATATACTTTCCTATATTTTCCATTTTGTGTATTTCTCAAGATTTAAAAGACCAAACAAGACAACTTTCTGTATGCTTGCTACTTCCTATTTCTACCTGTGCATCATTCTCCATCTCATCATTCCAGATTGGCAGAAGAGCTTTATGATTAAGAAATGGTACTCCCTCAAGCCTGTAATCCCAACACTTTGGGAGGCCGAGACGGGCGGATCACGAGGTCAGGAGATCGAGGTCAGGAGATCGAGACCATCCTGGCTAACACGGTGAAACCCCGTCTCTACTAAAAAATACAAAAAAACTAGCTGGGCGAGGTGGTGGGCGCCTGTAGTCCCGGCTACTCGGGAGGCTGAGGCAGGAGAATGGCGTAAACCCGGGAGGCGGAGCTTGCAGTGAGCTGAGATCCGGCCACTGCACTCCAGCCCGGGCGTCAGAGCAAGACTCCGTCTCAAAAACAAAAAAACAAACAAAAAAAAGAAATGGTACTTCACATATCAAACAATAAAATCACGTCAGCAACATGGATGAAGCTGAAGGCCATTATCCTTCAAGTGAAATAACTAAGTTATTTCTACGTGAAATAATTTAGAAAATCAAATACTGCGTGTTCTCACTTGTAAGTGGAAGCTTCACAATGAGTACACATAGACATACAGATGGAAATAATAGACAATGGAGACTTCAAATGGTGGGAGCGTCTGTGGGAGTATCAGCTTAAAAATGACCTATTGGGTGCAATGTTCACCATCCAGGTGATGGGCATACTAGAAGCCCAAACCTCACCATTAAACAATATATCCATTTAAAAAAAATAATCTGCACAAGTACCCCCTGAATCTGTAAAATTTAAAATATTCTTTGAAATAAACTAACAAACCAGTATATAAATAAATAAGACATTGGGCCCTATAATGAGAAACTCTTTGATTCAAATGTCAGCCTTGTTGTGTATCTGGGCAAGCTAGTTAACTGCTCTCTGCCACAGTTTCCTCATATGCAAATGAGGAAAAACAGTAGCACCTACAGTGCAGGGATGTTGAATGGAATGAAGTGATACATGTATTAATAAAATACATGTACTATAAATACATGTACTACTCAAGTGATACATGTATTAATAAAATACTTAGCACAGAGACTGGCCCTGGTAGATTATGTCATGAAGATGAGTGGTAGGGAAAGCAGGCTGCATGGCAACTTGTCCAAGAGCCTGTGCTGGGCCAGAGTCTTTGCCCACCTGAAAATGGCACCACAGGCTTCCAACCCAGAAGACAGGTCATATCCATTCATCTCTGCATATTTCGCACTGGGTCTTCCCTATCCATAGTAAGTGATCATTCAATATTTAACTGAATAATTACTATTCAGACAGCCATAAGTGCAAGGCAACAACAATATATCCAAAGAAAGAAATCACTGACATACACATCTTAGCATTTCTTTATTTGAATTGCTTCTTTCAATAAATATTCACTGAATGCTGCCATACACTAATGCTACACAGAGTGGGATCCATGAACCAGCAATTTCAACATGAGAGCGTGTAGAAAATGCAAAACTTGGGTGCCATTCCAGGGCCACAAAATCAAAATCTGCATTTTAACAAGCTCTGTAGGTGATTTACATTCAATGTAAAGTTTAAGCACAAGTATGACAGTCTATGGGTGCTCATATCAAGAGCAAATTCTGATTCTTTCTTTATGGGCTGCCTGGGTTTAAATCCTGGCTCTGTCATCACTAACTGTGTGACCTTTGACCAAGTCATCTGGCTTACCTGAAACTCACTCCTCCTATCTGCAAATGAGATATTAAGTACCTACCTCACAGAGTTGTTGTAAGAACTAAAAAATTGTCCTAATAGAGTTATTTAGCATAGCCAT
This sequence comes from Colobus angolensis palliatus, assembly GCF_000951035.1. Taxonomy (NCBI): domain Eukaryota; kingdom Metazoa; phylum Chordata; class Mammalia; order Primates; family Cercopithecidae; genus Colobus; species Colobus angolensis. The sequence continues at coordinate 4,154,365 of NW_012115821.1, forward strand.
GAGGTTTTACTTTTATGTTAGTTTTGTTAGTAAGTGATGTCAGTTTTTGTTATTAATGCAAACATTTGGAAGAAAGAGAAATAGGCAAATGAAGACATGGAAGAAAGAGGGGGCAGAACCTACATTAGGGGAAGAAATTGAACCAGAGGAAAAATGACTTATGGAGGGGCAATGGTGAGAGAATAGGACAGGATAGAGGATCTGGAAAAAGGTTTGCTATGTGTTAACCCTGAAGTAGATTTCCAGCTACATTATATACCCACTTCTGCTCTAGAATCTAATGCAACTGGCTTTTCCTTCTTCATTTCTTAGAAACAAATTTTTGGTAGTGGTGATGGTGGTTTGTTTAGGTATTCTGGATTTCATCTCTTATTTTTTAAATCCAGCTCCTACAGGATCTTGTATTTTTCAATGCTTCAATCAGAAACCACACATACAGTACAGATTTTTTGCCAATTTTGGAGTATTCTATCTACTCCTTTTTAGCACCAGAAATATAACTGAAGTACTGAGCAAAGTCTTGCAACCTTCTGTAGGAGCTATCTCCCCCACTGCCTTCCATGATGTCCTGTTCATGGCGTTCTCTCTCCTGGATCATCTTCTACTCATACCCTGCTGTAGTCCCTACTATAAAAAGTAGCAAGCAGATGACTACAAAATAGTAATTCTGATGTTGCCACACTGCTTACAATGCTTAATGATTGTCCATTGCTTTTCAGATACAGGTGAAATTCCTGCCCCCATTAAGATTGAGTCTTTATTAGCTTAGCTTTCCAGTCTCATAATGCGCACTTCCTTTCTCTCTCTTTCTCTTTCCAGCCATAGCATCCTCTGAGTCCTTTCAACACTCCCTGGCCCCTCCAACCCAGACCTGACTCACACAACCAATCTTCCACTAAGACTGCCCACCCCTGGTTGCCACTACACTCATCCAATTTATTTTATTTATTATTTATTTATTTATTTTTTTTTTTTGAGACAGAGTCTCACTGTTTCACTCAGGCTGGAGTGCAGTGATGCGATCTCAGCTCACTGCAACTTCTGCCTCCTGGGGTCAAGCGATTCTCCTGCCTCCGCCTCCCAAGCAGCTGGGATTACAGGCAAGCACCACCACACCAGGCTAATTTTTGTATTTTTAGTAGAGACAGGGTTTCACCATGTTGGCCAGGCTGGTCTCACACTCCTGACCTCAAGTGATCTGCCCAACTTGGCCTCCCAAACTGTTGGGATTACAGGCATGAGCCACTGCACCAGGCCTATTCTTCACAGTCACTCCAGGTGTAGTGTCTTCTGGGAAGCTTCCATAGCAGAGGCATGGCCCACCTTAGGCCACATTATCTGGCTTGATGCCCTCAGAACACAATTTTGCTTTCTTTTGGAACATTACCTTAGTTTGAGGGTTTAAATACACTGTCCACTATGTTGGTTGACTCTCACAGTGACCTGTTCCCTGTTATGTATAACCTGTGAGGATTTTTCTCTCTTGCTCCACAGACAAGGAAACCTGAACTTTAGCCCACACTCCTCTCTCTGGTTTTCAGGGGTTTCTTTTTGTTTTTCCTTTTTTTTTCTGGTCACTGAGGGCTTCTCTCACTTTGGAGGCATTTAGTTCTACTTTTGAAATGTTTCGTGTTTGTTTGTTTGTTTTGAGACAGGGTCTTACTCTGTCACCCCGGCTAGAGTGCAGTGATGTGATCACAGTTCACTGCAGCCTTGACCTTTTGGGCTCCAGCAATCCTCCCACCTCAGCCTCTCAAGTAGCTGGGACTACAGGCTCCCACCATTACTCCTGGCTATAAAATGTTTATTATTATATTTTTTCCAATGTTTGACATATTTTGAAACTAGAGGACTTCTTGTTATCCTAGTACATAATATTATGAAAAAATATAATTATCTAAGAATGCAAATGCATATTCTATTATTTAAGAAAACTTGTCTATTTCACAACATTGGAATCTCCATGAGAAAAGGGAATGTATGTGTTTTGGTTCATCATTGACCTCAGTGTTTTTTTCTCAATCAATATCTGCCACAGAGTAGGCACTCAAAAAATATTTCTTGAATGAATGAACAGATCAGACTCTGAAGAACGGGGGATTTTTCTTGGAGCACTTTGCTGAATAGCAGGCTGAATTTAACCAAAGGCGATATGACAAATTCCAAGATGTTCAACATTCTCCCAGGCACTTGCAGATGAAAGCCTCAGAGTCTTTGATCACCAGAAAATGTGGCTCTCCTACTAGTCTAAAGTCATTAATCTTTAAAGCATTTTTCACTCCATCCATCCTACACTTAAGTTTCCATATTCTTCATTAATTCTGACATCAGCAGTCTGAATTCCTCCGAGGCCCAAGGCACTAGAGCTCTGCCTTCAAATACCAAGGGCATATTTTTTAAAAGACAGGCATAATTTTCGCCCACAAGATTTTGTGTAACAATATTACCAATTAGCCCCTTGTACCATCCAAATAAATTGCCTACTAGTCATCACTTTAAGGGATTAATTGACCATGCAAATACTGAGAGGCATAAAATTCTGCTGCCAAGCAGGGACCTAGTTAAGGCCCCTTTATTTCTCCTTGGGAGCAAACTCCTTTATATTTTAATCATATTGTATCATTTAGATAAAAATCACAAAGTTCACTTAAGTTTTTAGTCCCTAGGATCATCCTCGATTTATCTGCTCTTTGCCATCTGGGTTGGGCCAGGCTTTCTTCAAAGATTTCACATGAAGAAGGCAGCTGTTAGAAGGTAAATGTTAGAACTCCAGCTGGTTTTCCATCTCTCCTTTAGTGCCTTGGAGAGAGCAACCATGGCAGAATTCCCTCTGTGAACAAAGGAAGTCTATGCTTATCTGAGCTATGGATGGAATCAGAATGTTGGTCATAGGCAGTCCCTTAAATACCCTCCAAGTCCAGTGAGGTGTTAAGGAAGTTAATAAGGTGGAGTCTGTGAGGTAGGGCTCCAGTGGGAAACAAATGGCACAATCAAATAGAATAATAAGGAGAGTTTTGATGAGGGAATTGTTGACAGAGGGTGCAAGAAAACTATAAAAGCGGTAACAGTACCCTGATGTTAGTGCCCACAGAGCTGTTCCCACTTCTTAGCTGGAAGGGGACAATGGGAGGGAACTGTAATCAGAACCTGGAAAGAAAGACTTACAGAGAGAGCCACCTTCTTAGGAGCTGTGGTTTCTGTTTAAGGTGACAGCCAGTCCAAAGTGATCCCTTTGAGAAGGAACCCAAGGGAATAAAATACCCCAGTCTCCCTTTCCTACCCCCAAGCCCTGCCCCATGTCCTGCCAGTGCTCCCCATTGGCTGATCCTAACAGGAAGCCAGAAAGCAAGGGAGTTCTCTAAGGCATCCCAAGTGCTCAGTCTTCTAAGAATAGAGTGTGGTGGAAAAAATAAAATGTGAGTGTACATCTGGAGGAGAAAACAGAAGGCCTCCAATTCTGCTGGGATCAGAATCCTGTGTTCAAAGTCAGCTCTGTCTTAATAAGTTGATTAACCTTGATCAAGCTATTTAATCTCTGGGCCTCAGTTTCCTTATCACTCAGAGATTGAACAACAACAAAAAAAGCCCACCTCATAATGTTTCTGGTCAAAATACCCTATTTTAAGATAAACATCATTATTTGATTAATTGGCTAGGAAGAGCAAAGAAAGGAAGAAAAAGAAAAAAAAGGAAAGCATTGAAGTTTAAATGTGCAGAAAAAGACAACATATTTACATGTATATAACCATACAAATAAAATATCATTTATGGAGCTATTATACTTCACCAAGTGTATAGTAGCAGCTTCGCACACATTTAATTCTCACTGAATTAATAGGTGATATTCTTAAAACCATTGTACTGAAGACTAAGCTCAACTTATAGCCCCATTATTATAAATATGACCTTTAAAAATGCTTACCAGCTAGTCATTAACATCCAATTTTAGAAAAGAAAGAAAATGGCAGAGTACTGGTTTTTAGTAAGAAACTCATAAAACTACAGTGTAGAGAAAGGTACATTTTCTTAAGACCTCTGTATTTACCGGGATTGGTGAAGTTCTGGAATGTTAATTCACCAGAGAGGGTCACTATCATAAGTGCTTTAGAGGCCTGTAAGCAAAGCTATTGATTTCTTTTTCTTCAAGACTTTATTTACAAGTTTATTAACATGATCAACATCAAAGTAACTTGTGTCTCAGGAACCATACTTGTTACAAGAAAGCAGTTTCTCAGGAGACTGCAAGTTTAGTCATATGATTTGGAGGCCATGCAACTCTGTTCCATTCCCAAACTAGGTGGATTTTATCTTCAACTCACATCACATTTGGAAAACTGGCCTCATGGGGTCTAGTAATGTGTTCTTTAATAAAGACCACTATGGTGGCAAAAATGAAGGACACTTTGCTGACTCATCCATGAATAGAATAAGAAGAAAGTTCTAAAAACCAAAGCCACAATGAGATACCATCTCATGCCAGTCAGAATGGCAATTATTAAAAAGTCAAGAAACAACAGATGCTGGTGAGGTTATGGAGAAAAAGTAACACTTTTACACTGTTGCTGGGAGTATAAATTAGTTCAACCATTGTGGAAGACAGTGTGGCAATTCCTCAAAGACCTAGAGGCAGAAATACCATTTGACCCAGCAATCCCATTACTGGGTATATACCGCAAGGAATATAAATCACTCTATTACAAAGACGCATGCATACATATGTTCATTGCAGCATTATTCACATTAGCAAAGACATGGAATCAATCCAAATGCCCATCAATGATAGACTAGTTAAAGAAAATGTGGTACATACACACCATGGAATACCATGCAGCCATAAAAAGGAAAGAGATCAAGTCCTCTGCAGGAACGTGGGTGGAGCTGGAAGCCATTATCCTCAGCAAACTAATGGAGGAACACAAAATCAAACACCACATGTTCTCACTTGTAAGTGGGAGCTGAACAATAGGAACACATGGACACATGATGTGGGGGGTCGGGGGTGGAACAACACACACTGGTGCCTGTCAGGGGATGGTGGGAGGAGGCAGAGGATGAGGAAAACAAGCTAGTGGATGCTGGGCTTAATATCCAGGTGATGGGATGATCTGTGCAGCAAACCACCATGGCACATGTTTACCTAAGTAACAAACGTGCATATCCTACACATGTACCCCTGAACTTAAAAATAACAGTTAAAGATTAAGGCTAGGCGTGGTGACTCACGCCTGTGATCCCAGCACTTTGAGAGGCTGAGGTGGGTGGATCACAAGGTCAGAAGATCGAGACCACCCTGGCTAACACGGTGAAACCCCATCTCTACTAAAAACACAAAAAATTAGCTGGGCGTGGTGGCAGGCACCTGTTGTCCCAGCTACTTGGGAGGCTGAGGCAGGAAAATGGCATGAACCCAGGAGGCGGAGCTTGCAGTGAGCCGAGACCATGCCACTGCACTCCAGCCTGGGTGACAGAGTGAGACTCTGTCTCAAAAAACAAACAAAAAAGAAAGTTAAAGATTAAAAAAAAAAGGACACACTGTTTTGCTACTCATGAAAATATATTTACTTTGGTTCCCATGCTTTATAACTGGTGGAAAATTCAACACCATGACTCACCTTCATCTAATATAGGGCCCTGAAGTTCCCAAGAGCTTTTGCCTCCTAATCTCAGGAAATCCACACCACAGCTACATGATGAACATGTTCCTTCTGCCCCCGCTTGTGAGAGAGGTTGAGAAATTTGTCTAAGGTGGTGTCCTTAAGCAGGTCTTCTTAAGAAGCCGAATCTGAGCTCCACCTTAACCTCTTCAGTCAGAATCTCGGGGCGCTGAACAAGTTCTTCAGGTGATTCCAATTGATGCTCAAGTTGAAGAATTACTATTCTATACCAGATTTATTAAATTTACCTGACCTGATAAAACTCACCTGGGATGTTCTTCTTCGACCAGGGCTTCTAGCTGATCAAATTGGTAGCCTCTGAAAGTCCCTCCCACAGAAAGTCTGGTCTCAGTGGTTCTCAGATGGTGTTACAGACTGAATTGTGTGTCCCCAAAATTCATATGTTGTAATCCTAACCCAATGACTGTATTTGGAGATAGGAACTTTAAAGAGGTAATTAACTTAAAATGGGACCAGTAGTGTATACTTTAATTCAATACAACTGATGTTCTTATTAAAAGAGGTGATTAGGACACATAGACACACCAGGGGCACACAGACACAGTGACACAACCACGTGAAGAGGTGGCGAGAGGGCAGCTGTCTGCTGATCAGAGACGGAAATCTGAGAGGAAAACCAACTTGCTGATACCTTGATCTTGGGCTTCCAGCCTCCAAAACTGTTAGAATATACATTACCATTATTTAAGCCACTCAAACTGCAGTACTTTGTTATGGCAAAGTATCCATATTTTCAATAGGCACCACAGGTGGTTCTTCTATTCCAGCCAAGCTCAAGAAATAGCCCCACTCACGCTTGCCTTTCAGATGTGGTCTTTAGAATAGCAGCTTCAACATAACAACGACTGACTCAGAGTCTGCATTTTAACAAAATTCACAGCTGACTTACATGCAGAGTAAAGTTTGAGAAGCATTGCCATGCACCACAATCTAGGGTTGTCATATTTAGCAAACAAATATTTGCAATATTTGAGACATATTCATACATACATCTATAAGTATACACTTTTATACTAAAATATTCATTGTTTATCTGAAATTCAAATTTACCTGGGCTTCCTGTATTTTAACAGGCAACCCTACTACAACATCCTCTCTCAGAGCATAGAAGGAAACTGGATTGGTTCACCAGAATGATGTCAGAACAAGATGGCCAAAGACTCAACTCTAGTTTCTAAAAACATCCTTCAGTATCGTGTGTTTCTTATTCCCAAATTGAATAACGTAACAACACTGGGAAGGACTGATATTTCCATTAGTTAAACAAAGTAGCAAAACCTGATGATATTGTCTAATATTCAGGTACTGAAATTTCTCACTGGAAGCATCTATATCAATTCTCACCCTTAAAGCTGACAGCTTGTTTTCTGGAAGGCAGCCCTGAATTCAGAGCTCCTTATCACCCAAACATTCTCAGAAATATCACATGGTTATTTTTTGTGATAGTGCCATCTCTCTCAAAGTTAAAATACCAGGTCATTTATTTTGTTACTTCTAAAAGAAAAAAAAATCACAGAATGCTAGCACTTGGCTCAACTACCCACTATCAGTGTCAACCTTGGCAAGTAACTTAAACTCTCTGAGCCTTGATTTCCTCATGTATAAAATACGAGTACAAAGAGTATCTAGTACACAGAGTTGTTGTGAGGGTTGAGTGAATTAATGTGTGTGGTCAGAAGAGTGCCTGGTACAATTGTAATTGCTATGAAGTGTTACCTATTGCTAACAAGGAAGTGGAAGTTCCAAGATAAGACTTTTTTCAAGCATAGTCCCTGAATCCCTTAGGGTCCCTAAGTCAGAATCCTTTA
>NW_012115821.1:4162432-4205112 GCF_000951035.1 Colobus angolensis palliatus
AGACTCCGAAGGGTGGGGAGGATGAGAGAGGAGAAATTCATTAATGAGTACAGACATCACCACTATGCAATATATCCAGGTAACGAAAAGACACTTGGACCCCGTAAATTTATACTAAAAAAAATAAAACATTTAAAAAGTAGATTCCTGGGTCTCATCCACTGAATCAGAATCTCAGAGATCTCTGGTTATTACAAGTATCCCTCACCCCAAAAGTGATCCTGAAGTACATGAAAGTTTGAGGGGCCTGTTATGGAGGTTAGGAGGTCTGCCCACTTCTCAGTGGCAGTATCTTTGCTTCCCAGTAGTGTATGAAATAGGTGCATGACAAAGGACTCAGTGCATTCCACTAGAGGGCTAAATACAGTGGAAGTTTAAGTGCTTTTTCCAAGGTAACAAGTTACCCTAGTAACAGGCAGAACCAGGATTTCAATGCATATCTCTGACTGTAAAGATCTGCTCTCACCCACCCCACCAGCAGGAGTACAAATCTACCCAGAAGAGACTTGACCTGCATCTGATGATAGAGGAGAATGAAGCCTTCCAAAACTACTTCTTCTCTGAAGAGGCTCTGTACTGAACAGTGGACCCCAACATCCCTGTGGAAAGGGTGGGGCCTCCCAAGTGCCCTGCTAGAGCCAGCCTTGACAATGAAGGGCATCTATCTGCTGAGGAGAGCCTCACTTTGGAGCAGCCCACACCTGCAGGCAAAGGGCTCACATATCCCAGAAGAAGCCTGCAACCAGGATGGGCCTTTTAACCCAACGATTTCACATCTGAGAATTTTCTTTGAGAAACAGGAGTTTTTAATGTTTAGAAGAGGAGAAGATCAACAGCTTGGTCTCTTCGACAAGTCAATGTTAAAGAGGAGAACAAAGGTGGCGGGGATTGCTCTTGATAGAAAGACACTTAAGAGATGCAACAATCAAACGTAATAGCTGGTCCTTGGTTGGATCGTAATTTGAAAAACGTTCTCACTCATAAGTGGGAGTTGAACAATCAGAACACATGGACACAGGGAGGGGAACATCACACACCGGGGCCTATCAGGGGGCGGGGGGCTAGGGAAAGGATAGCATTAGGAGAAATACCTAATGTAGATGATGGGTTGATGGGTGCAGCAAACCACCATGGCACATGTATGCCTATGTAACAAACCTGCACGTTCTGCACATGTATCCCAGAACTTAAAGTATAATTATAAAAAAAAAACTAAAAAAAGAAATAAAATAAAAATTAAAAGTCGGTGTTCAATGTTAAGAAATAAAAGCTGAAAATGGCATTTTGGACAACTGGGAATTTTTTTAATGGACCATATATTAGATATTAGGGAATTGCACTTAATTTTGTTAGGTACAATAATTATATAGGAAAAGTTCTCATTTTTATGAGACATATATTTACAGTAGTGGGTGAAATGTCATGATGAGTATGTTTTATTTTTAAATACTTAAGAAAAACATATACCAAGCAAATATGGCAGAATGTAATCAGGCTGAATATACTTGCTAGCTATATGTTTGTGTTCATTGTACTGTTCTTTCTAAATTGCCGTGGGTTTGAAATTTTTATAATGAAAAGTAAGTTTAAAATAACTGAATTGGACATTTGGGGCCAGTAAATCCACTTTTAGAAACTTGTCAATATTCATTTGTTTATTGAAAAAATATTCCAAGCAATAAGAAAACATTTAGACAAGTATTTAAGTTGAGTATTGCAGGGCTATAAATAATAGGCAAAACTTTTTTTAAAGAAAAGCGAAATATCCAACAATTAGAAGCTGTTAAACAAATAGACAAATTGTAGTTCATGTACACAATGAAAGGTGTGCATCTCCCAAACACAATGATAAAAGTGTTTGTTTCCAGAGTCATAGAGGAAGACATTCAAGATAAATTTATTACATGGAAAAGCAGGTACATACCAGCATGCATGCTGTTTTGCAAATGATCCCATTTTGTGAAAAGAATCATATATTTATTCAATAGTGATTTTACAAGCTAATGTGCATTGAGAACTTACTATTTTCCAGCCCCTGTGCCACATTATAGGATTATTTTAATATCATCACAATTTTCCAGACTGGGAAGTTGAGGCACAGAGTGGTTATATAATTTGCCCAAGAGCTCATACAGCTAAAAGAGACAGAACCGGGATTTCAACCAGGTTTGTGGGATTTTTCAAGCCCAAAGCCCTTACTCACTGCACTGACCTCCACCCAGGAAGACAACATACCCAACACCAGCACATTAATATGGATTCTGATTGTGTGGTGGAATGATGGGGAATTGTTTTTTGTTATGCATCCCTGTAGCTTTTCCTTTTTTCTATAAGATGTATTACCTGGAGCTCTTTTCATAAGTTCAGGAACAAATCCTAAAAAAAGATGGGAAAAATGCAACAATGAGCAGAATTTTCTGGATCTGGGCCCAGATATCCATCATCATCTGGCTGTGTAATGCTGTCTGCTTACTCTGCTACTACCCTGGGAGACTGTTTCTAGTTATCTGCTCTAAATTTCTCTATGTGTTTGCTTGTGCCTGGCTTACACTGAGAATGCAATCTGTCTCATTTTGTCGAGCTTTCTTGCCTTGATAAACTTCCCTTGCAATAATATCTTCTACTTTGTTGTAGATTGTATTTTCCAAAGATGGTGATAACAACATCTCCCATCCCACATGCTGTGAATATATGACTTCGCCACTCCTGTATAAAGATATGTTGTCTTTATCCCTTCCCTTTGAACCTAGTGGAAATTTGTGACTGCCTCTATCAGTAGTATGTATGGCGGAAGTGATCCTGTATGATTTCCAAGGCTAGATCATAAAAGATAGCACAGTTTCTACCTAATTATTTCTTTTCAGGGATGCTTGCTCTTGGAACTTGGCCACCATGCTGTAAGGAAGTCCAGACCACATGGAGAAGCCATGTATAGGTGTTCCAGCCAACAATCCCAGCTCAAGTCCTAACCAAAAGCCATCACCAACCACCAGACACATGAGCGAGACCTTGAGATGAGTCTAGCCTAAGCAGTATCAGAGTGAAACTACAAGAGAGATTTGATCAAGAAGCACCAAGTTGAGCCCAGTCCACCTCCAGAACCATAACAGATAATAATATATTGTTATTTTACATCACTTAGTTTAGAGTATTTTGTTACACTGAAATAGATAACTGATACATAGTTGGATAGTACATTGTAATTTATAAAGCATTTTTACTTCCATTCTCATAACTCTTACAATCTTGTGAATGTAGATAAGAAGATTCTTTACACAGAGGAAAAAGCTAGAGCTCTGAGAGTTAGGAATCTGGGATTATAAATATGAGAGAACTGGGCCTAAATCCTATTTCAGGTACTTACTCTTAATAGCTACATGCTCTTAGACAGTTTACTTAAATTTTGAAAGACTGTTTCTTTATCTGTAAAATGGGTATAATAGTATTACCAATCTTACAGGGCTGAGCAATGGGTTGTCTAATGCATGTGAAGTCATTAGCACCACCTCATCTCAATAAATGTTTCTGGTTTGGGGGCCCGATACCTTGGAGGGAGTCTCGACTCCTTTTTCTCATCCCTCATAGTAAACTCTCAGCATATTCTAGTAGCTCCAGCTTCAGCATACATGAAGAAGCCCATGACTTCTCCCAACCTCCACTGGTCCAAGCCCCTATCATCCCTCGCCTTCATTTGGGCAATTGTCCCTAGGGTCTTCCTACTCTACCCTGGCCTCCTCATGAGTCTGTTTTCCATACAGCTGCAGAAGTGACCCGGCAATCATGGAATTGGGTTGTGTCATGCCTATGGCTTCCCACTCAGCATATTCTAGCAGCTCCAGCTGCAGAATACATGAAGAACCACATGCCTCCTTATTCCACTCAGAGCAAAAAGTCCCAACAGGAAATAGCCAGGCCTGTGTGCATAATCTGCCCCCTGTTATCTCTTCCACCTCATCTTCTTCTACTTTTTCCCCTTGCTCGCTTCCCTTCTGCCTTGCTGGCCTCTTTACTTCTCAAAAGAACCAGGCCTGTTCCAGCCTCAGGTCCTTTGCAGTTGCTCTTCCCTGCACCCAGGAGACTTTTTCTCCAGGCATCTACTGGGCTTATCCATCCCTTCTTTGGAGACGTTGCTCAAATGGTAGCTCTTACTAAGGCTTTCCAGAACCATCTTATTTAAAATTGCCACCTTCCAGTACCCCAGCACTCCCATCCTCCTCCCTAATTTACTTTCTCTCTAGTGCTCATCATCATCAGACATTCCATATGCTTCAACTTATTTATCTGTCTGTCTCCACCTATATCCAATAGAGAGTGGCCTTTATGAGAGCAAAAATTTCTGCCAGTTGCGTTTGTTACTTAAGTCTGAGAACCTAGAATACTGCCTGGTATATAGAAGATATTCAATAAATATTTGTTGATCATAAATGAGTGCTCGACAACTGATTTAAAATTTTCTTGAAGGATAGCTATTGTCATATTATTATAATTAAAACCCAGGTTTTCTGACTTCTACCTGTATATCCACTTAGTGGGATGAATAAGTGACATCCTCAAAAGATATGTCCAACTCCTAAACCTTATAACCTGTGAAAGTGGCCTTATTTGGTAAAAGGGTCTTTGCAGATGTAATTAAGGATTTTAAGATGACTTCATTCTGAATTTAGCATGGTCCCTAAATCCAGTGGAGATTTCCCTGTAAGAAGAAAAAAGGCATAGAGACCCAAGACAAAATGACCACGTAAAGAGGGAGGCAGAGACTGGAGTAATGCATCTGCAAGTCAAGAAACATGAAGGACTGTCATGCAGCCACCAAAAGCTAGGAGAGATACATGAAATGATTTCTTCTCAGAGCCTCCAGAAGGAACCAACCCTGCCAATACCTTCATTTTGGACTTCTAGCCTCTACAACTATGAGAGATTACATTTCTGTTATAAGCCCAGTTTTGTTACAGCAGCTCTCAGAAACTAATACATCTGCTATACCCTGATGTCTCCTTGGACACCAAACTGGTCTCCGACTCAGCCTGGCAATCTGGACTTGAGCTTATTCTGCCATCAAGCCTCATTATAAACTGTATGCCATTTTTCCATGTGGACAAGCACCTTGGCACAGCCTCTACTCTAGCCTTGGTACCAAGTTGGCCACTTCTCTCACCAGCCTGGGCTGACTTCTGATCTTGATGCTTCCCAGCTTGCCCTGACCATGGCTCAGTGCTGCTGCAAGTGGCTGATAAGGTTCCTTGGTCCTGCCTCTGTGCCTGTATTTCCAAGTACCATCTCTAGACCTAAGTGGGCTGGACAAAATACAGCATTCAGAACCAGAACAATTGGTCTTTTGAGTCCCAGCCAACTGTCTGTGGATCACTGAGGGCTCCATACCAGCTGGTGATCTCACTGCCCCTCTGAACCTTCTGGCCAGACTGCATTAATAAACTGCTGAAAGAACCTTGGCTTCCTGTAACTTTTTCCAGCCTAATGTCTACTGTGATGTTTAATTTATGTTGTTAGGGAATAAAAGAAGTGCACTCCTTCCTGCTTAAAATGTTTACGTCAGCCGAGACCTGGCACTGCTTTTCCTGTATCAGGAAGAGAGAGCTTTAGGAGGAAGATTTTCTCTCTGAATCCGGAAAGGTTTAGCAACATCCTCCTCCAAACAGGTTGGGACAACGTCATTTCAGATTTCCCAAAACTTGTGGATAGATGAGGACTCCCTTGCACAAACTGGTACCCAAATGTCAAAACCTCTTTCTTCTTAACCTACAAACAGGGATTGGCAACTAAACAGATAGATTTCAAAATATGTTCTGCTTCCTGTTAAGCAAGCTGTCATGCTCCCAATCTACCCTAATTTGTCAAGTCTTCCCTCAATTCAGGCAAGGTGAAGCAAGGGACACCCACTTCCTGCCCACCTCCTCCACCTACCTCCTTCCTTTACTCATTCACCGAGAGGGAAGCCTTCACTTTAAAAATAGAATTAAAATATATATATATAAGAGTAGAGCTCTCAAGTACTCATCAAAGGGAAGTTTTTATCTCTGAATAGATGAAGGCTAAGAAAAATAGTTTTCTATCTAGGTTGAAGATTTTTCAACACAAAAAGAAATTCCATTCAATTGGCCCAATATGTATTGAGTATTTATGTACCTAGAATAGTATGTTTATGAAAGGCCTGCTCCCCCTTGCATGTAAGTTCCCCAAGGGCAGGGATTTTTCTCTATGTTGACTAGAGATACTGCTTCTAATGGTCCTGGTGCATAGTAAGTACTCAATAAATACATGAAGAACGTTGAATGAAGAATGTTGAATCCTTAGGGAAGAAAGCAACTGGAGATTCTGGGAGAAACTTCAGAGAGGATCCTAAAATTCCAAAGCAGCCAGGCCTTCTGGGGATGATCTAGTCTATACCTGAATTTTTATTAATGTTAATAATAGCCAGGGGTTATTACTGAGTGCCAGGTACTGAGCTGAGCTCTTTAGTTTCATTTCCTTATTGAATTATGTTGCTCTCCTTCTTATTCATATGAGGAGACAGGCGATCAAGGAAAGAAAGTAAGTAATCTTAGGTCACACAGCTAGTGAATGGCCAAGCTATGATTCACACCCAGGTTTTTGACGCCAGTGCCTAGACTCCAAGTCTTTGATATATTGCCACTTTTTATAGTTCAGTAAACTGAGACCTAAAAAGTGGAAGAGGCTACCCTAGTTTGCACACCTCAAAAGTAGCATGGAGAACTTAAACTTGGCATTACTGAATTCCTAACTCAGTGTTCTTGCTATAACACCACGCTGCCTCTTATCACTAGTAAAACCAGGAATTTTGAAACTTCAGCTCTTCTCATAAAAATGTTTTCTCATCCTGATACTCTTCTCTTTGGTACTTGGAAAGAAATCTGGTCGGTATCTTTAAAAAAAACCTTTTTAAAAATCAAAAAATTCTTTTGAGAAAAAGCAACATGTTTGATGACCAAAAGAATAAAGGCTTTTATTCACATAGAAAAATTTAACCTGCTTAAAATATTAATATAGTGTTTATATACTGCCTTTCTTCCAGGAACTGAAAGAATTTAATATAGCTCATTAATTCTTAGACTATTTCTGTGAGAGAAGAGAACAAGCATCATTATCTATATTTCAATATGAGGAAACTGAAACATAGAACCAACTGGAGAGTTGGGAAATAGAGCGAATTTGTATTCCAAGCCAAATGCGAAAGACATGATCATTAAGTCAAGCTCCAGCTAGAATGTTTGTTGAATGTGGATCATTTCTGTGAAGAACGTTGGCCTTTGTTGAGGTGCCTTGAGAAGACCATGGCATGATAGCTTTAATCAGTCAGTCCTATGATTAATAGAGCATTTTCTCGAAGTGACAATTTTTAAAACATGAATCTCAAATTTGAGAATGTATCAGAATCACCAGGATGGAAAAAACACATATTGCTAAATCCTGTCCCCGAAGTTTCTGATTCACTCACTCTGAGCAGTGGCTAAGAGTCTGCATTTCTCACAAGTCCCCAGGCCATGCTGCTGCTGGTGGTCCCTGAACATGCTTTGAGAACCACCCATCTACAGTGACTCGCCATTGCAGATGGCCCTGCCGGAGGTCAGCACACAGACTTTGCAATGAAAGCTGCCCAGGTTTCAATCCTGCTCTGCCACTTCTTAGCTAAATGACCATTGATAATTCATACGATTCATTATTTTGTATTACAATTTATTTTGAAAAAGAATCAGACATGATAATTTTACACAGTATGCAGCAGATAGAAAGTGCTCAATAATTGTTAGCTACCCTCCTATTTTGTCATGACTCGGGCTATAGGCTTAGAAACCTTCCCTGATGCTACAGAAGCCCTCACTAACAAGGTATCATAAATTAGGAAATATTCCTCCCAAGAAGTTGGGCATTCCCTAGGGAAATTAACATCAGGAAGAAATCTTAATTATGGGAATGATCATGAAATTTGCAAGGCCTGATACTTTGATCAACAGGGAATATTATTTTAGGGCATGAACTCATGAGGTTTCCTTTAAAAGTCCTATTAACAACAGTAGGGACATGAACTTTGATATATTTCCAGAGAGTTAAGTACTGTAACAAATTATCAAATTTTAATGATGCTGGTGAAGATAACTATGTTTGATGGAGGTGTATCCAGAAATACTTAGTCTGAATTCTAATGAAAGAGATTTTCCTCCATTCCTAGGTTGCATTTGTTCCCCACTCAGAAGAAAGGATTCTGTGTGTGTGCTGAATGATAATAGTATGTTAGAAATTTTACCCAAGTTTAACAATTCTTCCAGAGAAATAGAGGATTTATTCTCCATATTTAAATCAAATCACCAACAGAATGTAACAGAAATGATGATGTGCCTGTTCTGTGTCTGTCTTAAAAATGTATAGCATCCTCTGTTTTTGCACTCTGGGGAAGGCCAGCTACCATGTAAGATCTGAATATCCTAAAATTGCCAGGCTGTGCTAAGTCCAACCTAATCGTGTGAACTGAGTCCCAGATCAGGAGCTCCAGTCAATACCCCAGCCAACAGGCAGCTCTGATTTCCCTGCCATGTGGCTGAGGCTATCTTGGAAGCAGATTCTCCAGCCTTCATCCAGCTGCCCCAGCTGATGCAGTTTGGGACCAAATAAATAAAATGGTTATTTTCTTAAGCCACCTAGTCCAGTGTGGCTTCATTCATGAAGCAGCAACAGATAACCAGAATAGGTAACTTAAAGAATAGCCCAGTGCTGTTTACTATAGGCACTCTGCATAAAAGTTCATCTTGATACAGCCCTAACCAGCCCACAGTGATTTCTCGGTGCTTTGTAATACATATCGATTCCAAATAAACAATTGTGCATATGTTATTTGATACCAGTTACTAATAACAATTTTTTTTACTGTTCTGTTCACAACTTTTTGATTTTTTTTTTTGAGACGGAGTCTCGCTCTGTCGCCCAGGCTGGAGTGCAGTGGCCACATCTCAGCTCACTGCAAGCTCCGCCTCCCGGGTTCACACCATTCTCCTGCCTCAGCCTCCCGAGTAGCTGGGACTACAGGCGCCCGCCAACTCGCCCGGCTAGTTTTTTTTTGTATTTTTTAGTAGAGACGGGGTTTTGTTAGCCAAGATGGTCTCGATCTCCTGACCTCGTGATCCACCCGTCTCGGCCTCCCAAAGTGCTGGGAATACAGGCTTGAGCCACCGTGCCCGGCCAACTTTTTGATTTTTATATCAAGGAAGAGGGCCAAGGTAAATTCTCTTTCTTGATCTTGACTGTGACAGTCTAATGATCTAGACCTAACATTTCACTACTTCTGATGTTCGTATTTTATCATAAAAACATCAGGAAAAAAAGCCAACTGGTCAAAAGTACAAAGATGATGACTTAATCGACCAGATGGTTTCACGTGTATTTAAAACTGCATGCACCCCAGTGCATTTGGAATCTGATGATAAAAAGATACTGACTGCACAGTGACACTTCCCATCCTCCAGCCTTACATAGCCTGCCTTGGTAGAACCACACATTTCTGTAGGTGATGGGGACCACTGTGCACAGTCAAAATATCTAAGTTTTGTCATTGCCCTTCGCTTTTACCACTGCACTTTCCAAAATGAGAGAACACACACAAAATCTCAATGTATAGATGAGCAAATTGCTGCTGCATAAATCTTTTGTAAGATCTAATTTTGTTCTATTTTAAGCCCTGAATAAAAACTCATACATATCCAGTTGTGACAGCCTGAGACTTCTCTTAAAAGAGAGTTAATTCTCAATGCAACCATTTCTCCAGATTTCACATCCCCTCTAAACCTTTCTTTTCCCCCAGAGAATAGCAGGTGGTTACATCAACAGTTTGCTATACTAAGGAGACTAGAATATGTATGAAGGTTGTGTGTTTACTTTTGCAACTGTGGGGCTTTCCAAAACTTCTGCAAACAGGTACTTTAACCTCATGAAAGCTTTCATGGAAATTGAATACAGAGAGACATACACCTACAAAAGAAATGAATTGTACTATTTGCATAGTACATTCGTCTTCTGCTGCCTACAGGGAGGAAGGAAGGTAAGAACTCTGGTAAGAGAATTGTGCTTAGACTGCAGGTAATTCCATGGCTTCCTGGCAAGTTATTGCATGTTGGAAGCTCAGTATTCCCATCTATACAAGAGAATAGAAATGTCTCCCCATGAATGAAGCAAAATAAATGAGATGTTTGGAAAAGCACATTGATATAAACTCTACACAGGCAAAGAACTATCATAACGATATTATGTTATTATTACTATAGTCTTAATTATCTCTAAATATTAAGAATCATTATCATTGTTGGTTATCTGCTTTGCACTCTTTGAAAGATTATCTTCACTACAGTAGTAGTTGTAGACCTTACACAAGTTAATTTTTCGTCCCTAAGGCTCTTTTTTCCTCACCCAATATGGCGGAGTTGTGAAGATTACACGAAATAACCTTGGAGTGCATCATCACCACTTTAGCACTCTATCCTGGGAGCCAATGCTGATTCAAGACCCTGAGTGCTTCAACCAGGGTTTCACCACCACAGGAGATCCCCCCAGTTTTATTCTTCTTGCATCTGGCTCCCAGAATGAGGCAGCTGCTCTCAATACCCCACCCACCTCTTATCTTCTCAGCACAGCTCTGAGCTGACCTGCCATCATCATGCCATCATCTTCCCTCTCTGTCTTTCTACTTTGCCACCTGAAGACTTTCTTTATGTACCCAAGAGCTCCACTAGCCTGTGTGCTGAGAAAAATCTCAAACAACGATGAGTGGAAGTTGGTGAATAAATAACCCTGCTTCTCACCGCAGCACTTCTACCACGCTTTCTAGATTTTTGATGATTCTCGGGAAGATCGAGACCCACCTATCTACAGCAGTAACCCACTCATTAACATTCCTTTCAACGGGCTTTGCTCTCTCCCCTCCTTCACCTTCCTCATTCCTTCACTTGAGCTTCCTGGTTGACTTCCAAAACAAACACACGAGCCAAAGACCTTGTTTCAAGGTCTGCTAGCGGGAGATCCTAACTAAGTCACCAAAGTCTGGGATGGATGTGCCTGACTTGCCAAGCCTATCATTAGCCCTTATCCTGACTGTACAACAGCCCTTGCCAGGATAAGTGAGTGCCTGGCATTTTCAGCTTCTATAGTGACAGTAATTATATAAGCTCTGTCTCTGTGGGATCTTTATTTTCTATGTTCTTCAATTATCAAAATATTTTTAGATACATACAATAAAAATTATAAATATCTGCTACTCAGTATTTCTTTTATCAAGAGAAGGAAGCACACCTAGCTTTGTATTTCTCTGGCATGTAAATATGTTGTAAAAATTCAAACATCATCTCTGTCTCTATTGCATGGTTCTCAAAATCTGTTTATGAGCCCTCATAGTCCCTGAGCTCCCCATGAGACTTCTGGGGCTTTTTGATCTGATGTTACATTCAACCAGCAGGTCCACTCTTTGATAATCCAAAGACTAGAAGGGAAATTGAGACACTGTCTTTAGCTCTCAACTAGACCACAATCTAGTTACGAAGACAATCATTTGCATAAATAATTCTGATTTAAGATGAACTCTGGCTAATGCTGCAATGGAAGTACAAAAAACAGGATACTGGGGGAAAGGAAGAATTCATTTCCAAAGAGGGAATCAGGAAAAGATTGGGCATTTAGCCATTTACAGACTCAATGCCATCTCTCAGACTAGGGCAACACGGCCATTTAAAGCATAACACTAATCTGAAAACGTGCAAAAGTTGCTTTTAGCCCTGTAAGCAATCTGTAGCTACAAGAGTGCTCCTGTGAGTGACATGGTTTGTTATACATTTACAGGGAACTCTTCTAGGGAACTGCATCTGGCAGTTATCCAAGTATGTACCTAAGTAAGTACCAGGTCAAGACCAGGTCAAGTAGGGAAGATGACCACGTACTTGACACAAAATTGAGACTCTGGCAGGACAGGGAATTTGTTCAGGAGATTTGCACTCACGGTCACATCCCATGTATCTTCTTCATGTTTGGGGAGAATCGGCTGTTTACTGGCAATGGCAGGGCTGGTCCATGTTGGTCAGCAATGTTTTCTCTTTTTTAATAGCCATAGCTTACAATTGAGATATCAGGAGCTGGTTACACATAATGCTTTGGCAACCCTTGTACAGCACTGTACAAATGTCATATGTTAGCATTTCTGTAATTGTCATATTTCAATTTCTGGTGTATCCTCTTATATCTAATTTTAATATATAGCATAATATTCAATATCCATGTGAGAGTTTGATGGCTTTGGAGGCAAGGAACAGAAAACCCATCTCAAACCAGCTTAAACAATAAGGAAATTTTTACTGCCTTACATATCTGAAAATTCTAGAGATAGGGAAGACTAATCAAGACCTGAACTCAGTTTCTTTGTGATTCTCTTGGCTGTCTCTCTTCTCTCTTAGCTTCATTCTTGAGCTGGTAGTAAGAAAGCTGCCATAGTTCTACCATGGTGATTTCCTGGTGGAGAGAAGCCATGTTTTCCAGTGGCTTTCATTTTTCCAAATGCTCCCTGTAAACATTGTGTCTTGTCTCCTTCTCCTGGACTGAGATGCACACTCTTTCCTGAGTCAATTTTTCTGTGCAGCAATGGTTGGTTGTCCTGGATTCCTATACCAGTTACTGTCAAGGAGATAGGAAACAAATCAGACCCATCCTGAAGCTGAGGACAGGCTCCCCTCCTCTGAAGCATTTGTTGCTGATATGGTTTGGCTGTGTCCCCACCCAAATCTCATCTTGAATTGTAGCTCCCATAATTCCCACTTGTTGTGGGAGAGACCCAGTGGGAGATAACTGAATCATGGGAGCTGTTTTCCCCATACTGTTCTTGTGGTAGTGAATAAGTCTCACGAGATCTGATGGTTTTATAAGGTGAAACCCCTTTCACTTGGTTCTCATTCTCTCTTGCCTACCTTTCACTTTCCGCCATGATTCTGAGGCCTCTCTGGCCACGTGGAACCGTGAGTTCATTAAACCTCTTTCCTTTATAAATTATCCAGTCTCGGGTATGTCTGTATCAGCAGCGTGAAAACAGGCTAATACAGTTGCCACAATGGGGAAATCTAAATACCCAGAGTAAGTCAGGAAGGAAGGAGTGAATTACAAACTGCATCCACTACATTAGTGAAGATTAAATGGCTTAAGACAGGTAGAGCACTTGGATAATAACTGCGATATGGAAAAATGCTTAAATAATATTAACTGCTCTTTTTGGAATGTTAAAATTACTAACTAACCCATTTTTCTAAATTAAATTCTAGAAATTCAGGCAAAGAAAAATTGGTGTCTAACCAAAAAAAAATTATATAAACTATTTTATGGATTTTTTTACTTGCCCAATGACTAAGTATTATATTATATATTTTCCAGTAGAATTTTAGTCAATCAATGTGTTTTAATATCTGCACCATGAAAGACACAATTACAAATGCTACATGAGACATTAAGTGTAAAAATATAGCTTCTTCTAGGCACTTGGAAGCTAACACAAAACATACATACCATATCAGTGTATAATAACAACACTCAAATCAATATTGAATAATAAGTGAAATACCAATATTTATATGTAATATAAATATATATATATAATCCATATAAAAATAGAAATATTGAAGAACTGTTTCAGTACTACAGGATTTAAGAACCTGGTCATTAATGCCATGGAACATATGGTTTGAATTCTTGCCCTAGCATTGGCATCTGAGTGATATTGAGAAACTTGTTAATCCTTCCCTAGCTTTACTCTTCTGTACCTATCTCATTGGACTATCTTAAGGGTTAAATTAAATTAACTGATGCAAATAACTGTTGTCACTGCATCTGGCACATATTACATACTCCAAAAACATTAGCTACCCTTAGAATCACCATCCTCATAATGAGTCAGGTTTATAAATTTGATCTCAGTTTTAAAGGAAGTGTATGAAGCTGAAAGGTAAAAAAAAAATAGGAGATAGCTGATCATGTAATCACAAGTCACACTTGGGAACTTAGGGAACAGCCAAATAGGGCCAGAAGAAGACTCCAGGTAATAACAGGTCACATTTATACAACATCATCTCACTGAATCCTCACCCTTTTTAAATTCAAGAAAGAACAGTACCTAAGGTATTGAAGGTGCCACATGAATAACTGTTGAATGGGTGATGATGGAATAAAAATAAAATAGTTAATAAAATGACTTGTTTTTAGTGTTTGACTAGTAAACAGCAAGGATGAAACTAGAAAAGAACCCAGGTATTCTAATTCCTGATCTCTTTTTAATGTTTCCTACGCTACTCAACTCCCTCCATGTAAAGAATTAAGAGAGAGAAGTTTGGTAAAAAGCATCTCTAGGGAATGTAATATCCTGAAGCTCAGGTGCACCCCTAAGAAACAAATGCATTATGTTCTCAGAGTTAGCACAGTGTGTGGGAAAGCATGCAGGTCAGGTGAAAGCCTCAATTTTTCCTTCACAGCTCTGTGACCTTGAACAAATTACTTACCTTCTCTGTATCTCATTTCCGTCATCTATAAAAGGGTGTAAAATACTCATTCTCATCTCCTAGAATTGTAAAGATTCAGTGCAGCAATGCATGGAGGGCCTTTTAGGACACTGCTGGTTTTTCTTTGGGTTCTCCCCACTCTATACTTGAATCTATGCAATTCACAGCTCTGTTCTTCCTTTGTCAGAGACTTTGATGTTTGCCTTTCCAGCTCTAGGAACTACGTATTCACAAAGAAGGGATGGCAGGGATTGCTGTTCCACTGAAACTCCTGCAGAGAGACAATCACCTCCCTCATCACACACAGCATTCAAACTAGAGAAAATGGCTGCAATTTCATTTCCATGAGTCTGACACTCAGGACTGGCCTGAGTATCAATGCCCACATATTAATAATTTGTGGGGTCCGGTGCAAAATGAAAATGTGGGGCTTCTTATTTCAAACCTATTAAGAATTTCAAGACAGGAACAGCAGAGCGTTAAACAAGGTATGGGACCCTTTTAAGTTCATGCACAGGTTGCACACTTTAAAGCCCGTCCTGCTGATACTTTAAGCACCCTCCTTCCCATATTCCTTTAGGGTGGAAGTATATACAATGGAGATTCCGTTGCTATAACTTATCCACCTATATAGTCAGCCTTTTGCTACTTTTGTCCCAAATACCTGACTGTAAGTGTTCCTCCTTCCTTTGATCTTTGCATTAAATTTACTTAGAACTCTGAAATCCAACTACCTAGATTCATGTTTGCATTCCACCCCTTACCAACCTGTATGACATGGGCATATTACCTAACTTCTCTTTACCTTTATTTTACTGTGTAGTGTAAAAATCCTGAAAATTGAGGATAATGATAATAGTAACCTTATAGACCTGTGGATTAAACGAGCTAATAATTTAAAGTTTATGAATAGCATCTAATGCAGTGGTTCTCAACCATGGCTGCACATTCAAACCTCTTGGAGAGCTGTTTAAAACTTCCATGTTGCTGGGTCCCCACTCACAACCAATTGGATCAGAGTGTTTATGGGTGAGGCCAGAATACTGGTAGTTTTAGAAAGCTCTCGAGGAGATCTGAGTGATCAAGAGAGTAGAGGACAAAACTAGTCTTGTGCATGGCAAGTATTCAATACAGTGTTGGCTAGTTAATACACAGTGTAGCTAAACAAAGAAGTAACACGTTCTGCATTTCAGTTCTTCCCTTGGATCTACTCTGCATCTGGCTTCTTTCTCCCACTCCCATCTGCTTTTATCCAACGTGTACCTGAAAGCAATATAAATCAAAACCGAAGATGTCTTAAGGTGCTCCCACTGAGACGAAGGTGCCTTTGAATACAGGTCTCCCCATTAACCTCGAGATGAGAGGGGGAAATGTCAACTTCTCTAACAGGGATCTTTCTTTTGATATCAAGGTGGGCTGTATTCCAAAAGCTTGGCACACAGGGGGCATTAGGGGACAAGGAGGACTCCAGTCAAGTCACCAGAGATCCTTAAATAATGCAAAGCAGAGAAGCAAGGCAGCGATGAGAATGTTAATTTCTTGAGCTCATATTTCTCTCCCATCAGTGTGGATAATCATCTTTTGAAAATGTCCTTTTGTCATATTTATGATGGTGACACATCCATTATGAATACAGTAGCTCATTTGCAACAAGACCTGACAAATATTGAACGTTCTAGACTACATTTAATTCCACGATAACTAAAATCATTTGTGTTTCTTTGTAACCAGAAAGGGTTCAGATTATATAAAGCTTAAAATAGGAAGGACTTTATGACTTGTCCTTCACAATCAGTCCAACAACCAGGACGTGGCCTGGGGTTGAGACAGGAGCTGTAGGAGTGGAGCCAATTTGACCTCAAGATCAAGAGGATTTCAATTTCAAGCTGAGGTTCAGGGACACATTTTTGGAGGGAAGCTGGATGAACTAGTGACAAATGGTTTGCTAAGTAAAAGTCAATGACCATCTCTTCCAGCTAGGTCAAGGAGTCAGTTTACAAACCCAAGGTCTCTGAAACTCAGACCATAAAATCTGACTTGGGGAGAATCTCAGAGGCCCAAATTCTAACATCCAGTTATTGAATAATTGCTACGTTTGCTGTGATTCTGAGTCTAAGAGAAAGGAGGAAATCCTGCCTGAAAGCTATTTATGTTCTAGTTGGAGTCCCAATTCCTAAACACCTGAGAAGGAAACTCCTAAAGGGCATTACAAGATAGCATAAGTTTAGATGGCAAAAGAAGCATTATAGTTAGGACAATGTTTTCAATGAATTTTGCAATCATGGTGAGTCCTGAAGTTCTCTGTGCAGGTTAAAAGAAAGATTTCTTTTTTGAAGAACAGAAGACAATAAACTGAACTAGTCTAAATCATAGTGATTTTCTTTTAGTTAAGCAAATTGTTAGGATTAAGTACTGTTTTCTAAAAGTTTTGTTTCATTTATATATGCTTATGTATGTGCATCTTAGATTATGATGTAAAATGGAATTTTGCTATCGTATTCAAGGTCCAAAAAGAATGAAATTCACCATTATTAGGGGACAGAGTCTCCTCAGGGCCCTTAGGGCAGAATTTACAAATTGATGGTTCACAGGATACATATAGCCCATTAGCAGTGGGTCGATTGGAAATTTTATTGTTGTTGTTTTATGGTTCACAAAATGAGGTTTTGAAAAAATAAGAGTAAGCGGTCAGCAGCTAAAAGCCGGGAGGTTTCATATTTTAAAAACACAGATTTTAGCTGGGCACGATGGCTCATGCCTGTAATTCCAGCACTCTGGGAGGCTGAGGCGGGTGGATCACCTGAGGTCAGGAGTTCAAGACCAGCCTGACCAACAAGGTGAAACCCCGTCTCCACCGAAAATACCAAAATTAGCTGGGTGTAGTGGGAGGCGCCTGTAGTCCCAGCTACTCGGGAGGCTGAGATAGGAGAATTGCTTGAACCTGGGAGGCAGAGGTTGCAGTGAGCCGAGAGTGCGCCACTGCACTCCAGCCTGGGCAACAGAGTGAGGCTCTGTCACAAAAATAAAAAATAAAAATAAACAGATTTCTAGCTTTTCTTCAAATACCAGAACATTTGGAAATAATGAGCCTGTTTACCCACAGACCAGGAGTGCCCAGACAAACTTTCTTCTGAAAAAGGAAAAAGTCTGATGGGTAAATCATGTGGATAGATTCCCACATTATTCTTTATCCCTATTCTTTTGGCTTGACAATGATTGGGACCTGGTAGGTGCTCTTGCCCCAGCCTACATTTTTGACCTTGTTGCTCACCCACCTTCTGTTGCAGTCAAACTGAAGAGCTAAAGTATCCAAGAACAGCTCTGGCAATCCTCTAAATGTGTAACACACTCTCTTCACCTCAGACCCTCTGCTGGTTGAAACCTTTGCCAAAGCCTAGTCCAAACATACAGACCTTCCAAAAAGCTTTTCTGAATCTTGTATCTCCTGATAGTTTCCATCCCTGAATCCCCCTAGTATATTCTCTACTGCCCTTGATGTACTCTATAATTCTGTACTCTATAATTCCCTAAAATATGTCATTCTTATTTTTCATCATCTGTCTCCTTGAGTAGGTCATGAGCTCCCTGAATGCAGGAACCATGTCACATTTCTCTCTACTTTGCCATCCCACTGTCTAGGCCAGTGAATTGTGTACAGCAGATACTCAATAATTGCTTGATGAATTGCATTACAAAAGATTTCAATATAAGCTTATTTATTAAAGCATTGTTTGAAATAGCAAAAAAAAAAAAAAAAAAAAAGGAAAACAATCCAACTATCCATCAGTTGAGTTTGAATAAATCAATTGCAGCACCTCCATACAATGAAATACTCTGAGACTAGTAAAAATGATTTAGCTCTATATTTGGTGATATATTATAGAAAGATGTTCAGGGCATATTACTAAGTAAGAGAGCGATTGCCAGAACTACAAAGACATCATTATCTGAAAAAGATTTTGAATAGACACTTTTATGTGTAAAGAAAATCTAAAACAATATTTATTCATTCACTTCACAAATATTTTCTGAATTCCTACTATGAGTCAGAAATTATGCTAAGAGCTGCATGTATAAAATTTTACCTGAATTTCTACTATGAGTCAGAAATTATGCTAAGAGCTGCATGTATAAAATTTTACCTCCAGTATGGGAGGTAAAGAAAAATTATATGTAAGAAAATAATGAGTGCAACAAAGAAAAATAAAGCAGAAAAATTGGATAAAGCAGAAAAATTGGATAAAGAGTGACAAAACTATGTGGAGAACATTTCTATACTAAATAAAGTGGTCAGAAAACAACTCTTCAATTAGAGATTATTTTTCCCAGAAACCTGAATGAAGTGAGAGAAGAAGCCACATCGTTATTTGGAGGAAGAGGATTCCAGGCAGAGAGAACTCAAGTGGAGAGGTCCTGAGGTACAGTTGTACTGGCTGTGGTGAGAGACACGAAGTAAAAGGAAATGCAATATGAAATGAGATCCGAAAATTAGTGTGACATCACATTATGTAATGCCCTGTAGGGGACTTTGAGTCTTATTCTGAGTTGAGAGAGGGGCTGGGCAGGCATTAGAAGAAAAATAATATGTTTGGTAATGAACTTGGTAAGTTCAAGTGATCTATCAGACCTCCAAATGGGAGGTAGTTTGATACTTTATCTACCATTCAGGAGACATGTGTAAGCTGTATTATAGATTTGGGATGACATATACAATGGTATTTAAAACCATTTTCTAGGTTGGCAAGACTACTTTGAAAATAAATGCAGAAAACAAAGGGATCTGTAAACAAAAAATAAAATTTTAAGCCCTTCCAACTATCTGAATGGACCCCTCCTCTCAGTCAAGGGTATTTCAAAGTTAACCTGAAAAACTACTTCAGGCCATAATGGGAAGTGGCAGAAGAGAAGGTGGTCAGACATACTTCATTACCATGAACATTAACAGAAACCTTAAGACTGATAGAACAGACCCTAAGTCTGATAAGAAACATTTACAATCTATTCTCTCTAAAGCCTGCTATCTGGAGGCTTCATCTGCGTAATTAAATCTTGGTCTCCACAGCTCCTTATCATAACCCAGACATTCTTTTCTTTGCATAATAACTCTTTCAACCAATTACCAATCAGAAAATCTTTAAATCTCCCTATGATCCTGAAGTCCCCACTTTGAGTTGTCCCACCTTTCTAGACCAAAGCAGTGTACATCTTACATGTATTGATTGATGTCTTGTGTCTTCCTGAAATGTATAAAATCAAGCTGCACCCCAACTACCTTGGGCATATGTCATCAGGACCTCCTGAGGCTCTGTCATGAGCAGCGTGGCCTTAACCTTGGCAAAGTAAACTTTCAAAATTGATTGACACCTGTCTCAGATACTTTTTTGTTCACAGGTTTGAGGACTGAGCTTCATGGCATTCCATCATTTAGAAGTCTGGAAGATTAAAGAAGCTAACAAGCATTACTTACAAGGGGAGGTCTGAGAAAGGAGGATAAAGGAGAGCACCACATTAAAGGAACTTAATGAAGAAAGTACAGTAGTAATGAATAGATGCTTACAAGCTTAATGATGGCGGCAATAGCTTTTGTTTATGAACATCTCTATTGATAAACCCCACAGAGCCCAGATGAGGATGTCAATAGTGCTATAAGGCTATCCAGTTGATGGAATGAGTAGCAGATATTTCTTCCCTTGGCTAATTTTCCTAACCTATGGGTATCACCATCTCCAGTAGTTCAACTACAGACATTCCTTTTGTCAGATAACTAAAGAAACTATACGCTGTCATTGTGTTTTTTAACAGAAGTCAGTAGAAGACAGTATGCTAGTAGGTGGGGTCAGATAATTATACAAATCATGGCATTTGCATGTTACAACACGATTATGCAGAGTGCCATTCTAGATTTTAATCTTATTGGGTTTTTATATAAGCCCAGTGAGTTAGGTTATGCAGATATCGTTACAAGTATTATTACAGTAGAACTGCATCTTACTTGGCAGTGGGGTTCTAAAGTACATAAAGAGAAACTTGTATATAGCCAAAATTACCCGTGAGAATTGTTTCTCTCAAAAACTCCAACACACTCAGTTTTCCCGCAAGTATTAGAATCTGTTGCTGTTTCTTCCACTCATGCCTGGTAAAGTGGATGGCTTCTCTTTGGGCTCATGCTGTTCAAGAAAATAGAGGTATGTTCAGTATAGGAAGATGCATGCTATTTCTTCATTTTTTTCCTTAGCATTCTTCTTCCCTACCTCTTTTCATAAATATTTATGACCTCTCTTACATATCAGGTATTATCATAGGTGTTGTATATACAGTCGTGAAATACAGGGACTATATTCTTGGTCTCAGCAGGCTTACAGTCTAGCATACACTGTGAGAAGCACAAGTGATGCAGGAACAATAGTCCAGACCTTTGGCACACATGCTATTGCCATTTATGGCTAGCAGAACTCTTGCACTAATTAAATTACTTCTTTTCCTCTTACAGAGTGCTTATATTTGAATTTGCCTAAGATAAACTCCCATCAGATGCAATTCTATATTACCATAATACAAATAAAGAAATAGGCTTAGAGAGAAAAGGTGACTTCCCAAGAGTTATTCTATCATAGCAGAATTAGACTTTAAATCCAGGTTTAAAAATTTTTACATCCCATGTTCTCCTTCTTCTGTTCTAGACATCTCTTCTCTCCTCTGACATAGTTACTCTTTTGGGCTGAGTCTACACCTTCCCTTGGCCCTCCTAAATGGGACAGCATGGCTTTGCTCTTGTCTTTTGCTCTTGACTTTTCCCTCCCCAGACACAAATTTCTGTTTCTATCCTCATCTTAGCCTCACCTGAAGAAAATGTGGCTAGAAACATCTCCATTGCTTAGTCATTTTGCTGTTGGTATCTTTGACGCTTGGTCAGAATTAACCCAGGCACGGCTATTGAATAGAAAGTACTTAATTTCACTTTACTGACATCTTGACTTTCCAACTTCCCTGGAGATTCCATTATATTCCTACAACCCAGGTAGGGAATTGTCATTTTTACTGAGGATAAACCTATTTAGGTGAATGTCCCTCTGCAGAATCATTTATCTTCCTTTCCAATTTATACTGTAGACATGGCTCTTGTCCAAAACACGGTGATTTATTAGGGTTTCTATTTAGGACTGTGTTTATAGACACTATGCCCTACATTGTGAGATTGTTAAAGTAAGAAATGCCCATAAAATTAAATTTCAAGCAGAGCAAATTGTGTGGGGGAGGAGAGACAGGATTGTCTGAAGTACAAGAATTCTTACTGGTGAGACTGTGAAATCCTTTGTATCATGTCAGGTTGACCTCACCAATTACTCAGTAAAAGTAGAAAGTTAAAGCAATGTGACTTCATTTAGGTAAATAGATGTGCTACATTGTGAAGCTGCTCTAAATGTTTTTGAATAGTTGCCACTTTAATTTTATGATGTAATGACTTGGTTTAATGTCTTGGTCATTTGATGAAGTTTTTATGTTCACCTGAGGTAAGCTATGAGAAGGAACAAATGATTACTTGCAAACAGAGACCTTTTACAAATTGGATTTCAAAACTAAGGGGAAGAAAAGGGTGAAGTCTCCAGATCCTTTTCTTCACTAAAGAGCCATGGGCATGCAGTCACCTTTCAGGGCCTCAGTTTCTGTCAGGGTAAGAAATGTTAGCTGCTATAAGAAGCAACCTTAAAATCTCAATTGTTATTTGTTCACTCACTTCAGTATAAGGTGTTTGTGTGGGAGGTGGGTTCTGGCCCTTCCAAATTGTGGCTCCACCATTTTCAGCAAATAGTCCCAAATTAATACCGTTTGAAAGTTTTTTCATGGTTACCACCATTGCCCTTATGAGAAAACTATTTTCAATAGTCAGGTCCCTCTTTCCATGATTTTCTCTTACCTTTTTCCTACACTACAGAGTGACTACAACTTTAACTTGGATAATAGTGAAAGAGTCGGCTATCTCTTTGATACCAAATTATTACATTGGAAATAAATGTTTACATTGTTATCTGCCTCTAATTATGTAACATTTTAGGCTTCTTCATTACTTAAGTATGTGAAATAACAAATGTAATAACTTTTCAGTTCATTGATTCTGGATGTGTTTTTCACGAAACTTCAGCCATAAGAGAAAAGATATCTGGTTGATTCAGGAAAAAAATAAAAATAAAAAAATACAACCTTTTTTCCAAAAAGCATTTTCTCAAAACAATTTCTCAGTGTAATTGAATGGTGTTTAATGTTCAAATTCTTCTCTTCTTTCTTTCTCCTCTGAGGAAAAGCAACTAAATTACCAAGTAGATTTCAGATCACCAAAAAGAAGAAACTGGCAGGAGGCTTAACACTTAGTGTCTTGGATTTTTTTCCTACTACCACACAGTCCATATTTTTTCTTTTATTGTACTTATTTAACTCCTTCTTCATATCTACACATGACTTATTTACACTGGCAATTTTTCATTATTTGCAGTATTTACTATCTAAGGTTTGTGGTGGCTGGTTTGGCACTGTTTTTAGTTTAAAAGTTTGTTGTTTTTGGTTGGCTATATGAGGTATATTCCTGCACTTCTCTACTTCCTGCCATTGTGTAACACCATCTAATTATTCAAACCAAGATGATTTGAATAATTAATACTTTATTCCACCTTTGAGAACCTCACACATAGTCTTGGCCCTACAGAAATCATCTATGTGTGGAATTTCACGAGGGTGGGATTTAAAACATGTCTTATAGGAAGGAAGGGAACATGAAGAGCAAGCCTTATGATGCTGAATGGGGTAATACGTTTACAGGTAGAATGTGCAAAATACAAGGTCTATTTTGTCAGAGTTAGAGAACAATTTGGGGAAATGGATGAGACCCAGATAGGGATCCCTCATATAAACACCTAGAATATTTAGACTCTAGAGAAGGTTCTTCAAAGTGTATTTCAGAAAGCACAATTTCCTTACTGCTCCACAAGAAGAGGAAATCATGTATTTAAGACATGCTTCATATGACTTTTACCTCTATTATTAATGTCGAACTTTGGTTTAATGCTTACTCTTGCTCTGAACCATAGCTAAGTTTACTATTTGCATTATCATTTGTTGTTTTTGGTAGGTAGATACTATCATCACCAACATCATCATCATTGTATTTATTATTTATTGTTATTTAACAAATTACCCTAAAACTGGCTTAAAACAACCATGAACATTTATTCTCCTTTTCTATGGGTCAAGAGTTTGGTAGCATCTTGACTGGGAGTTCAGGATCAATGTCTCTCATTTAGTTGCAGTCAAGTCATCAGCCTTAGCTGAAGTCCTCTGAGGACTTGATTACGTCCTTAGGATGCACTTCCCAGTTGGCTTGCTCACGTGGCTGCCATGTTGGTGCTAGTTATTGGTTGAAGGTTTTTTCTCTACATGGGCATTCTAATGGGCTTTTAGAGGGTCCTCATGACATGGTGGTTGGCTTCCTCCAGAGCAAGTTATCCAAGACAGAGCAAGAAGAAGATACAGTGTCTTTCACGACTCAGCTTTGAATACAACTCTGCAACATCCTATGGGCTACACAAGTCAGTCCTTTCTCGTGGGGGAAGAGACACTGTGTGAACACACTGTGAGAGAATAGTTACAGGCCATTTCAGAGGTCATAATCATTATCTAGTTTTGCAGATCAGGGAACTAAAATCAGAGAGATGAAGTCATTTGACAAAGAACATAGAACATTGGGAAAGGTCACTTAAACCCAGAAAGCAGATTTTGAAACTATTCTATAATTATCTCCAATAGATGATTTCTTTCTTAGTGTCACATGGATATTAACATAATAGTCTGATAAATCTTTCTGTAATGAAAGTGCTTTCCAAACTTATGAGTTTATCTTTTCTTTTTCTTTCCTTTCTTCTCCCTCCCTTCTTTTTCTTCCTTCTTCTTTTCTTCCTTTCTTTTTCTTTCTTCTTTTTTCTTTTATTTAAATAGAATATTAACATCTTGAAGAACATGCTTTGGGAAATGTCACTGTAGGAAATGGGGATAATTAGAAGATTCTAAATAAGACAAAGAAATGAAGAGAATGGTATTGGGGTAGATTAATTTGATAAGTGTGGGGGACAGATTGGTGGGAGAAGGAATCAGAGGCATGCAAATATGTTTTGTTAAGAAAACAGAAACCAAACACACAGACAAAAAAAGGCAAACAAAAAGCAAGGCACTATTGCACATGTGACTTGGAAAAAAAATCAAAAGAAAGAGTGAAATAATGCAGGGTGGTGAAAGGGGGAGAGCAGTCTACAAAGTACATAAAGCAGAAGAGTAGAGTGGTTAAAGGCAAAGCATTGAGTCAAACACGTCAGGCTTTGTTTCTTGGCTCTGCCCTATAAACCAGGGGATATAGGAAAAGTCACTTCAAAGCTCCCTGACCCCAAACTTATTCGCCTGAACAGGCAGGCAAAATTACGGTACCTCCTGTTGTTGGGAGAATTAAAAATCACATGGTAAATGTTCATAAAAGATCTTTATTATTATTTTTCATATTGAACTATAATTACCTGAAGAAATTCAAAATTAAAAGTGAATATTTATTATAAATAGGATATTAATTTTTAAAAACTTTTTTCAAAACCTCAGAACTCTGTCCTTGAAGGTCTTGTAAGTGATTAATGTACCATGATAAATATGACATTGTTCTAGTTGAAGGAAGGAGCCTACCTTCTTGCTCCCATTCCTTTTCTATCCTTCAGTGTTAATCAAAGAAACTGTATAGAATGCCAGGAAATTTGCAAGGTGCTTTTTGAAAATCATCAGATTAAAACCAAAGCACCAGTGCCAATTTCTGAGATGAACTATGAGAAGATCATGGTACAAGTAGAAGAGATGTTTCCCCACAGACCACATATAAATAGAGACAGATGAATATATCCTAACGCAAAGCATCTGCAACCCCAAAAAGCTTAATTCTAGAGCCAGAGAGGAGAAAAAGTGAATAAGCAATAAGCTTGACTACTGAAGTCAGAATTTAGTTTTTGTTATTACTAATGAACATAGATTTCCATAAATATTTATCATAACTTTGCAGGGCAGGTGCTGAATCTTACTTACTGCCATATCCTCAGTGTCTTGCTCAATACATACCATTTAATGATGCTTGATAAACATCAGTGGGATGAATGAATGATGGAGTTAGTGGATAAATAAATGAATGTTTGCATGAAAGGGTTCAGTAGAAATGAGAATAAATGGATGTGACAAATAAACACCTAAAAAGAAGAATAAATATAATTTCACTACAAACTGATGCACTGAATGAAGGAAAGAAATTTCCTGACTTATAAGAAATAAGACAGCTCAACTTTATGATTCTCTTTTGGCTTAAAAAGCCCATACTTCTTATGTTTCGTGAGTCACAAAGTTCTCTACATCTTTAACCTTCATTTCAAGACTGCATCAATAGTACTGAATTTCACAGAAATTTGCAATTGAGGAGGAAAAGCCCATTTCAAAGAGTAGATAAAAGAATGTACGTCTATTATATATCAGTTACAAAATTGAAAAAGTTTTTAAAAAAGAATTTGGGGCCTGTATTAGTCAGGGTTCTCTAGAGGGACAGAACTAAGATGGATAGATATATATATATTTATATATATACACACATATACATATTTATATGTGTGTATATATATAAGATATATATCCATATATAGATATATATGAAAAGGGGAGTTTACTAAGTATTAGTTTACACAATCACAAGGTCCCACAATAGGCTGTCTGCAAGCTGAGGAGAAAGAAGGGCCAGTCTGAGTCCTGAAACAGAAGAACTTGGGGTCCAATGCTCGAGGGCAGGAAGCATCCAGCACAGGAGAAAGGTGTAAGCTGGGAGTCTAGGCCAGGCTCTCCACTTCATGTTTTTCAGCCTGCTTTATATTCACTGGAAGCTGATTAGATTGTGCCCACCAGATTAAGGGTGGATCTACCTTCCCCAGCCCACTGACTCAAATGTTAATCTCTTTTGGCAACACCCACACAGACACACCCAGGATTAGTACTTTGTATCCTTCAATCCAATCAAGTTGACACTCAGTATTAACCATCACAAGTCCACTTCTTGTCAACTTGAACCCATACACATCTCCTGAGATCATAAATAATCTTCAAATAAAGACAATAATAAGGACATAATTATGCCTAGCATAATACAACTATCCTCAGAACAACGGGAAACGCAACAATCCCCAACACAAATACTATTACATAAAGTTAACAATATTTAAATGCTGATATGAAGTCAGTACATCTTATGTCACATGATAAAAGAAAAGGAAATAAAATGAAGATATTTTCTTAGTAGAAGTGTATACATGCACAAACATGTTTTTCGCAAAAGGAGAAGGAAATACTCATGACAATTACAGTCCTTGTTTCTGCAGCTGGTCACATGGTCATAGCTGGTATTGGTGACTACCTTCTTCTACTTCCCATTCTGTATTCCCTTTGCCTTCAGCAAATATCTCAGCAGGTTGTGGGTTTTTTTGTTTTTTATTTTGTTTTGTTTTGTTTTTTTTCCTGGTGGAGTGACCCAAACCTTCATTCCTGAGGGATCTGGGCCATTTGTAGTCCTGCCTGGATTGGACTGTTGGAGTTTCCCATTGACCTTAATCACATGGCATGGGAATACTAAGAGATTCCCTAATGTAGCTCCTGTATTCCACACCTATGCTTCCTTACCACCATTGTGGAGTAAACTGATTTCATCTTGATAGTCCAGGTCAATCACCTCAGCCAACACTAACTCCCTTCTTAGCCTGTTGACTTAAAGGTAGGAGGAGCCCAAAGTGTCCAGGTGGCAGCCTTAACTTCCAGTTTAATGGAATTGTTATTGTGTCTCCTGGTGGCAGCATTCCTCCCTCTGGAACTAAGACCTCTAGGCCGGCAGAACGTAATGTCTTGGGAACAGAAAGAACAATTTTGCTAGTGGATCACTAGGGGTGATGGTGACTGGTGCCACTTCTACTTCCACCCCTTGAGTGCTGGACTTGTGAATCCTGGCTATGAGAGAAAGAGTACCACATGTGGGACACTGATTCAGAGCATACATGGCCTTCTGGAGAACTCTGCCCCATCCTTGCAAAGTGTTGTCACCTAGTTGGCATTGTAATTGTGACTTCAAAAGGCCATTCCACCGTTCTATTAATCCAGCTGCTTGAGGATGTTGGAGAACATGGTAAGACCAGTGAATTCCATGAGCATGAGCCCACAGCTGCACTTCTTTAGCCATAAAGTGAGTGCCTTGGTCAGAGGCAATGCTGTATGGAACACCATGATGGTGAATAAGGCATTCTGTGAGTCCACGGATGGTAGTCTTGACAGAAGCATTGCGTGCAGTATAGGCAAACCTATATCGGAGTGTCTATTCCAGTGAGGACAAACCTCTGCCTTTCCATGATGGAAGAGGTCCAATTTAGTGAACCTGCTACCAGACAGCTGTCTGATCACTCCGAGGAATGGTGCCATATCAAGGGCTCAGTGTTGGTCTCTGCTGCTGGCAAACTGGGCACTCAGCAGTGGCTGTAGCCAGGTCAGCCTTGGTGAGTGGAAGTCCAGGTTGCTGAGCCCATGCGTAACCTTCATCCTTGCCAACATGGCCACTTTGTTCATAGGCCCACTGAGTGATGATAAGGGTGGCTGGTGAAAGAGGCTGAGTGGTGTCCACAGAACGGGTCATTCTATCCACTTGATTATTAAACTCCTCCTCTGCTAAGGTCACCCATTGCTGAGTACTCACATGTGATACAAATATTTTCAGTTATTGACCACTCAGAGAGGTCCATCCACATACCTCTTCCCCAAATTTGTCACCAGTTTTCCAATCATGCTTCTTCCATGTCCCTGACCATCAAACCAAGCCATTGGCTACAGCCCATGTATCAGCATATAATCACACATCTGGCCATTTCTCCTTCCATGCAAAGTGCACAACCAGGTGCACTTCTCAAAGTTCTGCCCACTGGGAAGATTTCCCTCTACTGCTGTTTTTTAGGGATGTCCTAGAAAGGGGCTGGAGTGCTGCAGCTGTCCACTTTCTGGTTGTGCCTGTATATCATGCAGAATAATCTGTAAGCCAGGCCCTAGTCTTCTCTTCCTCTGTCAACTGGTCACAGGGAGCTCTCCACGAGGCCATCATCACTGCAGGCTGAGGTTGAGAAGACAGGGTGGCAGGAGTAGAGACCATGGGCATTTGAGCCACTTCCTCACTTAACTTACTTGTGCCTTCAGGACGTGCTTGAGCCCAATCTCACATACACCACTTCCATTTGATGATGCAGTGCTGCTGCTGTGCTATGATACTTTATGGCTAGATGGGTCAGAAAGCACCCAGTTCATGACAGGCAGTTCAAGTCACATGGTGACTTGATGACCCATGGTCAAATGTTCAATTTCCACCAAAGCGCCATAACAGGCCAAGAGCTGTCTCTCAAAAGGACAGTAGTTATCTGAAGAAGATAGCAGGGCCTTGCTCCAAAATCCTAGAGGCCTCCACTGTGATTCACCTATTGGGCCTGCCAAAGGCTCCAAACAGCATCCTGTCTGCCACTGACACCTCAAGCACCACTGGATCTACTGGGTCATATGGCCCAAGTGGCAGAGCAGCTTACACAGCAGCCTGGACCTGTTGCAGAGCCTCTCCTGTTCTGGACCCCACTCAAAACTGGCGGCCGTTCAGGTCACTTGGTAAATGGGCCAGAGTAACAAACCCAAATGAGGAATGTGTTGCCTCCAAAATCCAAACAGGCCCGCTAGGCATTGTGCCTTTCTTGGTTGTAGGAAGGGGCCAAAGGCGGCAACTTATCCTTCACCTTAGAAGGAATATCTTGACAGGCCCCACGCTACTGGAGCCCTAGAAATTTCACCGAAGTAGAAGTTCTCTGAATTTTAGTTAGATTTATTCTCCATCCTCTGGCATGCAAATGTCTTACCAATAAGTCCAGTGTGTTTGCAAGACTGCTCACTGGATCCAGTCAGTATAATGTCCCCAGTGTAATGGACCAGTGTGATATCTTGTGGAGGCAAAAAATGATAAAGGTCCTTCTGAATAAGATTGTGACACAAAGCTGGAGAGTTGATATAGCCCTGAGGTAGGACAGTAAAGGTATATTGCTGGCCTTTCCAGCTGAAGACAAATTGCTTCTGGTGAACCTTATGGAGAGAAATGGAGAAAAAGGCATTTGCCAAGTCAATGGCTGCATACCAGGTATCAGGAGGTGTGTTAATTTGCTCAAGCAATAAAAATCACATCTGGTACAGCAGCTGCAATTGGAGTCACCACTTGGTTAAGCTTATGATAATCCACTGCCATTCTCCAAGATCCATCTGTCCTCTGCACAGACCAAATGGGAGAGTTGAATGGAAATGTGGTGGAAATATCCACCCCTAAGTCTTTCAAGTCCTTGATGGTGGCACTAATATCCGCAGTCCCTTCAGGGATGCGATATTGTTTTTGATTTACTATTTTTCTAGGTAAAGACAGCTCTAATGGCTTCCATTTGGCATTTCCCATCATAATGGCCCTCACCCCATGCAATTTTACTCAGTAAAGCAAATGATTAGAGGTCTTGGGGCCAAATCGATCTCAACCTATTCTCAAACTTTAAATGGGTAAGAAGCCTGGCTCACTGGTGTGGAGCCAGGCATGCAAAAACCCCACTTCTGGTACCAAAATCTGTATTAGTCAGGCTTCTCTAGAGAGACAGAACTAATATGATACATATAAAGGGGAGTTTATTAAGTATTAACTTACACAATCACAAGGTCCCACAGTAGGCTGCCTATAAGCCAAGGAGCAACAAGAGCCAGTCTGAGTTCCAAAATTGAAGAACCTGGAGTGTGAAGTTTAGGGCAGGAAGCATCCAGCACAGGAGAAAGATGTAAGTTGGGAGGCTAGGCCAGTCTCTCCTCTCACGCTTTTCTGCTTGCTTTATATTCACTGGAAGTTGATTAGGTTATGCCCACCAGATTAAGGATAGATCTGCCTTCCCCAGCCCACTGACTCAAATGTTAATCCCTTTTGGCAACACCCACACAGACACACCCAGGATTAATATTTTGTATCCTTCAATCCAATCAAGTTGACACTCAGTATTAACCATCACAGGGCCTATGATATTTGAGGAATGGACATTAAGGAGGAACTATCTGTAAGACAACTGGGGTTGTGGCAGAAGACAAAATAGGTAAAAATGAAATGCCAACTCCATATTTGCACTACACCATGAGCGTGAGTCTTTATGTTGAATAATAGGAATGAAGATCACTGATTAATTGGGTGAATTGACAACACAGAGGTCAGTGAGTAGAGATTATAAACTCATGATGATAATAACAATCACTCACAATTACTAAGCATTT
The DNA here is from genome assembly GCF_000951035.1 of Colobus angolensis palliatus. Lineage (NCBI taxonomy): Eukaryota > Metazoa > Chordata > Mammalia > Primates > Cercopithecidae > Colobus > Colobus angolensis. The sequence continues at coordinate 4,193,383 of NW_012115821.1, forward strand.
ACAATGTCAGGTACATTGGTATTTTCTTTTCATGTATTATTATATTTAATTATTCTGGCACTTCTGTGATAAAGATCAGAGATTTGCAAAATTCCTTTGTAAGGACCAGATAGCAAATAATTTAGGCTTTGTGGGTCCTGTCATCCCTGTTATAACTATAGCCACGCACCACATAATGACATTTAGGTCAATGACAGACCACAAAGGTGGTCTCAGATATTATAATGGAGCTGAAAAATTCATATCACCTGGAAAATTTCTATTCCTTAGTGACAATTTCCAGACCTGCAAGCTCCATTCATGGTAAGTGCAAATATAACATTTGTTATCCTTTATACCATATTTCTACTGTACCTTTTCTATTTTGAGATACACAAATACTTCCCATTGTGTTACAATTGCCTAAAGTATTCAGGACAGTAACATGTTGTACAGGTTTGTAGCCTAGGAGCAATAAGTGATACCATCTAGTCTAGGTGTGTAGTAGGCTATCCCATCTAAGTTTACATAAGTACACTCTATGATGTTCAAACAATTAATGAAATTGCCTAACAATGCATTTCTCAGAAGGTATCCCCCATTAAGTGATAGATGACTGTACTTATTTCGGCAGTTGTAGGAGGAAGCAATCATGTATAATACACAAATAAATGGGTGTGGTTACATTCCAACAGAGTTTGTTACACAGCAGGCAGCAAGCCAGATTTGCCAACCCTGGATATAGATCATCATTCCCACTCATTGTCTTTTGGTCTACAGAACCAAGACTCCAACTCGAGTCTTTCTATGCCAGAACCCACACTCCTAACAACTTCATTATATTGCTTGCAATCAAGTTTCAGAAAGGTAACTTCAACAGAGGACTGTAAGCTGAATTACAAAGGAAAAACTGATTTCTAGAGACCCGAAGGTTAGATGGTAAAAATATAAACGGGATTCACTCACATCTAAAATTAGGGAGGTGTATTAGTCCATTTTCACACTGCTGATAAAGACATAACTGAGACCGGGCAATTTACGAAAGGAAGAGGTTTAATGGACTTACAGTTCCACGTGGCTGGGGAGGTCTCACAATCATGGCAGAAGGCAACGAGGAGCAAGTCACGTCTCACATGGATGGCAGCAGGCAAAGAGAGAGTTTGTGTAGGGAAACTCCAGTTCTTAAAAACAACAGGTCTCATGAGACTCACTATCACAAGAACAGTTCAGGAAAGACTCACCCCCATAATTCAATCACCTCCCACTGGGTTCCTCCCAAGACATGTGGGAATTGTGGAAGTTATAATTCAAGATGAGATATGGGTAGGGACAAAGCAGAACCATATCATTCCTCCTTTGGACCCTCCAAAATCTCATGTCTTCACATTTCAAAACCAATCATGTTTTCCCAACAGTCCCCCAAAGCTTTAACTCATTTCAGCATTAACTCAAAAGTCCACAGTCAAATATCTGATCTGAGATAAGGCAAGTCCCTTCTGCCTATGAGCCTGTAAAATTAAAAGCAAGTGAGTTACATCCTAGATACAATAGGGGTACAGGCATTGGGTAAATACCGCTGTTCCAAATGGAGAAATTGGCCAAAACTAAGGGGCTATGGGACTCATGCAAGTCCAAAATGCAGCAGGGAAGTCAAATCTTAAAGCTTCAAAATGATTTCCTTTGAATCCATGTCTTGCATCCAGGTCACACTGATGCAAGAGGTGGGTTCCCATGGTCTTAGTAAGCTCTGCCCCTGTAGCTTTGCAGGGTACAGTCTCCCTCCTGGCTGCTTTCATAAGCTGGTGTTGAGTGCCAGTGGCTTTTCCAGACACAAGGTGCAAGCTGTCGGTGGATCTACCATTCTGGGTTCTGGAGGACAGTGGCCCTCTTCTTGCAGTTCTACTACATGGTGCCCCAGTAGAGACTCTGTGGGGGCTCCAACCCCACATTTCCTTTCCACAGAGATTCTCCATGACAGCTTCACCCCTGCAGCAAACTTCTGCCTGGGCATCCAGGCTTTCCATACATCCTCTGAAATCTAGGCAGAGGCTCCCAAACCTCAATTCTTGACTTCTGTGTACCTGTAGTTTCAACACCACGTGGAAGCTGCCAAGGCTTTGAGCTTGCACCCCGTGAAGCCATGGATGAAGCTGTATCTTGTCCCCTTTCAGCCATGGCTGGAGTTGCTGGGACACTAAGCACCAAGTTCCTGGATTGCACAGAGCAGAGGAGCACTGGGCCTGGCCCACAAAACCATGTTCTCTTCCTAGGCCTCTGGGTCTGTGATGGGAGGGGCTGCCTGGAAGACCTCTGATGTGTCCTGGAGACATTTCCTCCATTGTCTTGGGGATTAGTATTTAGCTCCTTGTTACATTCTTTACACTGCTGATAAAGACATACCCAAGACTGAGCAATTTACAAAAGAAAGAGGTTTAACGGACTTACAGTTCCATATGGCTGGGGAGGCCTCACAATCATGGTGGAAGGTAAGGAGGAGCAAGTCACATCTCACAAGGATGGCAGCAGGCAAAAGAGAGCTTGTGTAGGGAAATTCCTGTTTCTAAAACCATCAGACCTTGTGAGGCTCATTCACTGTCACAAAAACTGCTTAGGAAATACCTGCCCCCATAATTCAATCACCTCCCAGTAGAGGAGCCAGTCAATCACCTCCCACTGGTGGGAACTGTGGGAGTTACAATTCAAGATGAGATTTGGGTGGGAACACACAAAAACCATATCAGGAAGTAATAGTAGCAACAGATGAGAGGGAATGGATAGAGGTTCACAGTAGATAGAATCTCCATGATTTTGCAACTAATTGGTGTGGTGGAACTAGGAATGCGTATGCAGTATGGTACTCTCAAGTAAGCAGAAGAGATAAACTCTATCAAATTCTCCTAAGAGGTTGAATGAAAGACTGAGAATTGACCATTGAATTTTGTGACATGAAGGTCACTAGTGACCTAAAATAAAAGAAATCTTGGAAGAATGATAGGGACCAAAAGTCAGAATAAATTAGGATCTCAAGAGGATAGGAAGACAGGACTGAAAGTGAGTTCATATAACCTTTTTAAAGCCACTTCAAAATTAAGAAATATCAAACCAATTGAAAGGCATTCTAGAAATCAACTGGTTTGTTCTCCACAAAATTGTCAATGTTATGAAAGACAAAGAAAGGCTGAGGACTGAAAAAAAGCTACAAGACATGACAGCTACATTTTATACATGATTGGTGATTGAACTCAGGATCATGGAAAATTATTATAAAGAACGTTGTTGAAACAATTGATAAAATTTGAATATCAGCTGTATTTTAAATGAGAGTATGATATCAATGCTTACTTTCTCAAATTTGATAATCGAATTGTGGTTATGTAATGGAATGACTTTGTTCTTAGGAGATACACTCTGAAGCACTTCAGAGTCACTTCAGAGTGAAGGATTATGATAGATGCAACTGTCACTCAAATGATTAATAATTTAGAAAAAAATGTATATATGTGTGTGTATGTATATACATATTTTTCTGAATCATTTACATATATATATGATATGTGTGTATATAAAAGTTTGTGTGTATATATAAAAAATAATAAAATAAATATATAAAAATGATGACATAAGTAAAAATAGTAAATAGATTTACAGGTAGAATATTGAATATATACATATAGAATCATTGAGGGGAATATGGAAGTTCTTACAGACTTCCTATAACTATGAAGTTATTTTACAATAAAACATTTTTGAAAATGTTGAGCAATTATTTCTGAGTATTGAAATGAGTTTTGTCTGTCTCCTTATCTCTATTTCAATTTTTTTCAACAGCAAACAAGGATCAATTGTGTAAAAACATAAATATGTTTCAGTGATGAGAGAAAAATATGTCAATTAACTTTATTGACCACTAAAAGAGAACTGTTGTAGCAATTTGGGCAAATATTAATTTTATGAAAGATATTTGTTGTGTTTTTTGTAATTATAGAAAAATATTTAGGACAGTTCTTTAATGGTGAGATTATATAGCACGGGTGATATTTTGTGGGCCAATGTTCTATGTATCAATAAAGAAGGAGTTTATAAATTGGGACATTGCTTTAAGTATTTTCATATTTATTATAATGATAAAACACCAAGTGAACTGCTAATTTTGAATTTTCCTGAACTCAATAGGCACAACTTGCTTATGGGCTTAAATTTTTATCTCAATGTTCTATGTGTTGCTTTACCATCCACAGAGGAAAAGATTCCAGAAGCAATTAACTATACCCTTTGGTCTCCCTGAGAAATTCCTATAGGGAATCTGTGAAAGAAAGGGCAGGATTAGGGTAATCACACAAAATCAGTTTAGTCAGATTCTCACCCTTGAGAAAATCTGGCTTAACACCCCTTGGCTAGCAGAACAAGTTTGCCATTATCACAGTAACAGATTTTTGGTAAAAACTCAAAAGCCACTTGTTGATTAATTGGCAGAAATGGGAGGAAAGTTTTTATCAGAGACAACTTGACTCTGCAAGATCTAGCAAGGTTAGCATTAACTCTCACTGACGCAGAACGTGCAATATAAAGACCGTAGTGTTAGGAGACTGGGTCGATTGTTTTAAAATGTCAATCCACCGAATAAGAAGGATAAGCCAACTTTGTTGACTATAGGTCTTAAAGTACTTTATTGACTTAATAGCCAAATAAGAAAGAAAAATGGAGAAGGAAAAAATGAATCAGTAAAGAAGGTTGAATAACAATAATAACACTGCTGAGATTTGCAATTCAATGGAAACAAGTCATTTAAATTCAGCCTTTAAAAATAATTATAGAAATATTTTTTGGAATTATTATAAATACTGGGTTTTGAAAGGTTTTAAAACTGTGTGTGTATATATATGTATGTATATATGTGTGTATATATGCATTTATGTGTGCATATGTATGCACACATATATTATACACATACATGCATATACATACATATATATGTTTTATATATATATACACACACACACACAGATACAATTTCAGCTTCTGGCAGCATAGTAGACTATATAAACTAATTGATTGATCCTCTTGACTAAAACCAAATACAAATAAAAATAAACATCTATTTTAATGCATTGATAAACTGGCAAGAATATAAGGATTTTCCAGAGGGCTTAAGGAAGAACAAGAGCTCAGGTAAAGAAGGATTAAAGCTCACCTTTACCCTGAGGGCATCTTCGAAGTCCAAATGACTTTGGGCTTCATTTTTCAAGGCCTCATGAGGAATGAAGACAAGAGAAAAAACTTTCAGGGTAGTAAATCTAATAGGAGACAGTACACGTATACCTGGAGCTAAAAAATTTACATCCTCAGCAGACAAACTAGAAATAAAACTACACCTCCTAGGAGTAAAAACTAAAATTAGGTTTCTATACCCTGTTATTGAGTGGAAGTCAGGAAAAAAAAATCTAAAAATTACAAAGAAAAGACCATACAATATACTGAAAAACCAACTGAATTTCCATATGATAAGCAGTTTAAATATGTAAGTTTTTTAAAAATAACATTTTAAATAGTACCAACAAATCAATTTAGTTAAAGATACACAAGACCTTAACAACACAAACCTTTGAAGCTTTATTAAAATATATTAAATAAGTGCTAAATAAATGTACAGATTTATCATTGTTCATAGACAGGAAGACTCAATATTGTAAAGAACAATTCTTCCCAAACTGATCTGTATGTTCAACACCAACTGGCTTTACTTTGAAATATGACAAAAAGATTATGTGATTCAAAGAGCAGGTCAAAGACTAATAATAACCAAGACAGCTCATAATAGAATGTACATGGTAAGATACTTGCCTCAAAAGACATCAAGAGTTTTTATAAAAATCTAATATTTAAGATATGGTGGTACAAGCCCAGGAATAGATGCATAGAGTGGTGGAACAGTATCTGGAATCCAGAAGCGTATTCAGAAATGTATGGATATTTGATTCACAGATTAGTGGGAAACACGAGTTTTTCTATAAATGGTGCTAAAACAATACAATTGAACCCCTAACTAAAACAAGACAATTTCTTATGAATTAAAGACCTAAGTTTGAACAGCAAAAGGGTAGCAAGTTTAGAGGCAATGTAGAAAAAATGACTTCACCATTCCATTCAAGGAATCCTCCATTTTATTCTGAAACTGACCTTGAAGTAGGGAAGGACTTTTTAAATAAGATAGAAGAAAAAAATCATAATGAAAGATAATTAAGTTCAATTATATTAAAATTAGAGCACCCATTCCTTAAATGGCACCATGTGGCAGATACTGTGAATCCTCCAAAATATTCATGTACTTCCCTACACTTTCCAATCTCCCTCGCATTAGATTGGGGCCAGATGTGATTTGGACAGTAGTGGCATAAGCCACTTCCAAACACAGCACTTAAAAATAACCTATGCAATTCTCCAGCTCTCCTTCCCTTGCTGCAGCAACTGTAAAGGCCATGTGTTTTATAAGGCACAGCTACTAACATCAGACTTCATTACTCCACTAAGAGTTGAGATTCATTTGTTATCCCAGTTTAGTCTGTTCTATTCTGACTAAGAAACACAGTAGAAAAATGACAGCTACAAAGTGAAAAAGGTATTTGTAGTACATTTAATAGACAAAAGATTAATGTTTAATATACTTTTAAAACACCTATGAATTAATAAGAAAAGAATAAACATCTCAATAGAAAAATGGGTGAAAGATTTAAACAGCCTCTTTTATAACGGTCAATAAACACATAAAAATATATCCACTTTCTTTAGTTAATGAGAAAATGGTACCTTTTCATTTTCATACCCATCAATATGACAAAATTTCTTAAAACAAATGTGAAACAATAAGAATTCTTATCAACTGCTAATGGAAGTATAAATCAATACAACTACTTTGGAAAACATCTTATCATTTTCTAATAAAGGTAATGAAGCTCATACTCTTCAAACCAGTAACTCTGCTCCTAAATATGTACTCTAAACCAGTATTACCCAATAGACAGTTGATGATGAAGAAAGTATTTTATAACCTCATTTTCTAATGTGGTAACCATTTGCCATGTGTGGCTACTGAACACTTGAAATGTGGCTACTGTGAAAAAGGACATATTTTATTTTAATTCACTTTGATTTTAATCTTAATATTCCCATGTGCTAGTGGTTACTGCATTGGACAGAACAGATCTAGAAAAATTCTTGTACATGTCTATCAAGAGATTGTTTATAGGCCTGCCTGAGGTCTACCGCTGCCACCATCAGTGTTTGTATACTCTTCCTCCTCTTGAGGCTTGAGGACTGACCCGTGAAGTTCCCTATATCATCATAGTTGTGTGACAGCCTCCACAAACAACTGCAGCATAAGCCAATAACGAATTCACAGACACCACTGATATTGATTACAGCCAAAGACATCATATGAAGACTACACTACTGTGCCCATCCAGAACCAAAGCCAAAGCACCTTACACAACCAATACTATAGATACCTCTACAGGAAAAAGTCTTACTCCATGAAGACAAACTGAATGTTTAGAACCATAAAAATAACACAGTAGTAAGTTCCTTGGCTGTTCTTTTTGCTTCATATATACCAGATTTGGAGGTGAAGAACTCAACAATTCAAAAATGACAATGGAAACAGACCCTCAAAAAGCCCCCTAAAACTCTACTCTCTCAGCCAAAGGACCAGGAAAAGCACAGCCTAACAAGCCAGAAAATTTTAAACACCAACTTCACCCCTGTAGCCAAATACCACAGAAAAAAAAAAAAATGTGGCTCCAACTCCACCCATACTATCAAAGGTCAAATGGAGAGCTTAGACTTTTACCCTTCCAAGACTATAAGGAGGTACTACAACATCTCTGGCAGGGTGGTATCATATAATGCCAAGTGGAGGGCCTGGACATTCATCTCCACCCAGCAATAATGAGGTGTCTTTCCACCTACCCACTGCGGTGGTGTCAGAGGAGGCCTCAGGAAGAGTCAAGATGTTCATTATTGCTCAGCAGTAATGAGGCCATTCCCCACTGCAATGTCAGTGGACTGCATGCGGGGAGCCAGATTTACACCCCAACTCATCAAGAACGAGAAGTCTCTACCACAGGTATCAACAGGGACTGACAGTGGAACCTTCATGCCTATCTCCAACTGGAAGTAGCAAGGCTGTGCCTTCTCTTTCCCCTGTCAGAGTAGTTTCAGAGAAAGCAAGCTAAAACAGAAGGTTTAAATAAGATTCACAGTCTCATAAAATAAAGAAAACTGCCCAGATTTCAAAAATGTATTGACTCACCCTCCAAAACCCAAGAAGGGCTTAAATTGAATTAAGAAAAAGAAAATCAATAGATGTCAACACCAAGATGACAAAGATATTACAATTACCTAACAAAGATTTTTAAGACAGTCCATCATAAGAATGCTTCATCAAACAATTACAAACATGCTTGAAACAAATGAAAACATAGAGCTCTTAGGCAATAAATTAAAAATCAAATCAAAGATATTTTAAAACTAAAAGCAAATTTTAGAGCTCCAAAATACAATACAGAAAATAAAAAGCTCAATGAATGGGCTCAACATCAGAATAGGAGGGACAGAAGAAAAATCAGTAAAGATAAAACCAAAAAAAATTATCCAATTTGAAAAAAATAGTGAAAAAGGACTAAAACCAAAATGAACACATTCTCAGGGCCTTCTGGGACTATCACAAAAAATCTGACATTGATTTCACTGGAAGGAGAGGTGAAGAAAGAGCAAGAATAAATAAGCACTGAGAGAAATAACAGCTGAAAACTTGCCAAAGTTAGCAAGAGACAAACCTCTACAGACTCAAGAAGCTGAGCAAACCGTAAGCAAGATAAACTAAAAATAAATTTAAAAATCTGTGCCAGAACACATTATAATCAATCAGCTTAAATTTTTTTTAAAAAATAATAAATCTTGGAAGCAACTTGAGAAAAAATGATATATTATCTACATAAGAAAACTATTAGAATGACAGCATTCTCATCAGAACAGGTAATCAGGAGGAATTGGCACAACACTTGCAAGTGCTGAAAGAAAAAATATATACAACGAAACTATCTCTCAAATGAAGGAAAAATCAAGACATTCTCAGATGAAGGCAAACTAAGATTATTTGGAAACAGCAGACCTACTCTAAAAGAATGGCTAAAATAAGCTCTAAACCAAAAGAAAACAATAAAGGAAGGAAACTTGGAATATCAAAAAGCAAGAATGAACATGGCAAGCAAAAATATGGGTAATTACAATAGGCTTTTCCTCTCCTGTTGTGTTTTCTAAATTATGTTTGATGATTGAAGCAAAGAGTATAATACTGTCTGATATAGTTCTAAAGTGTATAGAGGAAAAATATAGAAAATTATGGTCATGTGTCACTTGATGACGTGGATACATTCTAAAAAATACATCATTAGGCAATTTCATTATTGTACAAACATGAGAATGTACTTACATAAACCTAAATGGTATAGCCTCTTCCACATGTAGGCTATATACCATATAGCCTATTGCTCCTTGGCTACAAACCTACAGGGCATGTTACTTGACTGAATACTTCAGACAATTTTAACACTATGGGAAGTATTTTGTGACCAACATGGTGAAACCCCACCTCTACTAAAAGTACAAAATTAGCCAGGCATGGTGGCACATACCTGTAATCCCAGCTACCTGAGAGGCTGAGGCAGGAGAATCACTTGAACCAGGGAGGCGGAGGTTGTAGTGAGCTGAGATTGTGCCATTTTGCACTCCAGCCTGGGCAACCAGCAAAACTCTGTCTCAAAAAAAAAAAAAAAAAAAAAACTAAACATAGAAAAGGTATAGTAAAACTGTGGTGTGAAGGATAAAAAATGGTACACTGAATAGGGCATTTACTATGAATGGAGCTTGAAGGAGTGGAGGTTGCTCTGGATGAGTTAATGAGTGAGTTGTGAGTGAATGTGAAGTCCTAGGACATTACCATATGCTACTGTAGACCTTAAAAAACACTGTACACACTTATTACCACTATCATTATACACTACACAATTTTATGTGCTATACCTTTATGACTGGCAACACAATAGGTTTGCTTATACCAGCATCGTTACAAAAACATGAGTAACAAATGCATTGTGCTACAACATTATGACAGTTACAAACTCACTAGGTGACAGAAAATTTTAAGCTCCATTATAATCTTATGGGAACATCATATATGAGGACTATCATTGATCAAAACATTGTTATATGGCTCATGACTATATATAATAAATATAAGAGTTTAAAGGAGTATAAAAGGAGCCTGGGTTTTTATATATCATTTCAACTGATGAAATGATGACACAGTAGAAAAAGATATATCCTCAAAACATTAACAAAATCAAAGTTAAAGTGGCTATCCTAATATTAATAACAGAGTAGACTGCAGAGAAAATTACCAGAAACATAGAAAGACATAGTGATAAAATATATAATAATAATACATTATGACATACACTGATATATAATATATAATGATAATGATATATTTATTGCTAAAAAGATATATAGTATATAATGATAAAATATATACAATAAAAAGGTAAATATATGATTAAAAAGGTCAATCAAACAAGACATAGCAATCCTAAAGGTGTATGCATCAAACAACAAAGCTACCAAATGCAACATAGTTGAAAAGAAAAACAGACATATACACATTTATAGTTGACGATTTCAACACCTCTCTCTCAACAACTGAGAGAACTATTGGATAAAAAATTAGCAAGTGTAAAGACGAACTCAACAACATCATCAACCAATAGGATTCAATCAGTATTTATAAGTAGCATACACAGTATTTAATGACTAACTTAATGTTACTCTAACGTTAGTGTAACTTGCCAGAAAGTTCAACTGGTATAAGCATTAAAATTCTGTAATGATACCATTGCTAAGATATGAGCCCTTTGCTCTTTCTCTGTCTTTTTTAATCACTCATGTCTGTACCATGTTTTGTGTTGCTGATGGGGGAAAACCAACTCTTTATGTGCTGTTGTATAGTGCCAAGCAAGTATAATTGGGAAAAGTGCTATGAGGAGCTAAAAAAAAATCAAATTGTTACATTTTTGCTGACTGCACAAAGAGGACCTAACATGAGAAGGAAAGTGCTGATTCTGGTATAGTTGGGAAGGAAACAGATTTCTGAAGCAAGGGACTTAAGGTTTACATCATGTGAAATCGATTGTGCATTGTCTTCTCTAAGTATTTTGAAGGAGGGCAAAACCCCAACTTTCTCTATTTGTTTGATAAAATAAAAAATACTTTGTAAAAGCAACAACAGCACACTGAAAAAGTTCTTCCCTGAAAAATGGCAAAACGCTTTCCAAGAGCACAGAACCGGCTGGCTTTTGGTTTAATTCAGCAATACTTCTATCCATTGGCAGAAATAACAGCATATTTCCTGCAGATCAAATTTGAAGTTTCTCTCAGAAAATATCTTGGGTTTTGCATATGCATATTCATAAAATGAAAATAACTTGATTTGCTGGCACTCTGGGCCTGGAGGCAGAGGGGTAGAGAGGGAGAGTAATATTGTTAGGAATTCAAGTAAAAGAGCAGGGCCAGAGAAAGCAAGAAAGTGAAGTAAAAACACAGGTGAAGGATGGACATTTGGGTTGATTCCAAGTCTTTGCTATTGTGAATAGTGCCGCAATAAACATACGTGTGCATGTGTCTTTGTAGTAGAATAATTTA
>NW_012115821.1:4206347-4230301 GCF_000951035.1 Colobus angolensis palliatus
TTTCCTTCCTTCCTTCTTTCTTTCCTTCTTTTTTTCTTTCTTCCTTTCATATATGAGACGGACATCACAGTTTTGATCCCTTGTCCCCCCCCCCCAGGCTGTCAGGCTGCAGTGGCTGCCTTTTTCCAAGACTACGGCTGCTGTTTGGTGGCAGGAAATGTTCCGTGCTGTCACTAGCCATGGAGTCCTACACCATTGTTTGTGAGTTTCTCTTAACACTACCCATACCTATGTAATGTCCCCTTCATAAAACTTAACTCAATTATCTCCTTTGAATATATTATGTGTTTCCTGCTGGGACACTAAACTAGAAAGTGAATTGGTCCTGATTGGTAAATCAGTTCCAGAAAGGTGACTTGAAGTGGAGGAAAGAGAATAGTAGCGATGATGGGAGAGAAACCTCCAAGACAACATGCTGCTATGGTCCTTGGCTGTCCTCTAGGAAAGCAGCACTACTCCCTAAGCCATCTGTCTTAGGTTACAGTGTTGCAGAAATTAAGAAAATGACATTGGGTGTCATTGGGAGCTTAGAAATGACAGGCAGTATGAAGTTAATGGAGTTATGGAAAGAACCCAGGATTGAGAGTCACACAAACCTGGGTCTGTTACTTAATATCTGTGTGGCCTAGAAAAAGTGACTTAAATCTTTGAACCTCACTTTTTTTCACATATTCAAAAAGATAATAGTATCCACATCTTGGTGATTTTGTGTGATGGTTAATTATTAAGATAGCAAAATGCATCTAGGACAGGGTCCAGAGCTTTCCAGTTTCTTGGTCAATGTTAGTTCCCTTCTTCCTTCTCTGCTTCCAGGTAACCAAACAAGTCATGGGATGCCAAGGCGTGGGAAAGTTTATGCTCCTACAGCAAAAAAGTGTTCAGTGGCATGATGGTGCTGCACTATTGCTTTACTAATAAGCGGCTATGGTGCACAGTACCCTGCACTGGCATCAGAACTAGATTAAAGATTTAGACAATCCACAAGGCCAGTTGATTTTTTGCAACATACTTGTCTTCTCTGAGCCCCAGTATCCCATAAGTAAAGTGAAGCATTTGGGCCAGATCAGCTCTTCCTAAAATATGAGTCACAGTCTGGAATTGAGAGGGAGACAAGGGCATAAGGAGGGGAGTACATTCCCCCTCAATTTCCAGAATGAAAAGATAGAAGGCAATAGAAATGACAGCAGTCCATTTAATTATCTGTAGCAAAAATAATGTGCTGGTAGGTCATAAGCTGGATACATTTGCAGATGTGTTTTGTTTGACCTGCATATTGGTGTTTCAAAATTTTGCATTATTCGACAACCTTTAAAAATCAGGAGACATGATATGAAAATTGAGATTGCCAGCTTCTCTCGAAAATCTAGTCGTATTCCCTCCCCTACTACACAGATTTCTACAGGGTAGTAGTGGTCAGGGCTGAGAAAGTGCTGCCACCTAAAGAAAGAACCTAAGCCCTCCTGTTGGTCACAGTCTTCATCTAGCCCACTTCTCCAGTATGTATGTTACCTGGCAGACTCTTGAGGACATTCGAATGCTTGTTGCTTAATAAATTAAGAAATGTAGGTTGCAATGTAAATGGTTCCAATAGATTAAAAATTGCCTTTTATCTTCACTAAAATAGAAAATAAAACTAAGCACCAAGGACACATTGGTATAATACAACTCAATACAAATCAACTAATAGCAATATATGGACCTTTATTGGAACTTAATACAAGCAAACTATAAAAAGCTAAAATAATTCATAAGGTACTCAGGGAAATTTGAACATTGAGTGAATATTTATGGTATTTGGAAACTACTCATATATTTGATGTTGTAACAGTGACACTGCTACTTTGGCTTTTTTACTGTTAATACATTTTATTTTTTGAGCAGTTTTAGGTTCACAGAGAGATTGAGCAGAAAGTGCAGTGAGTTCCTGTCTACCTCCTGCTCCCCGCCCATCCCATCCCACCGCCCCCCCACACACAACATACCCTGCTCTCTACATCCCACATTAGAGTATATGTTTAATGTAACCAACAAACCTACACTGACACACAATCTTCACCCAAAGTCCATAGTTTACATTACCGATCACTTAGTGTTGGATATTCTGTGTGTTTGGACAAATGTATAGTGACATGTATTCACATTAAAGTATGATGCAGAATAATTTAACTGCCCTAAACATCCTCTATGCTCTCTGTCTATTCAACTTTTCCTCTCACCTAACCTGTCAACCACAACACTTTTTTACCGCCTCTAGTTTTGTTTTTCTCTTTCGATATCAACTTGGCTATTCTGGGTATTTTGCCTCTCCTTAGAAACTTTAAAATCAGTTTGTAGATATCAACACTTGATCATGGTGTGTAATTATTTTTATACATTGTTGGATTGAATTTGCTAATATTTTGTTGAGGATTTTTGCACCTATGTATGTGTGAGGTATTACTGTATATGGTTTTTCCATGTAATATCTTTGTCTGATTTTTGCATTGAAGCAGTGTTGGCCTCTTAGACTGACTTAGAAACTATTCCCACTGTTTTAATCTTCTGGAAGAGATTGTAGAGAATTGGCATGATTTTTTTCCTTAAATGTTTGGTATAATTTAGCAGTGAACCCATCTGGGTCTGGTGCTTTTTATTTTGAAAGGTTATTAGTTATTGATTCAATGTCTTTAATAGATATTGGCTTATGATCACCTCTTTCTTCTTGTGCAAGATTTGACAAGTTGTATTCTTCAAGATATTGGGTCCATTTCATCTAGATTATCAAGTTGTCAGCATAGAACTGTTCATAATAACCTTTTATCATCATTTTAACATCAACGGGTTCTGTAGTAATGTCCCCTCTTTAATGTATGATACTAGCAATTTGTGTCATCTCTCTCTCTCTTAGCACAGCTAGAGGTTTTATTGATCTTTTCAAAGAACCAGTTATTCATTTCATTTATTTTCTTTAGTGACTTTGTGTTTTTCAATTTTGTTGATGTGCATTCTAGCTTTTATTATTTCTTTTCTTCTGCTTACTTTGGATTTAATTTGCTCTTCCTTTTCTATCTTCCTAAGGTGAAGGCTTAAATTATTGATTTGAGATTTTTCTTTTCTAATATGTGCAATACGAGTTGACTGATGGTGCTGTTGAGTTCAACCATGTCCTCCACCTTTTGGATCTGTCCCCTTCTAACAGAGGAGTGTTGGAGTCTCCAATTATAAGGGTGGACTCTCCTGTTTCTCCTTGCAATTCTATCAGTTTCTGTTTCAAGTATTTTGACACTCTGTCATTAGGCATACACACCTTAAAGACTGTTATGTCTTCTTGGAGCATTGACACTTTCATCATTATGTAACACCTCCTCTGTATTTCTGATAATTTTCCTTACTCTGAGGTCTTCTGTGTCTGAAATTAGTATAGCTACTGCCACTTCTTTTGATTGATGTTAGCATGGTGATATGGTTTGGTTGTATCCCCACCCAAATCTCATCTTGGATTGTAGCTCCCAATCTCTCCAATTTTGGGGACAGTAGTCTTCCCTGTGACCTCATTTCCCTGATGGGTCTGATGACCTCATTTCTTTGTACTTGTTAGGACAGAGTGGCAACTTTTATGTTTCTTACCTGCCAGATAAGCAACTGGAAATCTCTGTTTTTTAAAAAAGTTCTTATCTTTCTAAGATGACTGCTGAGATACATATAGATGAGATATGATACCTGGAATTTGCTTCAAAATAGTCTGGGAGGATGAAAAGAAACGGATGGGATGCAATTGAAACAAGATTGGTCATGACTTGATCTGAGAACCCAACAAAATCCATTGTTGAATCTGGGTGATAGCTATATTGGTGTTCATTACATTATTCTCTAAATGTTTGTATTTGTTTTTTCAAAATGTAGTTTTGAATTTTTCTCTTTTTCTACTCTGTGAACTTCGAATAACTATAGTTCTCTAAGAGGCCAGGTCCATTTTCTCTCTTCCTCCCACTCTAACCTCCCTCCCTTTTCTCCAAATACTTCAGAAAAGACAGACAAGGCTCACCAAAACGTCTTAAAAGGAAGAAAAATAACTCTACCCTAGCAGTAGTTCCCATACTTCAGTCCTTCACTTTCTTCATGCATATCTTGCATACCCCACTGTAGTATTTTCTCTAAAATTGTCTTTAACTTTGTTTCAGATTAAGTCCTTTTTTTTCACAATGTCCTGAGAATTTTATGCATGAAACCAAAGAGTTGTGGTTCTAGCAATATTTTAATACATATAAAAATGAATCTGTAGCCACTAAATAAAGTACATTGTTTCGGCTGGGCACAGTGGCTCATGCCTGTAAATCCCTGCACTTTGGGAGGCTGAGGCAGGTGGATCATGAGGTCAGGAGATCGAGACCATCCTGGCTAACACGGTGAAACCGCATCTCTACTAAAAATACTAAAACAAAATTAGCCAGGAGTGGTGGCACGCACCTGTAGCCCCAGCTACTCAGGAGGCTGAGGCAGGAGAATGGCACGAACCCGCGAGACAGAGCTTGCAGTGAGCCGAGATCACACCACTGCACTCCAGCCTGGGTGACAGAGCCAGACCCCATCTCAGAGAAAAAAAAAAAAAGGCATTGTTTCATGTACTTTATTTAATTATCTTGTGTTTTACCAGCCAATATGTGTGCCATGCTGCATGACTGCACTAGCTAAGTCATGGTCACAATCATGGAGAGAGGTGCACAGATTCCCAGTCCCCTCAAAAACTTAAGTCATGTTATACTTCCTCTTTCCTAGTCTAATATTTAGAAGATGATTAAATGGCAGAATGAGAATCTCTTACCTCTCCAATGTAGCACTTTGACTTATATGGGAATTTTCAGTAGAAATCACATGTATCTCACTGTGCAGATTCCCAATAGTGTCAAAGAATTCAGTTGTTGTCCTAAGCTGACCATCAAATGAGGGAGATATAAATCCATGTTTGCTTCTCGAGAGAGGTTAGATCTGTAACTAAAAGGGGATCTGCTGCTGTGGATTCACTTTGTTTTTAATTTAACTGAGAGGGAAACTGTATAAATTAATCACAGAGGATGGTATTTTGTTTCTGAATGTAGTCATGTAAAAATCGATGTACATATAAACGTGGCAATCCATTTCAACTGTGTCTTGGAGTCTCGGTTTCTCTTTCACCTCCTAGATTGAGTTTTCTTTCATTAGATCAGTGCTTTGGAGACCTTGAGGGGAAAAAAAGAGACAGGAGTGAAAGTTTGGGCTGTGATTAAATGTTATAGAACTGGAAAAATGACAAATATTTGTTTCTTTGGTCATTGCAATGCAACAGGAGCAGCAGCTGAGTGACTATAAGAAAATAAGTATACCAATCAATTGGTCAGGTACTACCACCATCATTAAAACCTGAGCATTCATTCTGAGAACCCAACAAAATCCATGAAATCCATGTAAAAAAATGCTTCTGAAAATTGAATGACTATTGAACACTGTAACTTTATAAAAAGCAACCAGAACAACTTCTGTAAATGCACAAGGCTTTTAAATTAGCTCTAAAATAACGAATGTCAGTTTTCAACCTTTTTAGAGCATTTTATATCAAAAAAATATGATGAATGTTGCATTATCATTTTTTACTCTGGCAAAAAAATATATATTATTCTCTGTAGACATTACAATGTAAAACAAAAATGCTTTTATTACCAGTAGCAATGATGTGACAAGCTTGATGAATGCAAGTTTAAGATTCCTTTGGGTTTTGGCATCCCTTCACACTTATTTTCATGTTACTAAGAGATTCTGTAGGTTTGACTAGCCATCATTTAAGAGCATCATTTAGTCTGAAATGACAGAAAGTAAAATGTTCTTAAGTGTCCAATTTTTCTCTTTTCCCTGAATGAGCTGCTAATGACAAAATGTAACATATTTTATTCATGTTGTCTTAGTGAAGAAATGGTCATTGCCAAACGATGACTATCAAACAGAGATGTTTTCACTTAACACTCATGAAAAAACTGCAACAGAAACCTGGCAACCCTGTTGTGTTTTGTGTTGTATTTTTAAGAGACTTGGATTGGCAGGTAAATTTTTCCAACTAAATGGGCCTTAAATATCCCCCATGTAAAACCTGGATGAGTTAGACTGAGCCAGCTACAAATGAGTTGGCTTATAGGCTAATTAGTGCATTGAAGACCGAAGCATGCCTTTAATGTTATTTCTTCAACTAGGGAGGTTTCTGAAATGGTGACAGTTGTGAACCTAGACGTAAATAATTAATGACAAAACAACTCATGGTTTTCCAAGCAGAATTTTCTTTGAAAGTTATGTGATCGTATTTGAAACACCACATAACAGCCACGTTAGGGATCACTAGGCTGGTTACAGTGAATTTTGAAATGTAAATAACCAGCTCAGATCCCTCTGGGTGTCTCAGAGGCTGAAATTTAACTCTTAGTTTGCCATTTGGCAAAACATGGCTTTTTGTTTATCTTTATAAAGAGTTCCAAGGAAATATTAGGCATCTCAAAGATTGTAAAAAGCAATGCTTACTATTGTTGGAACTTCTCATTTCTTTATTTAATTCATTTTTTAAAAATTTGTTTCCATTGTATGCTAACTATGATGCTACACATGGGGAACAATGGTAAACAAGACAGATAGGTCTCCTTTACTAGAGAAACTATGCCAACAGGGATTTAAATAATGAAAAATAAATAAGGCAGATTCACATAGCGAGAGAGTGGAAGAAAAGGATGGGAGGATAGGATGTTACTTTGGATAGAAGGGTCAGCAAAGGAATTTGTGTCCATGAGCAGTAACACTCGAAGTGTGTTCCCTGTACCGGTAGCATCTGCATCACCTGAGATCATGATGGAAATGCATATTCTTGAGTCCTACCCGTGACCTACTGAACTGGAAACTCTAGAAGGGGGCCCAGCTGTCTGATTTTAACATGCAACACCTCCCCCCATACACGGGTGACTGTGATGCGCTCTTGAAGTTTGAGTAGAACCTAACAATCTCATTTGAGCAAACTCTCTCGGTAAGTCTGATATATCATTGTACTTTGAAGTTCTTGTGAGTCTACCATTTCTATTCTACCTTCTTTTGACCACACGCCTCTTTCCCACACTCCCCTTAATTGCCCATTTCTTTGTTCTTCTTTACAACAAAATTCTCAAAGAGTCTAATTTATTTTCTTATAATCTCTCTTAATCCTTCTCCAATTAAGTTTACATCTATATTACTACATCAAAACCACTCAGGCCAAAGTCACCATTGACCTCACATTGCTAAATCCACAAGATTTCAGTCTTCATTTTACTTGAGTTATTCACAGCATTTGAACAAATTGACCTACATTCCTTCTTTAAGCACTTCCTTCCTTGGCTTTCTCTTTCTTTCCTAAAGTATCCATTCTGTTAACTACTTTTCTCTTCACCTGTAAACATTGCCACACCCCAGAGATTAGACCTCGGGCCTTTCAGCTACTCTATCTACAGTCAGTGGTTGCATTTAGTTTCATGTGTTTAGAAACCATCTATATGCTTTCAACCCCCAAACTTAGATCTCCACCATTGACTTTTCCCAAAACTTCATATTCCCACTTGTCATGTGGATGTTTAATTGGCATCTTAAACTTGACAAGACCATAATAGAATTTCTGATTCCCTCCCTGCAACCTGCTTCCCCATCTCAATAAATGACAGCTCTACCTTTTCTGAACAACTCTGGCTCCAAATCTTGGAGTTATCCTTGACTCTTTATTTTTTTTTTTTTTTTGCCCCAAATCTAATCTTTGATTATATCCTCCCTGTTGACATTGCTTTTAAAATATATCCAGAATTTAGGCCAGGCACAGTGGCTCACACCTGTAATCCCAGCACTTTGCGGGGCTGAGGCGGGTGGATCACCTGAGGTCAGGGCTTTGAGACCAGCCTGGCCAACGTGGTGAAACCCCATCTCTACTTAAAAAACACAAAAATTAGCCAGGAGTGGTAGCAGACATCTATAATCCCAGATACTCAGGAGGCTGAGGCATGAGAATTGCTTGAACCCGGAAGCCAGAAGTTGCACTGAGCTAAGATCACACCATGGCACTGGGTGACAGCGTGGGATTCTGTCTCAAAAAATAAAATAAAATAAAATAAAATAAAACATATCTAGAATCCAAATAGTTACCACTATCACCACTACTACCATTCTGGTCCAAGGCACCATCCTGTCTCATGTGTATAATTGCTCTAGCATCCTCATGTGCATTCCTGATCCCACATTGCTCCCTACAGTATAGTTTTTACCACCAGGCATTGTCATCCATCTTACTCAAACAAAAAGCCAATGTTTTCACCATCAACCACAAAAGACCACATAGCCTAGACCCTTTTAACTCTCTGAGCTTCTCTTCTATTACCCTCTCCCTCATTCCCTTCTCTCCACTCACATTGGCATCCTAGATTTCCTCAAACAGGCATGCTGCTGCCTCAGGGCCTTTATATTTGCCTTTCCAACTGCCTAGAGTGCTTTTCCCCTAGATAGCTTCATGGCTTGTCTATGACTCCCTTCATGTCAGCCCAAATGTTTTCCTAGCAGTGCCATATGCCCTGCTTCACTTTTCTCCATAAAATAGATAACCCTCTATATTTACTTATACATTGGTTTATCTGTATCTCCTCACTAAAATTACAAACACAGACTGTCTTGTTCCCTGCTTTATCTCCAGCGCCTAGAATAGTGCCTGGCTCATAAAAGGTTTTTAAATAAATATTTGTAGAAAGAGTTAATGTAATACTTCAGGTCTCAGATCAAATATCTACCACCTTAGCATGGATCAACCCATCCAAAACACCCTTCCACAGCCCCACTCTATAGCCCATCACCATGTTTATTTCTGTATTGCAATTGTGAGGCTATGTGCTATCTTCTTTAGAGTTTTATTTATTTATTCATATTGTCTCCCTCCCAAAGACACTAGGTTATATGCCCCATAGGGGCTAAGACCTCATCTGTCCTCCTAGTGCTTAGCGTAGCACCTAACACAGTGGTGCATTTCAAATATTCTTTAGTACAAGTGTGTAAAGAAATAAGGTGCTTCTCCATGCTCTCTTGATACTATCTTATTAAATCTTCATATTGAAACTTTGAGGGCAATGATGTCATATCTCTTCTATTTATGAGAATACTAGAGCGCAGCAAAGCTACTATCTTGCTCAAAATCACTCAGAGAGCAAATCACAAAACCCAAGTCAAACTCTAAGTCCACTCTCTTTCCATTGCATTGCTTTATAGGGAAACCAGCCAGGAGGACAATAGGATTCCTTTGACTTAATATTCTATTTTGATGATATTGGATATTTGAAGATATTTGGACTAAGACGTTAATCATCAGTAATGTTTTTATGGCCACCCCTATTACTTTACTATGACTTTAAAAGAGGAATTTAATATTTTAACCCAAATGAATAATAAAGAAATGTAGACTTACGGAAGAAAAATGTTTGGAGAAATAAAGCCTTTATTTATTTTAATGACTCCAAAGTCATGGCTAATTTTTTGTACCACATCTAAAGAATGATGGGGTAGTGGAGAAAATATTAAATTCAGAATCCAGGTCTGTCACAGATTATACTTCAGAAGAATATAATCACCTCTCTGAGTGACCATTTCCTCACCTAAAAAGTGAAGATAATGCCTATTTCAGAGAACTGCAGAAATAAGAGCAATTGCAGTAAGTATGCCAAACTGTCTGTTGTCACCTCAACATCCTTGTCTTCCCCTTCCGTGGTGTCCTCTACATTGCAAAGAAGTCAGAACCATAATTTCCAGAATTTCCTTCATGGAATGTCTCCAGGTTGGATTCTGCCAGAGAGAAGTACTTGTACAAGATTTGGAAACCAGAAAGGAGAATTAGGCCATTATCATAAAGAGGCATCGCAGCACAGGAAAGGTTGGCAGTGGCTTCTGGGGGCACCTGTGTGCATCCCCCACTTCAGTGCTGTGGACACTTGCAGTGGTGGGAGGTGTCTGCTGGAGACTTTCTCCCCTAGAAGGCAGGTTGAACAGTGCAGTAGGGATTCCTGCAGCATCCTGGAGCTCTTGAGAGTTACAGCAGCTTTCAATGGGTGTCTAGACCCGGTGAGCTCAAGGCTGCTGACTGAGATGATTAGAAATATCTCTCCTGACCATTGACCTTTGCTACCACTTCTCTATTTCCCTAAATTAAAAGTCTTTATACTTGGAACACATTGAGTGGCTTCTGCGTATTTGATGAAACCCAAATCATAAATAATGGTAACAACATATACATATTGAATACTGCCCATGGGCCGGGCATAGTGCATCTTCTTATTGAATTGCCCTGTAAATAATAGATATTATGAGGCCCATTTAGTTGATGAGGAAACAGAAGCTTATAGAGATACTTGCTCTCAGTCACACAATTTATGAGCACCAAATAGGGATTATACAAGAAAGCACATTAGAAACTGAAAAGCTCTGTACTGATGGGAGATATTTAACTCTGTATCCTTTCCTGGTAGAATTTCCCACAAGAGTGAAAATAAATCCCTGTCTGTTCAGGGACAGAGACCTCAATGTTCTCTATTCTAACATTTCTCAATCTGGCACCATTAACGTTTTGGGCTAGTTCATTCTTTGCTGTGTGGGCAGTTGGCAGGGGTGGGGGTGGGGCAGTGGTTCCCTTGTATATGGTAAAAGGGTGAGCAGAATTCCTGGGCTCTACCCACAAAATACTAGGAGCACCCCCCACGGGTGACAACAAAATGCCTCTGGTGCTGTCAAATGTTCCCTGGGGAGTGGGGTGGCAAAATACCCCCCAGCTCTGCCTCCATGAGAATCACTGCGTTGTAATCTTCCTGCTAGGCATCTAGAATTGTAAGGGCCACAGATCTAGCCTCCCGTGAAACACCCTACCCTAGGTTTCTGTGCTCTCTAGCAGTAAACGATTCCTGCAGGGAGGCATATGCTTTCACAACATCACAAAAAAAAAAAAAAAAAAATGCAGATTATTGTGTTTAGTATGATATCATTTGGTTTAAAATATATTAAAACCTACCTACAGCAAAAGATATGAAAGTATTCATACCAACCTGTTCACATTTGTTACCTCAAGGATATGGGCAGTACAAAAGACAATGAGATTTTTTTGTGTTTCTGCTGTGGTTTAACTTATTAGAATGAGCAAATTTTACTTTTTCAAATATTTTTATCCATGATAATTAAACATTCAGTAAACATTAGCGCATCCCGTATGTGCAGACCCTAAGCTAGACACAGTAAAATAGATCAAAATGAAGCACATAAAGCCCCTTCAAAAGCCACCAATCCTTTCTGCAAAACTCAGGAGGTTTGAAAATCTGAGTGGTTAGGTATTTCAGGAATAGGCACCCAAGGTTATGGCCCTAAAGTAAAGCATCAAGCAAGACGCTAATTCTGGGTACATCATTTCCTTGCATCCTAGCCACCCCCAATCAATGCCTTTCTTGATTACTTTGTACCTCACCATGACATTTACTGAGACCCAAATCATAGGCAACAGAACTTCCATTCTCCACATCCAAAGAGCAGACAATTTCCTCTCCTCACTTACTCCAACCATATTCTCCACTCCAAAAAGAACAGGATAAGGTCTGCCCCAATAGAAAGCAAAAGGAGTTGTAAATATGTATGTTCCCTCATTGAATTAACAACATCAGGCACTAGGGTTGTAAGTTCTTTGTATTAATATTACTCAACTCTGGAAGCTTGTAGACACCCAGTAGTACAATGTCTCTCAAACTAATTGAATAAAAATCACCTGGGACTCACACAAGATGAACAGAATCTGAATATGTGAGTGGGAGGCAGTGGTGGTGTAGAAATCTGATTTTTAACAACTACTCAGGGAGATATTTTTGCACAGAAAGTATAATATCTTCTATACAGTATGCATTCAATAAATATTTTTTAGTTGTTTTGAATTGATTCAGATGAAAAGCCAGTGAATCTTTCCTCGAATGGTAAAGTATAAAGAGATGCTGAGTAGAAAAACTCTGAGTTGTCAAGCTAGGCATTTTCCTCCATAAACCTCTGTGATTTGGGTAAAAGCAGAGTAGCTTTAAAATTAAAGAGCAGTTTTAAAGGCCTTTAGAAATGGATATGACTTTCATCACAGCAAATGGCCCCACACTCTAGTAGACTTTGGAATTTAAGTCTAACATCTGGACAAACTATTAGTCAACTCTATTCCTCTGAGAAGTGTTTGAGAGCAAATGATTATTAAAAACATCACCAGAAGGTCATTTTATCACCTTCCTAATTTCATTTTAGAGGATCTAAATTTCCTTCCACCAGGATGTTTGCCTGGAGCAATCAAATCATCTCTGCGCCAGCCAGGTGAAGGGGACTGATATGCGAACACACTTCTAAGATCATCTGAGCTTTCAAGTTTTAAGTCATTGAAAGTTTCAAGCCATGTTCTAACTCAAAAGGGATGTGCTATAAATTATGATATGCAAAGGAGAAACAGGAGGGTCTCTTTAAACAAACTCGAAAAGGAAAATAGCTACAACAAATGAAAAGGAGATTTTAGCACACAACAAACAGGAGGAAATAGGTTTAAAATGGTAAATAAACATTAATTAGTCCTTATAAGAAGGCTGTTAAATTTAATTCATACCAAAAGGATGAAATTTGGAGGAAAGGGTACACTAAAGGCTTTGTTTTAAATTATAAATTTTCATCTAAAGAACAAATTGTCTTAAAGGCTCCATTATATTACTCAGCACTGTTTTCACTTTATGGAATATTTTGCATTATATTTTAATTAAAGTTATAATTACAGAACTAAATATAATTAGCTTCTTTCTTCAAAAGAAATTGGAAGTGAACTTACTTTATTAAATTTTCAATTTGTTTCTTGCAGTGTTACATAGTTTATTCTAATTAATTGAAGGAGAACTCATAAATATTTTATCAACATGGGGATGTGATTAAAAACTCAAGAATTTTTCCCTTACTTTTTAATTTTATACCCCCTAATTTTTGGCTCGTGCTCAAAGGTATACAGATGATGTAGAAGGTTGAAGTCCCTCATTGTATTCCCTTTCAACCTGATGCTTAGTTCCCAGGTTGGTTGGAGCATTTATTCCCTCATTTTCTTTCCTTTTGGGTCAGCATTTTGCAGCCTTCCCAAGGAAGAAAGGTGATTATCAGGCTTTTTACATCTTTCCAGAATGGATACAATAATGGACATCATGTCCCCGACTGTTATATTTCTGCCTATCTTATCGCCATCTTCCCAACCTCAGTGCTCCACAAAGACAAGTACTTCATATTTGTGTCATTGACTGTCCACGCACAACACTACAAACAGCATGCAGAACACAGTAAGTGCTCAATAAATGATGGTTGAGTCAATGAACAGACTCAAAATTTCCAAAATTTGTCCCCCTGAAGACTAGTTCTGAATCATGCTTATAGTAAATATTCATTCAAAAAATTCCATGTCAGAGGGTTTAAGATAACTGACTATAGATGCTGGACATCAGTTCTCCCTAGAAAGAACAAAAATAATGAATAATCATACCTCAAATAGAATATCAAAGAGAGAACACTAGAACCCAGTGGAGGGCTCACAGGAAAAACCTGAAGCACAGAAAAAGAAGAGAAAAGCCAACTTAGTCATAATCAGCTAGAAGCTTGGAGGGACTCAGTATTGGAGGTAAAGGTAAGTGTGAGTGTTTCAGTAGCCCTCATCCCTACTGCAGACTTCTAGGATCGGAACTATGGGAGAGCTCCTCTGTCCTCATGACTGCACTAGTATGGGTGGTAGTTTGGAGAATACTGGAGAGCATTGCACCAGACTGTAAACTCATACTGGGTCACTCACCCAACACCAGACTCACTGACTGCAGCAGGATGCCCCTGTGACAGCACAGCTGTCAGGGACTGTATCCTGCCCTAGGAACCTCAACTCTGGTATCTTCATATTCCAGGAGCTCCCTCTGACATTACCCAGTGCCCAGTAGGAGGGCTGCAGCAACACTGCTAGCTGGACCTAAAGGAGTTGCAGGATTCCCAGCACTGTAGCCCTCAGGTAGTGCTACTTCTTGGGGGGAAAGATGAGGACAGCACACCAAAAGGGCAGCCCCTGGGATAAAGAAAATGAAAGGACTTTCTAGAGCCCAAGAGCTCCCTGCATGGGGCTGTGAAAGTGAGTCCACTTCCAGCAGGAGCACAAATTCTGTGCTCCGTTCTCAAAGAGAGAAATTCCCTCCGACCAGCTGAGCAGCCTCTGTGCTACAGCCCAGGCATAGAGAAGGAGACCCCTGTTTCTCCTCCACACAACACTCCAGGCATAGCCACTGCTACAACCACAGGAAGTTGGCACAAACTAGCCAGAGTGCTGCCTCTCTCAGGCTGTGAGTGATGACTGTCACTCCACTGGTGGAATAGTCTCTTAGCCTGGACTTAAAGGAAAGGAAAGGCCCCCTGCCCCAACTAGGTAGCCCACTAGGAGGTCCTCTAGTGCTGCCACCACAAAGAGCAGGTGAGCCTGAGAGCTCCTTGTTTGGGGCAGTAAAAAGTGACTCTGCCTTCAACAGTCATACAAACTCTATGCTGGGCTTTGCAGATAAAGAGTGAAGTCCCCCACCACTGGCCAGACAGTCTCTGCTCACTCTGACTCATGAGTAGACAATAAGAGAATAAGTGTGCTCCACACACTTCTGCAGGAACAGCCACTGCTGCTGCTCAAGGAGGCTGGTGTGGATGAACTAGAGTATGTTCTATCTGGGACTCTGAGGGACGACTATGACCCCACTGGCAGGATGACCTCAGCCCAGGAGTGCACAAAGGGTGGTGTCTTTCCCTCCTTCTGCACAGAAATGCAGCACTGCTGCCCTAGAGAGTAACACAGGCTGAAAGCCGAGTGTTTGGGGCTGTGGGTAGAGACTCCACACTGCACGCACTGCCAGCTGCCACAGAGATTTAGTGTTGAGTTGCTGGAGTGGCATCTCCTGTGGTCCTGGGCTACACTGCAGCCTAAAAGCAAACTGCAGTGTCGAACCTAACTGACTATTTTGAACACTGGGGCAGGGGTGTGAAAGGGAGGAAGACCTCATTCCTGACTGCCAAGGAAGAGGCACTGATACTGTCCCTCACTCCCAGTACAGAGACCTCAGGGCAGCAGTGATCACTCATCACTCAAATATTTGGTCTAACACTCCTTTGCCACCCCTGTCAGGGCTGGTACTTACCTTGAGGGACGTCAAGTCTTTCCTGGTTGGCTCTGCCCACCTTTGCCACCCACTCCTAGACAAAGGGGCAGGACCTAGGCCTTGAGTCCTCTAGGGCCTAATCCAACAACTGGGACAACAGAATACTACTCTCAGTTTACGAAGATCAAGCACAAACCTACTGCTACCACCACAGCTGGGTTTTACTAGCAAGCGCCAACTACTGGCCTAGAGGTCAACCCACACAGTCCATTACAACATCTGCTGACACAACTGCACAGTGCTCAGGAATGAGACAAGCCTCTTAGGACCTCTACTACCACCATTGCCTGTGCCACTCCAGCTACCCAGGATGCCATGAATCCAGTCACACACTCAGTACACTGCTCCTACAACTGGCATTTGAGAAAACCACCATACTAAGGCTATTCATAACCAAGGAAATCATACAGTCTTCATTACCAAATGCACCCATAAGCAAAGTCAACAGCCCTACTCAAAATACTTCATAATCATATCCTCAAGGAAAGAAAGTCCTGCCCCAATGAAAGTTAAATTCAAAAATAAGAAGAGACTGTTTCTCCAGATGTGAAGAAATCAGCATAATAATTCTGAAAGTATGAAAACCCTAGGTGTTATGACACTCCCAAAGGAATATAGTCATTCTCTAGCAATGGATCCTGACTAAAAGGAAACTTCTAAAATGCCAGAGAACGAATTCAAAATATTCACTTTAAATATGCTTAAGGAGATACAAGAGAAATCTGAAAACTAATACAAAGGAATCAGAAAATCAATTCAGGATATGAATGAGAAATTTACCAAGGAGATAGATACCTTTTTTAAAAAAGCAAAACTTCTGGAAAAAATAAAAGAAAATCACTGAAGGAACTGCAAAACACAGTTGAAAGCTTCAAGAGTAGACTAGACCAAGCGTAAGAGAGAATATTAGAACCTGAAACACATCTTTTGAATTAATCCAATCAGACAAGAATAAATAAAAGAGAATTTTCAAAAGAATGAACAAAGCCTTCAAGAAGCATGGGACTATGAAATGACCAAACTTATGAATCACCGGTATTCCTAAGGAAGAAGAAAAAGTTCAAAGTTTAGAAAACCTATTTTAAAATACAATAGCCAAAAATATCCCTAGTCTATCAAGAGATTTAGACATTCTAGGATGAAAGGCTCAAAGAACACCAGAAAAATACATTACAAGATGTACTTCACTAGAAAAGTCATCACACTATCTAAAGTTCATGTGAAGGAAAAAATCCTAAATTCACCAAGAGAACATTTTCTAGTCAGCTATAAAGGAAGCCCCATAAGACTAACAGTGAACTTCTCATCAAAAACCTTTCAAAAGTCCAGGCACGGTGGCCCACGCCTGTAATCCTAGCACTTTGGGAGGCCAAGGCAGGTGGATAACTTGAGGTCAGGAGTTCAAAACCAACCTGGCCAACATGGTGAAACTCTGCCTCTACTGAAAAAAAAAATAACCAGGCATGGTGGTGGGCACCTGTAATCCCAGCTATTTGGGAGGCTGAGGCAGGAGAATTGCTGGAACCCAGGAGGCAGAGGTCGCAGTGAGCCGAGATCACACCACTGCATTCAGCCTGAGTGACAGAGTGACACTTCGTCCCGAAAAAAAAAAAAACTTTCAATGCAGAAGAGATTGGGACCCTATTTTCAAAGTGCTCAAAGAAAAACAAAAATTTCCAACCATGAATTTTATGTCCTTCAAGAAGAAGCTTCATAAATGAGGGAGAAATAACGTATATCCCAAAGAAGCAAATGCTGAGGAAATTTGTCACCATTAGACCAGTCTTACAAAAAATGCGCAGTGGAGTACAAAACATGGAAACAAAAGGTCAGTATTTGCCATCATAAAAGCACAGGAAAGTATAAAATTATCAAGACTTTTTTGTTGTTGTTTTTGAGACAGAGTTTCACTCTTGTTGCCCAGGCTAGAGTGCAATGGTGCAACCTCGGCTCACCACAACCTCCACCTCCGGGGTTCAAGCAATTCTCCTGCCTCAGCCTCCCAAGTAGCTGGGATTACAGGCATGAGCCACTGTGCCCAGCCTAAAAGTCTTATTAAATAATTACACAAAGGAGAAAGAGAAAGAAATCAAGTGGCAATACAACAACACTCCACTTAATCACAAAGACAAACAGAAAAAAAAAAAAAAAGAATCTATAGAACAACTAGATAACAATTAACATTATGACAGGAACAAAACCTCACATATCAATATTAACCTTGAAAGTAAATGGATTAAATCCTTCACTTAAAAGATATGGATTGGCAGAATAAATTTTTTTAAATGAATGAACTATATTCTACTTTCAAGAAACTCACCTTATAGCTAAATATATTTATAGACTGAAGGTAAAGGAGTGGAAAAAGATATTCCAAATAAATGAAAATCTAAAGTCCTAAGGTGAGCAGGAGTAGCTGTATCCATATCTGATAATATAAACATTAAATTAACAATGTAAAAAAAGATAAAGAAGGTCATTATAAAACGATAAATTAAACAAGAATATATAACAATCCTAAATATATATGCATGCAACATGAGAGCACACAGACTTATAAAACAAAGATTACTAGACCTAAAGAAAGAGATAGACAGTAATACTAATAGTGAGGGACTTCAACACCTCACTCATAGTATTAGACAAATCATTTAGACAGAAAATCAAGAAAAAAACACTAGATTTAAATTGGGCCATAGACCAAATAAACATAACAGTTAATACAGAACACTCTCCCCAACCACTATAAGACATATATTCTTTTCATCAGCACATGGAACATTTTCCAAGATAGACCATACATTAGGCCACAGGTCAAGTTTTAACACATTTTTTAAATCAAAATTATATCATATATCTTCTCAGACCACAGCAGAATAAAACTAGAAATTAATACCAAGTGGAACTCTGTAAACTACGAAATTAAACAACTCCTGAACAATGTTTGGGTAAACAATGAAATTAAGACAGAAATTAAAACATGTTTTGAAATGAGTGAAAATGGAAATACAAAATACCAAAACCTCTGGGATACAGCAAAAGCAGTGATAAGAGGGAAGTTTATAGTGTTAAATGCCTACATCAAATAAAAATAATCACAAATTAACAACCTAATGTTGCACCTCAAGGAACTAGGAAAACAGAACAAAGCAAACTCAAAGCTGGCTGAAGAAAGAAATAACAAAGATCAGAACTAAATGAAATTGAGACCAAAAAAAGATACAAAGATGAACAAAATAAAAAAAAATTATTTGAAAAGATAAACAAAATTGATAAGCTACTAGCTAGACTAACAAAAGGAGAACCACATGAATAAAGTCAAAAATGAATAAGGAGACATTACAAGTGACATCACAGAAATACAAAAGATCATCAGAAACTATGATGAAGTACTACATGCTCACAAACTGGATAACCTAGAGGAAATTAATAAATTCCTGGAAACATACAACCTCCCAAGATTAAAGCAGAAAGAAACAGAAATCCTGAATGGACCAATAATGAGTAATTAGATTGAATCAGTAATGTAAAAAAAAATCTCCCAATGACAACAACAAAAATCCCAGGAACAGATGAATTCATAGTCAAATTCTACCAAATGTACAAAGAACGGTAGCACACCCAGACTTATAAAACAAAGATTACTAGACCTAAGGAAAGAGGTAGACAGTAATAATGCCAGTCCTCTCAAAACTGTTCCAAAAGATCAAGGAGGAGGAAATCCTCCCTAACTCATTCTACCAAGCCAATATTACCCTGATACCAAAGCCAGACAATGACACACACACATAAACACACAACTAGAGACCAATATCCCTGATAAATATAGATGCAAAAATCTTCAACAAAATACTAGCAAACTGAATCCAACAGCACATCAAGAAGATAATACACCAACATCAAGGGAGTTTTATTTCGACGATGCAAGGATGGTTCAACACATGCAAATTGATACATGTGATTCATCATATGAACAGAATTAAGGACAATGACCATATGACCATTTCAATAACTGCAGAAAAAGCTTCTGATAAAATTAAGAACTGCTTCATGATAAAATTATTCAACAACATAGGCATTGAAGAAACATACCTCAATATAATAAAAGTCATATATGACAAACCCATAGCCAACATCATACTAAATGGGGAAAAGTTGAAAGAAATGCCCCTAAAAAGTTGAACAGACAAGAATACCCACTTTTACCATTCCAATTTAGTACAGTACTGGGTGTCCTAGCCAGAGAAAACAGGCAACAGAAAGAAATAAAAGACATCAAAATTGAAAAAAAGCAAGTCTAATTATCTCTGTTCACTGACAATATGAGCTTGTACCTAGAAATTCTAAGGACATCTCCAGAAACCTCTGAGATTTGCTAAGTTAATTAAGTGAGGTTTCAAGATACAAAATCAATATACAAAGTCAGTAGCATTTCTGTACAACGATAATAATCAATCTGAGGACTGAATCAAGAAGTCAATCATATTTATAATAGCTACAAAAAAAAAATCTAGTAAAATGTTTAACCAAGGAGCTGAAAGGTCTCTGCAAGGAAAACTATAAAACACTGATGAAAGAAATTATAGATGTTGCAAAAACAAATGGAAAAACATCTCATGCTCATGAATTGGGAGAATCAATATTATTAAAATAACCATGCTATTCAAAGCATTCTACAGATATGATGTGATCCCTATTACAATACCAGGGTTATTTTTCACTGAATTAGAAAAAAAAAGAATCCTAAAATTATTATGGAACCAAAAAAATAGCCTGAATAACAGAAGTATTCCTAAGTAAAAAGGACAAAGCTAGAAGCATCACATTAATTCACCTGACATTGCGTAACAAGGCTATGGCAAACAAAACAGCATGGTACTGTAGTACATACAAACACATAGATCAATGGGAGAGAATAAAATGTGCAGAAATAATGTCACATATCTATAGTAATCTGATCTTTGATAAAGTTGGCAAAAACTTACACTGGATAAAGGACACCCTTTTCAATATTTGTGCTGGGGAAATTGAATTGCCATATGCAGAAGAATAAAACTGGGTCCCTATTTTTCACTACATACAAAAATCAGCTCTAGAAGGATTAAATACATAAATGTAAGGCCTGAAACTATAAAAGTACTAAAAGAAAATCTAGGAAAAACTCTATAAACATTGTTATAGGCAAAGAATGAATGACTATGACCTCAAAAGCACAAGCAACAAAAACAAAAATGGACAAATGAGACTTCATTAAACTAAAAATCTTCTGCACAGCAAAATAAATGACGGACAGAGTGAAAGACAACTTGTAGAATGGGAGAAAATGTTTGCAAACCATGCATCTGACAGGGGACTAATATCCAGAATATACAAGGAAGTCAAACAACAACAAATCCCCAAATAGCCCCATTAAAAAGTAGGCAAAAAACATGAACAGACATTTTCCAAAAGAAGACACACAAATGGCCAACAAGCATATGAAAAAAAATCCTTAATATCACTAATCATCAGGAAAATGCTAATTAAAACCACAATGAGATATCATCTTACACCAGTCAGAATAACTATTTTTTAAAAATTCAAAAATGACACATGTTGGCAAGGATGTGGAGCAAGTAGAATGCTTATGCACTGTTAGCGGGAATGTAAATTAGTATAATCTATAAAAAAATGCATGGAGATTCCTCAAATAACTAAAAATAGAACAACCATTTGGTCCAGCAATCCTACCACTGGATTTCTGCCCAAAGGAAAAGAAATCATTACATCAAAAAGATATCTGAACTCAAACATTTATCACAGTACTATTTATAACAGCAAAGATATGAAATCAACCTAAGCTCCATAAACAGATGATTGGATAAAGAAAACATTATATATATACACACACACACACAATGAAATACTATTCAGTCACAATAAGAATGAAATTATGTCTTTTGCAGCAACATGGATGGAATTGGAGCCTTAAGTGAAACAACTCAGAAAAAGAAAGTCAAATACTGCATGTTCTCACTTCTAAGGGGGAGCTAAATAATTTCTACACTTGGACATTGAATAGAATAATATACACTGGTGGCCAGGCACAGTGGCACATGCCTGTAATCCCAGCACTTTGGGAGGCCAAGGCAGGCAGATCACCTGAGGTCAGGAGTTCAGTACCAGCCTGGCCAACATGGCAAAAGCCCATCTCTGCTAAAAATAAAAAATCAGCCAGGCATGGTGGTAGGTGCCTGTAATCCCAGCTACTGGGGAGGCTGAGGCAAGACAATCACTTGAACCCGGGAGGCAGAGGTTGCAGTGAGTCCAGACTGTGCCACTGCACTCTAACCTGGGCAACAGAGTGAGACCATATCTCAAAAAAAAAAAAGAAAAAGGAAAAGAAACTGAATGTGGAAGAGGCATGGTGGTAGGTGCCTGTAATCCCAGCTACTGGGGAGGCTGAGGCAAGACAATCACTTGAACCCAGGAGGCAGAGGTTGCAGTGAGTCCAGACTGTGCCACTGCACTCTAGCCTGGGAGACAGAGCGAGACTTTGTCTCAAAAAAAAAAGTACATCTTGTTCCAAGAAAGCTACTTTTCCTTCAAACACTTTGAGGTGTAAAGGCAGGATTTACTACCCTATGTCCTGAAGGCAGAGGAGGAGAGGAAGAGGAGGAGAGGAAGAGGAGAGGAAGGCAGAGGAGGAGAGGAAGAAACAGAGGCTGTAACCCTTTGATGATTTTCTGGGATCCTACAGTTAGATGGGATGGGATATGGCCTCCTGCCCTAGGAAATCAGATTCTAGGATGCTATTCTAAGAAAACAAAAAAATCCCCTGGAATCATATTATCCTCTGAAAACTAGTGCCACATTTTCCTGTTGATACTATACTCATCAACTTCAGTTCACAGTCAAAATTCAGTTATCCTGTTAATCTTGCTCATTTTGGCAGGCACAAAAATACACATGTTTGTATGGAGCCAAGCAAGTTTTCCAGATCTTGGGATCCTCTGGAAATATTTTTTCAGTTGTTGAAAAGGAACTTGCAAGAAAGCATATATTTTCAGCACCTGTCCCAGGAACAGCATGTGAAAGTGGCATTAAACTTATTTCTACACTAGGTGACCAGGGACTCCCTGCTGGGTAATCAGAGATGCAGGTCGATCTCTGTCGTCCCTGCTTCACTGGGGTTTATTGCCAGGGCGGAGACAGTCTCAGCTCATGGATCAGAAGAATGGTCTGTACACACAGACAGCTCCCACCCTCCTGTTCTGGCGCTGGGCTATTCTTCACGGCCACATTTTACACTGAGAAACTCTTCATGAATTTTCAGCCTGGAAGACGATGGGCCCATTTAATGTTCTAACCATATAGAGTGCCTGAATTTCCAAGATCTCCAACTGCTTTTCACTTACTACCCTGGAAAAAACCACAGTAACATCCATTATGAAGACAAGAACTCCACAAATCTCCTTGCTGGCTGGGGAGCAGGGGGTCTCATAATTCTGTATCTGGCCAGGCACTGTCCTTGGCTGCATGTCGATTTTGGCATCAGAGGCAGCTGCCTCCAAGCCCTTGTACTGCCATTTCAAGTTGTATTCTTAGGCAGATCTTTTCATCTTTTTGATACTTCCTTTCCTCCTTTGTAAGATGAGGAAGATAATACCTTGCAGTGTACTTGTGGTGATTAAAGATGGCATGTACACACATGCCGCCAGGCACACTGTAGAACCACACGAGTTCTAGCTGTCATACTCCAGGCCTGGGCTAGACCGTTGTCAGAACGTTAAGTTTCATATTGTTCCCACTAATCAAAATACTCTCACCGCCACCACTACTGCTATTACTACTTCTACCTACTAAGCATTGAGCACTTACTTACTTGTGCTAGGAATTTTACTAGGTACTTTGCTGCATAACCTTGGTTTGTTTTGTACTTTAAGGACCCCATAAGATAGGCACTATTTTTAGCCCCACTTTGTAACTGAGATAAATGAGGCATGAAGAGGTTACATTGCTCATGGTCACAGAGGAAGTGTCTAACCCTGGCTCTGTCTCACCCAAAGTTACTGGTCTGAAAACGATGCCACACCTGTTCTAGAAAATGAACCAAACCTGCACCCCACCCCCCAAAGCTGTCCCTGCCCACTCCACCCCCCCACCCTGCCCCAATCCTTAGAACTACCTATCTTCTTTGTATTCATCGCTCTTCCAAGCAGGAGTCCATCAGCACTGCAGGTTGAGCACAACATACTAGCTTTCGGGTTGGACACCAGCTGCTGAAACAGGCCCTTCGATCTGTAGTACTCCCCAGAATTGCCTCTGATCCTTGCCTAAGAACCATCCCAGGATTTCAGATCAAGATGTCTGAGGCAGGCCCGATTCTAGGTATTTTTTGAAAAAATTTGTTACGGGTGACAGGGTGTGGTGGCTCACATCTGCAGTCCCAGCATTTTGAGAGGCTGAGGTGGGAGGATTGCTTGAGGCCAAGAGGTCAAGACCAGCCTGGGCAACATAGTGAGATCCTAGTCTCTACAAAAAAATAAAAATAAAAAATTGGCTGGTTTTAGTGGCACGCACTTGGAGTCTCAGCTACTGAAGAGTCTAAAGCAGGAGGATCCCTTGAGCCCAGGAGTTTGAGGCTGCAGTGAGCTATGATTGCGTCACTACTCTCCAGCCTGTGTGACAGAGAGAGACTCCGTCTCTAAAAAAATAAACCAATTG
>NW_012115821.1:4231934-4236916 GCF_000951035.1 Colobus angolensis palliatus
AAATAAATAAATAAAATAAAATAAAATAAAATAAAAAAAATATATATATATGGTGTGTGTGTACATACACACACACACACATTGGAGACTTGGAAGGGTGGGTGGGTAGGTGGGAAGGCAGTGAGGCATAAGAAATTACTTAATGGGTACAATGTGTGTTATTCAGGTGATGGTTACACTAAAAGCTCAAATTTCACCACTACACAAAATATCCATGTACATATAACAAAACTACACTGTTACCCTTGAAATTTATACAAATAAAAAATAATTCCATGTCAGGAAACCATAGTTTCTTGACAGAAAGACTTCCAAGAAGAGATCAGACATATAATGTTATCCATACTTATTTAACCAGAAACAGCTTTTTCCCTGCACTCAGCTCATGGGACCAATGTCCAGCAGAACATACATTGTGAAATTCTGCCATCTGTCTTAATGGCTTTGAGCAGGGTGGGGGAAAATTATACCTAAGTATTTGGGAGTGCAGTTAGTCATGTCCCCTAGTTCATTGTATATAACCATCAATGATCCCTGGGGCAAAACCCTATTTTGATCAATTGATCAATAAGTTCCCCTTTAACTTCATTCTCTTCTGCTTCCCCTATAGGCAACCATATCACTGTGTTTAATGTGCACATTTTCATTCATATATATTCTTATGTTGGGCCGGCAAAGGAGTGGAGGGGACGAGGAAGGAACTGACACCCTACAATATTCCTTTTTGTATATAGTTTTGACTTTCTGAAGCCTTTAATCTTCTATATAATACAAATAACTAAATCATTAAGGGTGGAAGGAGGAGGGGACTAAAACTGAAAGTAAAGTGAACCACATGAATTCAATCATATTTCAAAGGAATGCTATAACTGCTCTTAAGTGGAACAGAAAGAAAGGAGAGAGGAAGAGATGGAGGGAGGAAAAGAGAGAGAGAAAGAACAAGAGAATAAAAAATAAAAAGAGAGAAAGGAAGAAATGAAGGAAGGGAGGGAAGAAAGAAAGGAGGGAGAGAAAAAAGATAAAGAAATAAAGGAAGAAAGGAAAAAAAATCCAAGTAATTGACCATACACCCTCAGTGTGCAGCAGAGTAGAGTAGGGTGGTAACAAGAATTGTAAACAAACCCTGAACTCCTTTGGATAAACTTTTTTTGGTAATGGTGTGGGAAAAGTTGTGAAATTATTTTAGATGTATTAGAGGGTTGAGCAAATGAATCAATTTAGGAGCCAGGGTTCTCAATGAGAAAGAAGGTACATACAAATATGAAATGGCGGAAGACAAGAAAGAGCCACATAGGGATGGTTTGAAAATTGTGAGTATTGGTGTGAATTCAAAATTTCAAAGATATATAGATATATGTACATGCGCATGAATATGTGTACATGTTTAAGTATATATGTATGCATATGCAAGTGTGTATATATAAATATGTCTCTGTATAGAGCATGTATTTCCTAGTTCTGTACATTGAAAGGGTCAAAATGCCACACCCAGTAACAATGAGCACACCTAGTACCTAGAGCTTGCTATCTAATATCATTCCCCACTAAAAGGAACCAGGACTCCTTGGAGAAGTGGCTGATTCCAGGGCTTGGGTAAATAGGTGTAAGATGAGCCTGGAGCATCTTGGTATGCTATCAAGTAAGTGCTCAAAGAATTGATGGGAGAATGCCCAAGGATACAGACGCCAGCTTAAAGGAGCTCCCACCAGCCAAATATGGGGTAATTTCAACTCCGCAATAATTAACTGATCTATTAAAAACCATTTGGGGAATAAAGAAATGTATTATTACATATTGATAATAAATATATAGAACAATAAATAAAAAGGGAAGATGAGAGGGCTCTTGTTTATGGCAGAATACCATGTGCTGGCTAATAAATGTGGAAGGAGTACTGGGATAGAAAATCAGCAACTTGCAGCCATTGTTTATAAAGATTAGATAAGCCAAGAATTATGAATGAATACAAAAATTTAGGGAGAAAATTTGATGTGGAGAAAAATATGTGCATGCTCTTAATGTGTCTCTCCACAGATTAAAGATTGCAAGGGAAAAAATATTAATTATACAGTAGAGAAATCAGACAACACCTTAACCGAATGGTCAAAATTAACACCAATTAGGAGTAGATGGGAGTCCTGCCTCCAGGTGTGGCACCCCGAGAGGGACACGCCATCACCTACGCAATATTCTGGCCAAGAATGCATAACCTAAATCTAATCAGGAAGAAATATTAGATGAAGCCCAAATGAAGATCATTCCATTAACACATATGGGTATTGAGGAGTATATTTTTAAGTATCATTGTTGTACAGAAACAAAGAAAGGATATTTTACATTAAAGGAGGTAAAGAGACATGACAGCTAAATGCAATACCTGACTCTAGACTGGATCCTGTAATAGAGAAGGAAAAGTATTATTTAAAAAATCTTTCGGTCAACTGATAAAACTGGCATATAATAAAATTTTATCAATATAAAGTTATGATGTTGATAACTGTACTGTAGTCATGTAAGAGCATATCCCTATTCTTAGGAAATACACAGTGAAAAATTAAAAATAGCCATGACAAGAGAAAGAAATAAAGGGTAAGGGTATTCAGATAGGAAGAGAGGAAGTCAAATTATCTCTATTTGCAGATAACACAATTTTATATTTAGAAAACCCCATCATCTCAGCCCAGAAACTCCTTAAACTGATAAGCAACTTCAGGAAAGCCTCAGGATACAAAATCAATGTGTGAAAACCACAAGCATTCCTTTCCACCAACAACAGACAAGAGAGCCAAATCATAAATGAACTCCCATTCACAATCACTCAGAGAGTAAAACAGTTAACAAGGCATGTGAAGGATCTCTTCAAGGAGAACTACAAACCACTGCTCAAGGAAATAAGAGAGGGCACA
Source organism: Colobus angolensis palliatus (assembly GCF_000951035.1). Classification (NCBI taxonomy): domain Eukaryota; kingdom Metazoa; phylum Chordata; class Mammalia; order Primates; family Cercopithecidae; genus Colobus; species Colobus angolensis. The sequence goes on from NW_012115821.1 coordinate 4,234,841, forward strand.
AACAAATGGAAAAACATTCCATCCTAATAGATAGGAAAAATTGATATCGTGAAAATGGCCATACTGCCAGAAGTAATTTATAGATTCAATGCTATTCCCATCAAACTACCATTGACATTCTTCACAGAATTGGAAAAAAAACTATTATAAATTTCATACGGAATTTCTTTGTAGGGCACTGGGCAGATAAATGCCCACACCATACAATGAAAACCCCATATAGCCAAGACAATCCTAAGCAAAAAGAACAAAGCTGGACACATCTCACTACCTGACTTGAAACTATACTACAAGGCTACAGTAACCAAAACAGCATGGTACTGGTACAAAAACAGACACATAGACCAATGGAACAGAAACTCAGAAATAAGACCACACATCTACAATCATCTGATCTTTGACAAATCTGACAAAAACAAGCAATGGGGAAAGGATTCCTTATTTAATAAATAGGGCTGGGAAAACTGGCTAGTCATATGCGGAAAATTGAAACTGGACCCCTTCCTTACACCTTGTACAAAAATTAATTCAAGATGGATTTAAAACGTGGATGTAAAACCCAAAACTATAAAAATCCCCAAAGAAAATCTAGGTAACACCATTCAGGACATAGGCATAGGAAAAGATTTCATGACAAAAACATCAAAAGTAATTGCAACAAAAGCAAAAATTGACAAATAGGATCTAATTAAACTAAAGAGCTTCTGCACAGCAAAAGAAACTATCATCAAAGTGAAAAAAAAATCTATAGAATGGGAGAAACATTTTGCAATCTATCCATCTGACAAAGGTCTAATATCCAGAATCTGCAAGAAACTTAAACAAATTTACAAGAAAAAATCAAACGACCCTATTAAAAAGTAGGCAAAGAAAATGGACACTTACCAAAAGAAGACATTTATGTGGCCAACAAATATATGAAAAACAGCTCAACATCCCTTTTCATTAGAGAATGCAAATCAAAACCACAATGAGATATCATCTCACACCAGTCAGAATGGTAATTATTAAAAATTCAAGAAACAACAAGGCTGCGGAGAAGTAGGAATGCTTTTACACTGTTAGTGAGAATGTAAATTATTTCAATCAGGACATCTAGCTAATACACATGGGGCTTGATACCTAGGTGATGGGTTAATAGGTGCAGTAAACCACCATGGCACACGTTTGCCTATTTAACAAACCTGCATGTACTGCACATATATCTCAGAACTTAAAATACAATAAAATTTTCAAAAAGAGGATGGGCATGGTGGCTCAAGCCTGTAATCCCAGCACTTTGGGAGGCCAAGGCGAGCAGATCTCCTGAGGTCAGGAGTTCGAGACCAGCCTGGACATGGTGAAACCCTGTCTCTACTAAAAATACAAAAATTAGCCTACCATAGTGGCAGGTGACTGTAATCTCAGCTACTCAAGAGGCTGAGGTAGAAGAATAGCTTGAACCCAGGAGGCAGAGGTTGCAGTGAGCCGAGATTGCACCATTGTACTCTAGCCTGGGCAACAAGAGTGAAACTCCATCTCAAAAAATAAAAATAAAAAAAATAAATAAATAAATCTGTAACCTGAAAAAAAAAAGGATATGGAACCTGAAGGAAAAAAAAGAAAATGCCTATGAGGGGTATAAATCATCCTAAATTCAGAAAAAGAAATGTACAGAGAATGAGGTGGAGGGGGAACTGTGGGGAAGCATGTGCCAATGATAAAGGAACAGTAATAAAATATTAATAATAGGTGACTGGATAAAAGGTTTATGGGTGTTCTTTACACTATTCTTGTTCTTACTTAAAATTATTCTATTTATGTTACAGTTTTCTGTATTATTCCATCTAAGCTACTCTTATTTGACATTCTTTCCAAATAAAAGTTTTAAAATCAAAAATATATTTTTAAAGGAATAGTCTTTACTACTCTTATTTGACATTATTTCAAATAAAAATTTTTAAATCAAAAAATATATTTCTTTTTTTTTTAATAAATCTTTTATTTTGGAATAGCTAAATATATAGAAAAAATTGCAAAGTAGTACAAGGAGTTCCCATATTCTCTTCACCCCACTTCCCCTGATTTGAACATCTT
>NW_012115821.1:4242871-4257464 GCF_000951035.1 Colobus angolensis palliatus
CATGGGCTATTTGGAAGGGCTCCTCCACATGTGAGGTGTTGTCAAACTTGGTGGCACTGGGGAGATGAATGCCCACGCCATATAAAATTTGTCCTCAGGGCCTGGGCGCAGTGGCTCACACCTGTAATCCCAGCACTTTGGGAGGCTGAGGCAGGTGGATCAATTAAGCCCAGGAATTTGAGACCAGCCTGGGCAACATGGTGAGACCCCATCTTTAGAAAAAATATATAACAATTAGCCAGGCATGGTGGTGGGTGCCTGTAGTCTCAGCTACTTGGGAGGCTGAGATGGAAGGATCACTTGAGCTCAGGAGGTCAAGGCTGGTAGTGATCTATGATTGCTCCACTGCACTCCAGCCTGGGTAACAGGGTGGGACCCTGTCTTTAAAAAAAAAAAAAAAAAAAGTCTTCAAAGCTCTAGCTTGCACAGCAATCTCTCCTCTCTCTCTCTCTATCTCACACACACACACACACACACACAGAGAGAGAGAGAAAGAGAGACATTTGCTCCTTTTGGGCAGTCTATGACAGTGTGATATAATAGGACACTTTCTGGCTTCCTTTCCTCCAGGCTATTTTCTCACTCTGTTCTAGAACTTTCTTTTTTATCACTTGTTTAATATTACCTTATACCTCTACAGAATTACTATGTTTTCCAAAACACTTTCACATACACTATCTCATATCATCTGTAACTATTCTGTGAACAGAGATACACATTACCATGCCACCTTGACCATCAAAGAACAAGGAGAAGGAAGTATCAAATCCAAGGTCAGGAGGAGCAGGAATTAGAACACAGGGCACTTTTTTCTATACTGTGCCTCACCCAATTGACAGCATATGACATGATGAAGTTAGAGAAGAATGGCAAAATTATGCCTGGCCCATGCCTTTTAGGGGTTTCTGGTAAGCTTTTAAATAACAGCATGGGGTTAACTCCAATATCCATGTTGTTTTTTGCTGTGACTACGCATAGCCTGGCACTCCAGTATTGGAATAGTGTCTTTTGCATTTGTTCATATTGACTTTGCTTCCATATGAAATATTTACATATGTTTATCACTTTGTCATCATTTAGAGAGGCATCTGTTTGCCAAAAATGAGTCAGGTCTCAGTCACAGTAGCTTATTGAATCGGTGTGAGCATCTCTGAAGGAAAGGAGAAACTGCCTTTTGATAGGCTCCCTTAAAATTGAGTTACTTTATTAACGATTAACTGACACTTCATTATCTTTTGCTTTCAAATATGCTTTGCAAGTTTTCCTTCATTTCAGACTTATAACAACCTGTGGGATATGTTAAACAGCTTTTATTATCCTATGTATTGGCTGTTGGAAGGTGAAATTATTTAAAAAATGTCACAGGGCTAGGAGCATGATGACCCAGGTCTCCTACTTCTCACACCTGTGGTCTTTTTATTAAATATGCTAAGTCACCTTATTAAAGAAAACACTAAGAAACAATGACTTTTCAAACATTGCTGAGAGTGATGTAATTAAACTAAGCGCTACAACTTGGTGAGTGTCTAAGTTTTAATTTACATCTCTAAAATAATATTAAAATGCTTTCTGTTGGTTCTGGAAATCAACTAAAGTCCCAAAGTCCCAAAGTCCCAAAAGCCTGTAGAAAACCTATTTAAAAAAGAAGGTGGCCAAATTGGTCATTTTACCCACACCCCCATCATCTCATCCAGCTCATACAGGCAGAAGACTAGAGCTAAGAGAGATCGTTGAATCAGGAAATGGTTGGCTGAGTGGCTATTGCACAAACCAAGTTAGGGCATTTCCATGAAGTGAGTGAAGGCTGATTATCAGATGGGCAGATTAAGGTTTCATTCCCTGGCAGATTGCTTGCAGGTGGACAGAAAAATATGTTAGTGCTCCCCAACCTATCTCCATTCCCCAACACAGAACTCGGTGACAAAATTCTTGAAGGAGTTTTACATGTATTTCTTAACTATGGAAGCATATGCAAAACAAGAAACTGCTATGTACTTCCTGTCTGGGATCTTCTGAAGATGGTAAACTGGTTGCAGCCAACCCCAATAACAGGGAGAGGAGAAGGTAACAGTGGAGACCATCTACACAGCAAGCATGACAAGTCTCCCATGTACCAAGTCTTCACCTAACCCCGATAACAAGGAGAGGAGAGGGCAACTGTGGAAACCGTCTAACACGGCAAGCATGACAAGTCTCCCGTGAACCAAGAATCTTCACCTGTCTCAGACCAACCTGATGGGGCCACACTCAATATCACTCCATGAAGGAAACAATGAGCCCCCATCAGAAAAAAGTTGTTGTGTGGGCCACGAAGGCAGCGGCTGGTCAGTGCCTCCAAACCCTCAAGCAGTGGGAGATGAGCATAGTTAAATAATTGCCCTGACTTATGTCAAGTTCCCTGGAAGCACAGATTGAGACAGAAATTCAGATGCATGAGTTTTAGTGATAGAGATGCCTCAGGAGAAACCTGTAAAAGGAGGGAATAAAACAGAAGAGGGAAGAAAAAAGACCCAAGCTAGTGTAAGATCACAGGTCCATCTAACCAGATTCATGGGTACAAAAGGGCTCTGTAGCTTAAATTACCCATCAGAATCGCCCCCTGTTGAGGCAAAGGGCTGGCCTTGAGTGTCTCAGTCATTCATCCGCTCTTGGCAACTGGAGTGAGAGGATGGGCTAAACTAAAAACAATTCTCAGGAGAAGGAGCAGGGGGCAGCAGTGAGCCATTCAATGCTCAGCGTAAGAGTGGATGTGTGCACTAGAGTAGACAAGAGGATCCATTTGGGGAACCAATGGCACTCCTACATCCCCTTCTTCCAGAGAAAATGTTCCAAGGTATCTTCCACGTGATATTTCAGAGAGATGGAGCCCCAGTTACTCATAGTAATGACCTGCTCTGAAGCTTTTGCTGGTTTTTATTTTTTCCTCTTTTCTTCACTTGTACTACCTGCACCCACTTCCCAGATAGACTAACTGCACCCATATTCTTCTCTCAAGATCATTTTTGGGGAAATCCAAATTAAGACAACTATCTGAATGAAATTATTGCTATCACTGAAGTCTCCCAACAGCCATGGGCTCCAATTAGATAGCCTCAAGGAGTGAGAAATTAAAGATCATGTTGGGGGGAAAAACAAAATAAATCTCTTTCCTGCTTGCACCACTACGGTTGGTTAACAAATTGATACCCATTCATTATCTCATTTAATCCTCACAGCAACGTTTTGTAGTAGGTATAATTATCTCCACTTTATATGAAAAAACAGAGGTTCAAAAAAAGTAAGTGTGTTGCCCAAAGTCTCCCAGCTGAGATTCAAGTTCATGTAGTTTAATTCTAAAGCCAGCAAACATTCTTGTTACTAATTCACACATTTGCATTTGCTCACTTTAAAATTAAGTGTGGGGCTTCTAGAACAACTCTTAAGACAATTGTGGTGAGAAGTATACTTTTTATGTGATGAAGGGGCACATTTTTCTTTTTCTAATATAGCCAGGAAGATGAAAAGGGCAGATAGCATGTTTTGTTGTTAAACTGACAGCATTATTGATATTTTTCAAATTATTACAAGAAAGACCCAGCATTCACATGTTTTATTTAAGGCAGTTTCTGCATCGTTTGGACATTACATTATTTATGTCAAAAACAGTATTTTGGGTGAACATTTATTCACCCGGTAACATTTATTAGTTACAACCAAGCAGTTTTAAGACCAGAATAAAAGACTGGAAAAAGGAGAGTAAGGGGAATAAACCAGTGTCTTATTTCTCTGGGACTCTCCCTGACATGTAGATATTTTGTTCAAGTTATAAACTAAATTCCCAATGTTTGCTCTATAGGGTTGACACAACTCCCCAGGCAGCCGGCTGTTAGGAAGAACTATTAAATCAGTCAGGTAAATGGGAAGATGTCAACCACAGTTTCTGCACAGAAGGCTATGCTGTATGGTGATTAGCATGATAAAAACATTGGTTATTAGGCAACCTTTGATTTAAACTAGGCCATGACACTCACCTATGCAATCTTAGACTAACTACTTATGCCCCATAAGTCTCAATTTTCCAAAATGCAAACTGGAGAAATTAATGTTAGTTAACTGTATTCATCTGTTTTCGCATTGCTACAAAGATAGTACCTGAGACTGGGCCATTTATAAACAAAAGAGGTTTAATTGACTCACAGTTTCACATGGCTGGGGAGGCCTCAGGAAACTTGCAACCATGCAGAAGGTGAAGGAGAAGCAAGTACTTTCTTCACAATATGGCAGGATGGAGACAGAGAGAGAGAGAGCAAAGGGGGTAACTGCCAAACACTTTTAAAGCATCAGATCTCAAGAGAACTTACACACTATCAGGAGAACAGCATGGGGGAAACTGCCCCTATAATCCAATCACCTCTACTGGTCCCTTCCTCAACACTTGGGGATTACAATTTGAGATGAGATTTGGGCAGGAACAAAAAGCCAAGCCATATCACTAACTGACAGGGTTTAGGAAGCATTAAATGGAATCAAGTTACATAGTATCTGACAATAGAGTGAGCACTCACTAAATTTTATCTATAATCAATAAAATGTTTATTTTTCTGATTAGAATAGGATATAAGGAAGACACTTTAATGAAAATGAACACAGTTACTTTTGCAAAGTTCAACCTATGCTGTTCCAGTCTTAGCCACACCTTAGTTTCCTGGACACCACCAGTATCATGCCCACGAGGAGGTTCGACTTGCACAGATTCACTGAGCAATGCACATCGGGATGATTGCATGACCGACATTGTTTATCTGGAACAATTCTGCTTATAACACCTCCCTATGTGGTGCCTTTTGGGAATTAACCCTCTCCCCTAGGAAAGCAGCAGGAGTAGAGAAGGTTGCAAACACAGTGGAGAGAGAGTATATGTTGATATGGAATGCTGTAAACTTACATTACTATGAATCTGAGATGACAGCATAAGTCACAAGAAGGGAAGCATTAAATGAATTACACAGGCCCTCTCCAAGAAGTGACAATAAAACAGTGGAGTACCCTTCACCATCCCATATTTCATTTATGCCACATAAATTCAACTCAAGAATCTTATCTTAATTCTTTCCTATTTTTAGCCTCCTTCGCATTCCCCCGTCATATGACTCAGAATTATTCTTTCATTTCTGTTTGGACGAAGGGAGGCAAGATGGTGCACTTCCGGGTTCTTCTTCACCACCAGCTCTTCCCGCGCGTGTGAAAATGCAGCCGGCGCCCAGGAAGGTGCAGATCAACTGGGCATGCGCCAGGTGACGTCAATCCAAAGAGACCAAGATTTACCTGGTCGCACCTGCGGAACGACCCCCGACACGCCCGTGCCCCGCCTATTGCCCTCCCACTCCTAGAAAAGCCGCTCTCCGCCAGCGTCCCACGCGGCCTTCTCACAGTCCCACTCCTGTCGGGATGTCAGGACTGTGGGAACTCCGTCGGAGAGCCCCACCGGGGGACTCTGCCGGCCTTCTTTGCCGGAGGCCGACAGACTTCTCCCTACCCACCTTCTTTCCCTGAAGCTAGGTGACCAAAATAAACTTGAACCTGTTTTGCTCCTACACTTGCCTACCCGCTGGTTCTTTTGCGCCCGCTGGGCTGGTCTTAGAAAAACAAATCAATTTCATGTGTATTTATTGAGCCTTCTCCTTTGTACAGATGTCCCTGTAGGGCGTTATCAAGGTATAAGTGCAAGCTACAGTGGTTATCTGCATGGATATCTCACCAAATCAAATTGTTTTCATGATACAAAAGATAGATAATAGAAAGCCAGGTAAAAAATAACTGTGTATTAAACTTCATATGTAATCACTCTCTAACCGACACCATTATTCTGTGTAAATTAAGAGTAAATGTCAACTGATTTTATGGTTGTGCTTGTGAGAATGTTAATACTATGACAAGGAAGTACACTGCAAAATCATCTTTTGTTAATTTGCTGAAAATACGATGTGGGTACGGATGGGGTATAATTATTAAAAAATAAGGTGATCAGGCTTCCCAAGTTATTCTGGGCACCCATTCATTATTTTCCTGATTGAGGGATGGCAGAAATGCAGCATATGGTTCACACTCCCCTCTGCCCCCAGCAACACACACACATGCACATATATACACATGTCAATAATTGAACATGGAGCTTTTCCCTACTGAATGTTGATATTGCCTCAGAATCTTTCTCAACACAGCACTCCAGGAAATGCATTCCACTATCAGTGTGGGCATGTGCAATTAATTCTACTAAGGATATGCCTCAGAATCTTTCTCAACACAGCACTACAGGAAATGCATTCCACTCTCAGTGTGGGCATGTGCAATTAATTCTACTAAGGATATAATAATCCTTAGAGTTGATGGAGGGACTTTTTACACTTTTTGACAAACTAAGTCCTTCAACTTCTTAACATTGTGCACTTTTAATATGCATCCTACCCACAGTGAAGCAATAATAATAAGAAGAAGATGAAACACCTTAATGCCTTGAGTTGAGAAAATTTGGATTTGAACTCATAATTTCAAACCATTTTAAAATATAGCTTTATTTATGTATTCCACAAAAATCTCTATTCTGTTCATTTTTTTTTGTCCAGGTTCATCCAGGAACTAGAATAAAAGGTGAAGCAGCCATTGTTTATAAATTTGTTACTTGTACCAACCACTTCTCTACCTGGCACGCTGCAGAGGTGAAACTCCCAATCCTAATACATCAAAACCCAGGTTCTGATTCTGAGCCTAGATCTTCAAAATCCACATAACATTTCCTGCAATTTCCAGAGCTAACTCAGTGAACAAAAATGTTTTCTATTTAAGACAGTCCTTGTTAATTTATCTAAAAGGAAAACTCTTATTCATCTTTCAAAACCCAGGTTAGGTATCATCCCCTGTGGAAAGCCATCTTTGTCCATCTCTTCTGATGATCTGATATGATGAATTTCCTTCATTTCTTGTGCAGGTTTCTCTAACTGCCCTTATCAATAACTCATTTGCATCCTCTAGCAAATAGGGAGCTTCTTAAAAGTCAGGTGATGTGTTAGTCGTCTCCTCACCCTGAGCACCTATCAAGGTTCCCCACTTAAAGGCTAAATTACTACATGTTGTTAAACTGAACTAAACAGAATGCTCAATTTTAAGCACAGGGAATTACCTTTTAAATCAGATATTCTTGAAAGTCGCTATTGGAGACAGTGAAAACATTAAAGAGCAATTGATACCAAGAAGGTAAATCGTGTGGAAGGGAAAAATCTAATATTTCATTCATCATCATTCAAATATTTAATAAGGGTCTATTATAAAGAAAAGATAAAATGAGGGACAGTATGGAGCTCCTATATAATAGATAGTGGGAATTATGTACCATCAACTACAAGTAAATGAGTGTTTATCCACCAGTCACAAAGAAATTTTGTAGTAAATAAGTAGAAAGGGGAATGGTTGCGACTGAGGAGGGATTGATAAACATGAAAAAACCAGGTCAATGAGCGTAATACTGCACTAGTCCTATTCTTCTATATTCTGTTAGCTGTTGAAGACAACTACACAAAATTTTCCATCAGACTTACCAACCACAAAAACTGGGTAACAGGCAGAGGTTAGAACAGTTTGGAGGACTCAAAAGAAGACAGAAAAATGTGAGAAAGTTTGGAACTCCCTAGAAACTTGTTGAATGATTTTGACCAAAATGTTGATAATGATATGGACAATGAAATCCAGGCTGAGGTGGCCTCAGATGGAGATGAGAAACTTTTGGGGAACTGGAACAAAGGTGATTCTTGTTATGTTTTAGCAAACAGACTGGTGGCATTTTGCCCCTGCCCTAGAGATTTGTGGAACATTGAACTTGAGAGAGATGATTTAGGGTACCTGGCAGAAGAAATTTCTAAGCAGCAAAGCATTCAAAAGGTGACTTGGGTGCTGTTAAAGGCATTCAATTTTGTAAGGGAAGCAGAATGTAAGAGTTTGGAAAGTTTGCAGCCTGACCATGCAATAGAAAAGAAAATCCTATTTTCTAAGGAGACATTCAAGCTGACTGCTGAAACTTGCATAATTTATAAGGAGCCCAATGTTAATCCCCAAGATAATGGGGAAAATGCCTTCCACATTTTCAGGTATCTTTTCAGCAGCACCCCACTCTACTAGTACCAATTTACCATATTAGTTTCTTTTCATGCTGCTGATAAAGACATACCCAAAACTGGGAAGAAAAGGCGGTTTAATGGACTTACAGTTTCACATGGCTGCGAAGGCCTCACAATCATGGCAGAAGGCAAGGAGAAGCAAGTCACATCTTACATGGATGGCAGTAGGCAAAGAGAGAGCTTGTGCAGGTAAACTACCATTTTTAAACCATCAGATCTTGTGAGACTTATTCACTATCATGAGAACAACATGGGAAAGACCCACCTCCATGATTCAATTATTTCCCACCAGGTTCGTCTGACAACAGGTGGGAATTATGGGAGCTGCAAGATGAGATTTGGGTGGGGACACAGAGCCAAACCATATCACCAAGAATCTTAATTTCTCTAATAACAAATTTGTGTGTGCATGAGTGAGTATGGGTGTGGGTGTGGGTGTGCGTTTCCCATTGATATACGTAAACAGAGATAGGCAAACAGACAGATAGAGCAAGAATTTTAGAGTCAGGTAGATCATTGATTGAATCTTAGAATCATTTCTCTCCAGGTCTGTGACTTTATGAAAAATCACTTCACCTTTCCAAGCCCGTTTCCTCATGTATTTACATGACTGTTTTACACATGAGTATTCTTGTTTGAAATCAAGACCTTATATACCAAAACTAGCAGAAAACCCAGCACATAGCAGGAACTCAATAAATGATGGCATAATCAAAATATGATTACAAGTATGATTATCATATTTGTGTACCCTAAGACACTCTACCTCTACTACCCATCCTTCTAATTCTTCCCCTGCCCCCAGCAGTCAGTAATGAATCACGGTAGATAGAGAAGTCATAGGTGAAGGTGGGCATTTGGAGTTCCTTAGCGTGGAAATTAATAAAGTCTTTTGAATTTGTTTCATAGTAGTCTAATGAATATATGTGCTTAATCTTGATGACCTAAGCTCCCTCATTTATAAATTGGAGATTTTAAAAAATACTTTCTTTGAAGGTTTATTTTGAGAATTGTATATAATGTATATAATTTAGCACAGATCCTGGCACATAGTAGAAACTCAAAATGGTGGCTATAACTGTAAATATCATAATTAATTATATGAGCTTATTGTTCTCAAAATGAAAACAATAACTAAAATGTATCTTTAATTCCAAAGAGTCCTGACAGGAAGTAAAGAAGGTGTCAGCATTCTCCCATCTCCTTGCGACCCATGACACTCTGTCCATGTTGGTACTGCTAGGACATCAAAGCAGGTCTGGGAAAGCTAATACCTTCCAGGAGAGCATCTAGCAACTCTAGATGGAATGTGCTGTAGACAGCTGTAAGTACACAAGAATCCAGGCACAAAGCAGACTGTTTAACTCACTGTGAATTAGATTTTTGATTCTTTATATTTCCCCTTCAATTCCCATGACTTTCGTTTTGAGTAGCATTGGGTCATGTGAAATTTTAACAAAGGCTTCTCTGAAAATCCAAAAGAATGATCCTCTCTGTGTTATTGTGTAGCCTCTTTTATGACCTTATTACACAGACAGGTTTAGTTAAACAAGATTTTCTCTTCTTCAAATTAGTACAGAACATACTTTATTTTCTGGTCTTGGCAAGGTTTCTAAAATCCTTCCCACACTGGGATTCACTTAGCCCAGCTAGGATTCCACAAACATAAGATAAACTACGATGTCTAAAAAGACATACAGGGAATGTAAATTGGTCTGGCCATTCCTGAAAACTTCCCAGAGAAATTAAAATTTATGTTTACCAAAACGAAAAACCCATACACAAATATTCATAGCAGTTTTATTTGCAATAACTAAAAACTGGAATCAGCCCAGATGTTCTTCAACACGTGAATGATTAAGCAAACTGTGACAAGTACATTCCATGGAATACTACTCAGCAGTAAAAGAAACAAACTATTGATACAAGCAAGAACTTAGATGAATTTCAGAAAACTATGTTGAGTGAAAAAAGCTAATCCCAAAAGGCTACACAGCACTGTTAATTTCATTTATGTAACATTTTGAAATATGAAACATAATTTAGATGGAAGTAGATGAGTAGTTGGCAGGAGTTAGGGGATTGGGGCAGGGGTTGGAGAAGGAGGGTGGCAAGCAAGAGGTAAGTGTGGATATAAAAAGGCAACAAGGGGATCCTTGTGGTGTTGGAACTGTTAGTATCTTTACTGTGGCAGTGGATACAAGAACCTGCATGTAATAAAATGGTATAAAATTTAATACATACAAATATACATACATGTGAGTATAAATAAAACTTGGAAAATCTGAATAAGATTGCTGAATTTTATCATGGTCAATATTCTAGTTCTTATAATTTTGACAAGTGTCACCATTGGGAGAAACTGGGCAAAATGTACCTAGGAGCTTTCTGTATTATTTGTTATAGCTGCATCTTATCTACAGTATCACACAAAGTTTTATTTTCAATTAAAAAATAAACTGAATAAAGCCACTGGAAGAAGCAAAAGGAAAAAATACTTTCTATGTTATCATTGAAAAAAATTATGAAGTTCAAACCTCTAGAAAATTATTGAATTATTACATAGTGATTGCTTAAACTCTCTTCAGTTCAACAAAGAGAGAACTTACCTCCTGAAACAAAGGCCAGGCATAGTGTTTCGTACCTGTAATCACAGCACTTTGGGAGGTTGAGGCAGGCAGATCACTTGAAGTCAGGAGTTTGAGACCAACCTGGCCAACACTGTGAAACCCCGTCTCTACTAAAAATACAACTATTGGCTGGGTGTGGTGACCCCATAATCCCATAATCCCAGCTACTCAGGAGGCTGAGGCAGGAGACTCACTTGAACCTGGGAGGCAGAGGTTGCAGTGAGTTGGGCAACAGAGTGAGATTCCAAAAAAAAAAAAAACTCCTGAAAGTATTAATATTCCCTAAATTTGAAAAATTCTTCCTAAAATTGAAATGGAATTCTTGTTTTAAAAAACACTATATCTATTGGTCTTACAGAACAACTCTAAGTCCTCAGACACATGGGAGCCCTTCAAAATCAGAGAGCTATATATTTTACCCTGAGCTTGATTTTTATTGTGATAAATACTGTATTCTTGGTTATTTTTCTTCATAGGTCATGCTTTTGTGCTCCTCCCTGATTCTAAACAATTCTTCTCTAAACACATTTCAATGTCACCAATTTTTTTCTTAAAGTAATTATAGTGTTCTAAGTGTGATATAAACAACAGAGAGGCAGGATTGCAGGCAAGATGGCCGAATAGGAACAGTTCTGGCCAGCAGCTCCCAGTGAGATGGAAACAGAAGGCAGGTGATTTCTGCATTTCCAACTGAGGTACCCAGTTCATCTCGTTGGGACTGGCTGGACAGTGGGTGCAGCCCACAGAGGGTGAACCAAAGGAGGATGGGGCGTCGCCTCACCCGAGAAGTGCAAGGGGTCAGGGAATTTTCTCCCCTGCCCAAGGGAAAGTGTGAGGAACTGAGCCTGAGGAACCGTGCACACTCAGGCCCAGATACTGATCTTGTCTCAGGGTCTTCGCAATTTGCAGACCAGGAGATTCCCTGTGGTGCCTACCCCACCAGGACCCTGGGTTTCAAGCCATTTGAGCTTGGGCGGCCATTTGAGCAGACACCGGACTAGCTGCGGGAGTTTTTGTTTTGTTTTGTTTTCCATACCCCAGTGGCTCCTGGAACACCAGTGAGACAGAACTGTTCACTTCCCCGGAAAGGAGTGTTGAAGCCAGGGAGCCAAGTGGTCTGGCTCTGCGGGTCCCACGCCCATGGAGCCCAGCAAACTAAGATCCACTGGCTTGAAATTCTTGCTACCAGGACAGCAGCAGTCTGAGTTCAACCTGCAACCCTCACGCTTGGTTGGGGGAGGAGCGTCCACCATTTCTGAGGCTTGGGCAGGCAGTTTTATACTCACAGTGTAAACAAAGCCACCAGGAATTTCAAACTGGGCAGAGCCAACTGCAGCTCAGCAATGCCCCTGTGGCCAGACTGCCAGATTTCTCTTCTCTGGGCAGGGCATCTCACAAAAAAAGGCAGCAGTACCAGTCAGGGATTTATAGATAAAATCCCCATCTCCCTGGGATAGAGCACATAGGGGACAGAGCACCTGGGGAAGGGGTAGCTGTGGGCACAGCTTCAGCAAACTTAAACATCCCTGCCTGACAGCTCTGAAGAGAGCAGCAGACCTCCCTGCACAGTGTTCAAGCTCTGCTAAGGGTCAGACTACGTCCTCAAGTGGATCCCCCCATGTATCCTGACTGGGAGACACCTCCCAGTAGGGACCGACAGACACCTCATAAAGGAGAGCTCTGGCTGGCATCTGGCAGGTGACCCTCTGGGACAAAGTTTACAGAGGAAAAAGCAGGCAGCAATCTTTGCTGTTCTGGAGCATCCAGGCAAACAGGGTTTGGAGTGGACCTCCAGCAAACTCCAGTAGACCTGCAGCAGAGAGGCCTGTTAGAAAGAAAACTAAGAAACAAAAACGAATAGCATGTCCACTAAAAAACCTCATCCGAAGGTTACCAACATCAAAGACCAAATGTAGATAAATCCACAAAGATGGGGAGAAACCAGCACAAAAAGGCTGAAAATTCCAAAAACCAGAATGCTTCTTCTCCTCCAAAGGATCACAACTCCTCACCAGCAAGGGAACAAAACTGGACAGAGTAAGTTTGATGAATTGACAGAAGTAGGCTTAAGAAGGTGGGTAATAACAAACTCCTATGAACTAAAGGAGCATGTTCTAACACAGTGCAAAGAGGCTAAGAACCTTGAAAAAGGGTTAGATGAATTGCTAACTACAATAACCAGTTTAGAGAGGAACATAAATGACCTGAAGGAGCTGAAAAACACAGCACGAGAACTTTGTGAAATATACACAAGTATCAATAGCTGAATCGATCAAGCGGAAGAAAGGATATCAGTGATTGAAGATCAACTTAATGAAATAAAATGAGAAGACAAGATTAGAGAAAGAAGAATAAAAAGGAATGAACAAAGCCTCCAAGAAATACGGGACTATGTGAAAAGACCAAACCTGCATTTGACTGGTGTACCTGAAAGTGATGGGAAGAATGGAACCAAGTTCAAAAACACTCTTCAGGATATTATCCAGAAGAACTTCCCCAACCTAGCAAGACAGGCCACCATTCAAATTCAGGAAATATAGAGAACACCACAAAGATACTCCTTGAGAAGAGAAACCCCAAGACATATAATCAACAGATTCACCAAGGTTGAAATGAAGGAAAAAATGTTAAGGGCAGCCAGAGAGAAAGGTCGAGCTACCTACAAAGAGAAGCCCATCAGACTAACAGCTGATCTCTTGGCAGAAACTCTACAAGCCAGAAGAGAGTGAGGGCCAATATTCAACAATCTTAAAGAAAAGAATTTTCAACCCAGATTTTCATATCCCCAAACTAAGCTTCATAAGTGAAGGAAAAATAAAACCCTTTACAGAGAAGCAAATGCTTAGAGATTTTGTCATCACCAGGCCTGCCTTACAAGAACTCCTGAAGGAAGCACTAAACATGGGAAGGAACAACCAGTACCAGTCACTGCAAAAAAATACCAAATTTTAAAGAACATCAAAAATATGAAGAAACTACATCAACTAATGGGCAAAATAGCCAGCTAGGATCATAATGACAGGATAAAATTCAAGCATAACAATATTAACCTTAAATGTGAATGGGCTAAATGCCCCAACGTAAAGACACAGACTAGCAAATTGGATAAAGAGTCAAGACCCATCAGTGTGCTATATTCAGGAGACCCATATCATGAGCAAACACACACATAGACCCAGAGTAAAGGGATGGAAAATATTTATCAAGTAAAAGAAAAGCAAAAAAAAAAAGCAGGAGTTCCAATCCTAATCTCTGGTAAAACAGACTTTAAACCAACAAAGATCAAAAGAGACAAAAAAAGGCATTACATAATGGTAAAGAGATCAATGCAGCACGAAGAGCTAACTATCCTAAATATATACACACTCAATGCAGAAGCACTCAGATTCATAAAGCAAGTTCTTAGAGATTAACAAAGGGACTTAGACTCCCACATGATAATAGTGGGAGACTTTAACACTCCTCTGTCAGTATTAGACAGATCAACAAGAAGAAAATTAACAAGTACATTCAGGACTTGAACTCAGCTCTGGACCAGGCAGACCTAATAAACATCTACAGAACTCTCCACCACAAATCAAGAGAATATACATTCTTTTCAGCATTGCATCACACTTATTTTTAAATTGACCGCATAATTGGAAGTAAAACACTACTCAGCAAATGCAAAAGAATCGAAATCATAACAAACAGGCTCTCAGACCAAAGTGCAATCAAATTAGAATTGAGGATTAAGAAACTCACTCAAAACACACAACTACATGGAAACTGAACAACCTGCTCTTGAATAATGACTGGGTAAATAACAAAATGAAC
>NW_012115821.1:4258524-4259388 GCF_000951035.1 Colobus angolensis palliatus
CAAATCAATAAACATAATCCATTGCATAAACAAAACTGATGACAAAAACCAGGTGATTATCTCAATAGATGCTGAAAAGGCCTTTGACAAAATTCAACACCCCTTCATGCTAAAAACGCTCAATAAACTAGGTATCAATGGAACATATCTCAAAATAATAAGAGCTATTTATGACAAATCCACAGCCAATATCATACTGAATGGGCAAAAGCTAGAAGCATTCCCTTTGAAAACAGACACAAAACAAGTATGCCCTCTCTCACTACTCATATTCACCACAGTATTGGAAGTTCTGGCCAGGGCAATCAGTCAACAGAAAGACATAAAGGGTATTCAAATAAGAAGAGAGGGAGTCAAGTTGTCTCTGTTTACAGATGACATGACTGTATATTTAGAAAACCCCATTATCTCAGCCCAAAATCTCCTTAAGCTGATAAGTGACTTCAGCAAAGTCTCAGGATACAAAAGCAGTGTGCAAAAATCACAAGCATTTTTATACACCAATAGCAGACAAACAGAGCACCAAATCATAAGTGAACTCCCATTCACAATTGCTACAAAGAGAATAAAATACCTAGGAATACAACATACAAGGGATGTGAAGGACCTCTTTAAGGAGAACTACAAACCACTGCTCAAGGAAATAAGAGAAAACACAAAAAAATGGAAAAATATTCCATGCTCATAGATAGAAAGAATCAATATCGTCAAAATGGCCATACTGCCCAAAGTAATTTATAGATTCAATGCTATCCCCATCAAGCTACCACTAACTTTCTTCACAGAACTAGAAAAAACCACTTTGAACTTTATATGGAACCAAAAATGAGTTCACATAGCCAAGACAATCCTAAGCAAAAAAAA
>NW_012115821.1:4267533-4269706 GCF_000951035.1 Colobus angolensis palliatus
TAGACTGGATAAAGAAAATGTGACACATGTACATCATGGAATACTATGCAGCCATAAAAACAGATGAGTTCATGTCCTTTACAGGGACATGGATTATGCTAGAAACCATCATTCTCAGCAAACTATCACAAGAACAGAAAACCAAACACCGTATGTTCTTACTCATAAGTGGGAGTCGCACAATGAGAACACATGGACACAGGGAGGGGAACATCACACACAAGGGCCTGTCGGGAAATGGGGGGCTAGGGGAGGGATAGCATTAGGAGAAATACCTAATGTAGGTGACACGTTGATGGGTGCAGCAAACCACCATGGCACGTGTATACCTGTGTAACAAACCTACACGTCTGCCCATGTACCCCAGAACTTAAATTATAATAATAATTTTTTTAAAAAAGAGGCTACAGTTGTCAAGGGTTAAGGACAGGGAGTGGGGAAAGGGAAGTAGATGTGATAGAGTCATTAGGTACACTGGGGCAAGTCCCCACTGAAACCCCACCTTGAAGGCAAACAGCCTGAAACCCCCAGCCTAAAGTGAGAACTATTCCTGCTTGCCCACTCTCTCCCAATTGGTTCTTTCTGAATAATGCCTTTTTGCCAATCCAATGTCGCCTTTTCCTAAACTACCTATGGCCCACCTCCCCCTCTATTCTGTGCCTATAAAGACCTCAGACTCAATCAAAAGAGGATAGAGAGGTGGCTTGACTTCAGAGGAGAACCAGCCGGACTTCAGGGAAGAGATGGCTGGACTTTGAGAGAAGACTACCTGACTGTCCCACCCCCTCTCCACCTTCCCTCTCTACTGAGAGCCATTTCCAATGCTAAACAAAATTCTCCACCTTCGCCATCCTTCAAGTGTCCACACAATCTCATTCTTCCTGGATGCTGGACAAGCGCTCAGGACCCACTGAATGTGGGTAGTCAAAAAAGACTGTCACACTGGCCCTTTGCCCTCACCACTGGAGGGCAGCCACCCCACATGATGAGGCAAGGGGTCAACGGAGCTGATAACACACCACCATCTGCAGACAGCAGAGCTAAGAGCACTGTAACACACCTTCTGTGACTTTGGGGTTGCAGCACCCCTACCTGGGCACCACTGTGGGCCCCACATGGCACTTGCTTCTGCTGGAGTACAGGGTGGCTGACTTTGCTCGCTCTGAGTAAACAGAGCCTGCTCCTCCCAGTGCCCGGAGTGGCAGCTGGCTGGATCCTGCAATTGCTCGCTCGTGTGCTCCCTCCTAAAAGGGATTGAGAGTGGTGAGCCCAGTAAAGGGGCACCCCTGTCGCAAGTCCAACAAAGGGGTTGAGAAAAATCCAGCATCCAATGCAGGTATAAAAGGGCACCTAAAACTAGAGATCATTGTGGTTATGGAATTGTTTTGTAGCTTGATTGTATCAATGTCAATAGTCTGGTTGCAATATTATACTATAAGTCTGCAAGATGTTACCATTGAGAGAAACTGAGTAAGAGGTACACAGGATATCTCTGTATTACTTCTTAAAACTACATGTAAATCTACATTTATCTAAAACAAAACAGTTTAATTAAAATGAGAGAGAGAGACAGAATGGCAAAGTCTGCCTCAACTAAGCTGTCATAAAAGTTTGAGTACCTGTAAAAACAAAACAAAGCAAACCGAGAACACCCATACTCCAACCAAGTCTACGTGGATCACTACTGAATGTTCGTAAATAACCTGAAGTGGTGTGTGTCTTGGCTCCAAACTGCATACCAAAGAAAACTTAATATACGAACTCCAGATCTGAATGTTTAGACAAGTATATATATTTATTGATTACACTGTCTTCATACTTTGGCTATTCAAAATAATGTCCAAACACAACAAAAACCTTGGTATCCTTTTTTTCTTTCTTTTACACCACATTTGTAATCTGGCAGTAAATCATTTTGTCTCTGCCTTCAAAATATACCCAGAATCTAGCCACTTTTTCATTAATTTCACTGCTACCACCATCTCTTAGCTGGAGTATTCTAATATTCTCACGAATGGTTTCTACAGTCTGCCTGCTCCTGTACAGTGTTATTTTCAACAAGGGAGCCACAGTGACCCTTTAAAGCATAAGTCAGACCATAACATTCTCCTAAGAACCCTTCAATGACTTCCAAGCATAAACACAATCGTGATAGAAGTAAAAATTCTTGGTC
>NW_012115821.1:4270311-4272425 GCF_000951035.1 Colobus angolensis palliatus
TAGAACTTCACATCATCCACATATTATTTATTTATCTCATTTTTTAGTCTCACCATTAAATTTGTATTTTGTTCATCAGCACCAAGAACATTGTCTAACACATAGAAGGCACTCTGTAACAATTGAAAAAAAACTAAATGAATAAGTAATCAGAATGAATGGATAAGGCAGTTTAATAATGGGAAATATTAGTTAGGAATTTTGATGAAATTATTTTTCTTAAAGTCCAAGTTTCTTTCCATAATGAACAATTCCACACTTTCCATGATGTACAGTTCCACAGTTTCCACAATGTACAACTTCTTCACCAAATTTACAAACTCCTCCGTATCACACATTACTTATTTTTGTTTGTTTGTTTGTTTTAATTATTTTTTGGATGGCTTGTCTTCTCAGCTAAATCTGAAGCTCAAGAGTAAGAGCCATATTCTAGCCTTTTTAAATCCTCCATCATTTCTGTTAAAGCACTACAGATACTTATCATTTCTGTTCGTGGATTTCATGACCCCTCCTTTATTGTTCTCATTTTGATATATTTCTTATAATATATTTTAATCTTATGTTGATCATGTCTCTTTTCCTAATGTAATTGAGTATCAACAGCACTCTGGCTGCTCAAGATCCTCTGCTGAACTGATCTAATATAACCTTTCACCACCCAACCCACTAACATTCCCCAGCAGTAGAATCTGTCATCACGTTCTTGCCATTAGTTAACCTGGAAGGTAAGGCTGTCGCCATGAATGTGTAAGTCACAAAGAAAGAGAATTCACAGGAAAGTTCACCATCAGGAAAGGAGAAACAATTCTGTAGCTCACAGAAGCAAGGAAAAGCTTGGATTAAATTCTCCTGGCGTTGGAGATTTTACCTTGCCATGCATAATGACTGAAGCAACCATTTCTGCTAGACCTCAGAAATGCAGATTCAGAGAATTCATTTTAGAGTAAATCAGAAACTTATCTTTTTATCTGGCTGTTTCTATCCTTAAATGTCACTCTGAGTTTAAAGCTCTTGAATATTGTTTTATGTAGAGTCCTTAGAGATAACTTTATTGCAAATTTGGTTTGTATAGCACTGAGTTTGAAAAAAAGGACTAAGGCAGTAAGAAAAACTATAGGGAATGAAAATTCATAAAGGAGACTCTACCGATATAAAAAGGGGCAGACAGGAAAAAAACCACATTTTTGCAAAAGATAATAAAATACAGTAAGTGTTGGAGGGAAAACCCTGAAACTCTTTTCTTTCAGCCTCGTCATATTATGCAGGTAAGACCTTCTTCCCAAAACGTGAAGTAAATTGCCCAAGGTCATGGAGTAGTTAAAGACTAGGATACTCATTAGCAGCATAATAATGGCAGTGATAATAATAACGACCTCCTCTACAGGGCTTCATAAATCATTGAAAATAACCATTCTAATTTATATTACCATTTTCCTTAAATCCATTACGCATTACTATTTAAGTTGGAGGCTCATTCAAACCAGATGGAAAAAAGTTTATGCCTCCAGTGCCCAATTTCTTGGTATGGTTATTATCATCATCATTATTATTGTTGTTCTAAGAACACTTAACATAAGGTCTACCTTCTTAACCAAATTGTAACACAATACAATATTGTTAACTGCAGTTACAGGATCATACACCAGATCTCTAGAACTCATTCATCTTACATAACGGAAACTTTATACCTGTTGAATAGCATCTCCCAATTTTCTCCTTCCCCCAGGCCCTGGCAACCACTATTCTACTCCCCGCTGCTATGCATTTGACTATTTTAGAAATCTCATATAAGTGGAATCAAGCCATATTTTTCCCTCTGTGACTGGCATATCTCATTTAGCATAATGTCTTAACTGCCATTGCAAAATTATGACTGAGACAGTGAAAGAGATCTGACTTAACAAACTCCATCTTGGGCCGGGTGCGGTGGCTGACGCCTGTAATCCCAGCACTTTGGAGGCCAAGGCAGGTGGATCACAAGGTCAGGAAATCGAGACCATCATGGCTAACACAGTGAAACCCAGTCTCTACTAAAAATACAAAAAAATTAGCTGGGCATGGTGGCAGGCACCTGTAGTCCCAGCTACTCGGGAGGCTGAGGCAGGAGAATGGCA
>NW_012115821.1:4272820-4275054 GCF_000951035.1 Colobus angolensis palliatus
TCCTAGCTACTTGGGAGGCTGAGGCAGGAGAATCGCTTGAGCCTGGGAGGGAGAGGTTGCAGTGAGCCAAGATCATGCCATTGCGCTTCAGCCTGGGCAACAAGAGTAAGACTCCATCTAAAAAAAAGAAAAAAAAAAAAAAGGCAATAGTGGCCCTTTCCCAAAACAAACTTCCTTTTTGCCAGGGAACTAGACTGCTTTAGTAGGACTAACAAATTAGCCACAGGATTAGAAAGCATAGTTTAGGAGTCATGCAGCTGGAGACTATAAGATTCTGACCCTCCCCAAATTGTTCCTGGGGATAAAATCACTAGTGTAAAGCCTAAGACTAGTGCTTGAGATATTTTACAGACCCTGCACTCCATGGATCAGCTGGCATCACCCAGACTGATAAGCTGGCACATCTGATCTTGTGGCCCCCACTCCAGAACTGACTCAGTGCAAGAAGACAGCTTCCACTCCCTGTGATTTCATCTTGGATCTGATCAATCAACTAATCAGCACTGATGGTTCACTGGCTTCCCCCACCCACCAAGTTGTCCTTAAAAACTGTGATCCCCTAATGCTGGAAACTGATTTGCATAATAATAAAACTCCAGTCTCCCACACAGCCAGCTCTTTGTGAATTACTTTTTCTCTATTGCAATTCCCCTGTCTTGATACATTGACTCTGTGTAGGCAGCAGGCAAGGTGAACCCATTGGGCAGTTTCATATATACCATATTTTTCTTTTCCATTTACCTGTCGATGGACATTTAAGTTGTTTCCATGCCTTGACTATTATGAATAAAGCTGCACTAGGCATGGGAGTGCACACACCTCTTTGACATACGGTTCCCATTTCCTTCGGATATATATCCAGAAGTGAGATTGTGGGATCATATGGTAGTTCTATTTTTAATTTTTTAAGAAATCTTCATAATGGTTTTCATAACAGCTTCACAGTTTTATAGTCCCACCAACAGGCTCGAATTCCACTACACCTTTACCAACACTTGTGATCTTTTGGGTTTGGGTTTTATTGTTTGTTTGTTTTTGACACTTCCTAACATCACATTGAGGCTTTGATTTGCATTTCACTGATGATTAGTTATGCTGAAAATCTTTTCATATGCCTGTTGGCCATTTGTTTGCCAAGCCAGAGCAATTAGGCAGGGGGAAAAATGAAAGAAAGAAAAAGGATCAGAAAAAAGAGGTAAATGATCTCTCTTTGCAGATGGCATGATCTTATATATAGAAAGTCTTCACCAAAAAAAAAAAAAATTAGAACTAATAAACAATAAAGTTGCAGGATACAAAATTAACATACGAAAATCTTTCATTTCTATACACAAACAATAAACTATCCCAAAAGGAAATTAAGAAAATAATTTCATTTATAATATCATCAAAAAGGATAAAATCCTTAGGAATAAACTTAACTAACAAGGACTTGTACCCTGAAAATTACCGAACATTGATGAGATAAATTAAAGCAGACACAAATAAACGGAAACAGCCTGTGTTCATGGATTGGAAGGCATAATGTTGTTAAAATGGCCATACCACCCGAAGCAACCTACAGATTTAATTTACGTTTTGGTTGTTATTTTATAAAATCATTAATTTCAGGCACTGCAAGATAATAATAATTTCAACACTAATATTAAAATATGCTAAGCTTGGTGCTAAGAGTTTACACTGATTGTCTTAACTTATACTAAAAGAAAAGCAGAAGTGAGTATTCTTTTTTTTTCATTTAAGTGAAATTATTTTATTAAATACTTACTTATTACAAGGACAGAGTGTTAGCAATGCATTTTACTAATTTTCTTACACCTTAATTTTTTCCTTAAACTTTTTTTTTTTTTAAATATTATACTTTAAGTTCTAGGGTACATATGCACAACATGCAGGTTTGTTACATATGTATACTTGTGCCATGTTGGTGTGCTGCACCCATCCAACTCGTCAGCACCCATCAACTCATCATTTACATCAGGTATAACTCCCAATGTCATCCCTCCTCCCTCCCCCCTCCCCATAATAGGCCCTGGTGTGTGATGTTCCCCTTCCAGAGTCCAGGTAATCTCATTGTTGAATTCCCACCTATGAGTGAGAACATGCAGTGTTTGGTTTTCTGTTCTTGCGACAGTTTGCTGAGAATGATGGTTTCCAGCAGCATCCATGTCCCTACAAAGGACACGAACTCATCCTTTTTTATGGCTGCGTAGTATTCCATGGTGTATATGTGC
>NW_012115821.1:4277799-4298396 GCF_000951035.1 Colobus angolensis palliatus
ATTTGAATGTTGGCCTGCCTTACTAGGTTGGGGAAGTTCTCCTGGATGATATCCTGAAGAGTGTTTTCCAACTTGGTTCCAACTTGGTTCCATTTTCCCCCTCACTTTCAGGCACACCAATCAGATGTAGATTTCGTCTTTTCACATAATCCCATATTTCTTGGAGGCTTTGTTCATTTCTTTTTCCTTTTTTTTCTCTAGACTTCTCTTCTCGCTTCATTTCATTCATTTGATCCTCAATCATTTATACTCTTTCTTCCAGTTGATCGAGTCAGTTACTGAAGCTTGTGCATTTGTCCCATATTTCTCGTGTCATGCTTTTTATCTCTGTCAGTTCATTTATGGCCTTCTCTGCATTGATTTTTCTAGTTAGCCATTCTTCCACTCTTTTTCCAAGATTTTTCGTTTCTTTGCACTGGGTACGTAATTCCTCCTTTAGCTCTGAGAAGTTTGATTGACTGAAGCCTTCTTCTCTCAATTCGTCAAAGTCATTCTCTGTCCAGCTTTGATCTGTTGCTGGTGATGAGTTGCATTCCTTTGGAGGGGGAGATGCGCTCTGATTTTTTTAATTTTTTGACTTTCCAGCTTTTCTGCCCTGCTTTTTCCCCGTCTTTGTGGTTTTATCTGTCTTTGGTCTTTGATGTTGGTGACGTACTGATGGGGTTTTGGTGTGGGTGTCCTTTCTGTTTGTTAGTTTTCCTTCTAACAGTCAGGACCCTCAGCTGTGGGTCTGTTGAAGATTGCTTGAGGTTCACTCCAGACCCTGTTTGCCTGCGTATCAGCAGCGGAGGCTGCAGAAGATAGAATATTGTTGTACAGCGAATGCTGCTGTCTGATTCTTGCTCTGGAAGCTTTGTCTCAGGAGTGTACCCCGCCATGTGAGGTGTGAGGTGCCGGTCTGCACCTAGTGTGGGATGTTCCCCAGTTAGGCTACTCAGGGATCACGGACCCACTTCAGCAGGCAGACTGTCTGTTCTCAGATCTCAACCTCTGTGCCAGGAGATCCACTGCTCTCTTCAAAGCTGTCAGACAGGGTCATTCACATCTGCAGAGGTTTCTGCTGCTTTTTTTTTTGCTACGCCCTGTCCCCAGAGGTGGAGTCTACAGAGACAGGCAGGCCTCCTTGAGCTGCAGTGGGCTCCACCCAGTTCGAGCTTCCCAGAGGCTTGGTTTACCTACTTAAGTCTCAGCAATGGCGGGTGCCCCTCCCCCAGCCTCACTGCTGCCTTGCAGTTAGATCTCAGACTGCTGCACCAGCAATGAGGGAGGCTCCATGGGCATGGGACCCTCCTGGCCAGGTGTGGGATTTAATCTCCTGGTGTACCATTTGCTAAGACCCTTGGTAAAGCACAGTGTTAGGGTGGGAGTTACCCGATTTTCCAGGTGTTGTGTGTCTCAGTTTCTAAAGGGATTCCCTTCCCCCTTGTGCTTCCCAGGTGAGGCGATGCCTCGCCCTGCTTTAGCTCCTGCTGGTTGGGCTGCACCAGCTGACCAGCACCGATTGTCTGGCACTCCCCAGTGAGCTGAACCCAGTACCTCAGTTGAAAATGTAGAAATTGCCCATCTTCAGTGTCACTCGTGCTGGGAGCTGGAGGCTGGAGCTGTTCCTATTCGGCCATCTTGCTCACATCCGAAGTGAGTATTCTTAATCATCTACTTTAAAGATAAGAAAAACATATAGAAATTAAGCAATGTACTTAATTCACTTTTAATGCATTAACAGGTCAGGATTTAAGTTTATAACACCACTTTAAAAAATAATAATTTATTTTATAACAGATTCAGTGTACATGTGATTGTCACTGATTATTATAACCTACAAGGATGGAGAGATGTATAAACTTGGAATAAATTGAGTCCTCTAAACGTCATATATACAAAAAATCCATAGCTGGATTCTCTTGAAAAATTCTACGTCAATCATTTCCAATCAGGAACGTCTCAATTGGTCCCATGGTTACAACACTGTAGAATTATATAATT
Organism: Colobus angolensis palliatus; assembly: GCF_000951035.1. NCBI lineage: Eukaryota > Metazoa > Chordata > Mammalia > Primates > Cercopithecidae > Colobus > Colobus angolensis. The sequence goes on from NW_012115821.1 coordinate 4,279,783, forward strand.
GCAAAAAAAATTGTAAACAAAATCACATTGTGGATGTGCTAACTGGGGCAGTTCATCTTTAAAGGAGCCCTAAAATTAATTATTTTATAAAATAACAACCAAAACGTAATTATACTTCTAAGCTATACCATAAATTAATACTTTTATGTATCAAATTTTCTCAATGATAATACATTACATTTTATATCAACAAAATTTTATTTTTAAAAGCAATTTTAGATTTATAGGAAAATTGAGCAGCTGGTACTAAAAGTTTTAATAATATCCTCTCTACCCAGTCTTTGCACACTGTTACCCCGATTATTCATCTTTCACTAGTATGGTACATTTGTCATAATTAATAAAGCAATACTGATACATTGTTATTAACTGATTTCATTCTTTATTCAGATTTCCTGAGTTGTTACCTAATATCCTTTTTCTGTTCCAGGATTTCATCCAGTATATCGTACTAAATTTAGTTGGCCTCTCTATTTAGACTCCTCTTGGAGAGGACATTGTTTTTCTTGCTCTACTTGTTCCAGCTTCAGCCTTTGGGAGCTCTTTCAGTAGACTTCTTTGTTCCTTTGACATATTGTTACCAATGTGACTTATTTTTAATGCACTTGTTTACTTTCTGGCCCTACAAGATGCTCCAGGATTATCTTGTATATTTTCTACTCCTGGCTTAGAATCAGCTGTTTCTCCAGGGAGTCTTTGTTCCTTTTATTATAAAATGGTATTTAAAAATCAACATTTGGCTGGGTGCAGTGGCTCATGCTTGTAATCTCAACACTTTGGGAGGCTGAGGCAGGTGGATTACCTGAGGTCAGGAGTTTGAGACCAGCCTAGCCAACATGGTGAAACTCAGTCTCTACTAAAAATACAAAACTTAGCTGGGTGTGGTGGTGGGTGCCTATAATCCCAGCTATTTGGGGGAGCTTAGGCAGGAGAATCACTTGAACCCAGGAGGCAGAGGTTGCAGTGAGCCAAGATCACACCATTGCACTCCAGACTGGGTGACAAGAGTGAAACCCTGTCTCCAAAAAAAAAAAAAAAAAAACAGGCCAAATAGGAGCAGATCTGGTCTACAGCTCCCAGTGAGATCAATGTAAAAGATGGGTGATTTCTACATTTCCAACTGAGGTACCTGGCTCATCTCATCGGGACTGGTTAGACAGTGGGCACAGCCCACGAAAGGCAAGCCAAAGCAGGGTGGGGGGGTCACTTCACCCGGAAAGTGCAAGGCGTCAGGGAACTCCCTCCCCTAGCCAAGGGAAGCCATGAGGGAATGTGCCTTGAAGAACTGTTCAATCCAGCCCAGACACTATGCTTTTCCCACGGTCTTCACAACTCACAGACCAGGAGATTCCTTCAGATGCCTACGCCACCAGGGCACTGGGTTTCAAGCACAAAGCTGGGCGACAGTTTGGGCAGACACCAAGCTAACTGCAGGAGTTTTTTTCATACCCCAGTGGTGCCAGGAATGCCACTGGGACAGAACCGTTCACTCCCCTGGAAAGGAGGATGAAGCCAGGGAGCCAAGTGGTCTAGCTCAGTGGATCCCACCCTGACAGAATCCAGCAAGCTAAGATTCACTGGCTTGAAATTCTCACTGCCAGCACAACAGTCTGAAGTTGCCCTGGGACACTTGAGCTTGGTGTGGGGGTTGGGGTATCCGCCATTACTAAGGCTTGAGTAATGGAGCTGACAAAAATTTTGAACTGACCAGAGCCCACCACAGCTTGGCAAAGCTGCTGTAGCCAGACTGTCTCTCTAAGTTCCTCTTCTCTGGGCAAAGCCTCCAAGAAATATGGGACTATGTGAAAAGACCAAACCTGCATTGGATTGGTGCACCTGAAAGTGATGGGGAGAATGGAACCAAGTTAGAAAACACTCTTCAGGATATTATCCAGGAGAACTTCCCCAACCTAGCAAGACAGGCCAACATTCAAATTCAGGAAATACAGAGAATACCACAAAGACACTCCTCAAGAGGAGCAACCCCAAGACACATAATCGTCAGATTCGCCGAAGTTGAAATGAAGGAAAAAATGTTAAGGGAAGCCAGGGAGAAAGGTCAGGTTACCCACAAAGGGAAGCCCATCAGACTAACAGCAGATCTCTCGGCAGAAACTCTATAAGCCAGAAGAGAGTGAGGGCCAACATTCAACATTCTTAAAGAAAAGAATTTTCAACCCAGAATTTCATATACAACAAAACTAAGCTTCATAAGCAAAGGAAAAATAAAATCCTTTACAGACAAGCAAATGCTGAGACATTTTGTCACCACCAGGCCTGCCTTACAAGACCTACTGAAGGAAGCACAAGATATGGAAAGGAAAAACCAGTACCAGCCAGTACAAAAACATACCAAATTGTAAAACCATCACACTAAATATGGAAAGTAAAAACGATACCAACCACCATAAAAACATACCAAATTTTAAAGACCATCGACATTATGAAGATACTGCATCAACTAACAGGCAAAATAACCAGCTAGCATAATGACAGGATCAAATTCTCACATAGCAATATTAACCTTAAATGTAAATGGGCTAAATGCCTCAATTAAAAGACATAGACTGGCAAATGGGATAAAGAGTCAAGACCCATCAGTGTGCTGTATTTAGGAGACCCATCTCACATCCAAAGACATAATATATGCTCAAAATAAAGGGATGAGGGAAGATTTACCAAGCAAATATAAAGCAAAAAAAAAAAAAAGCCGGGCTTGCAATCCTAGTCTTGGGTAAAACAGATTTTAAACCAACGAAGATCAAAAGAGACAAAGAATGGCATTACATAATGGTAAAGGGATCAATGCAACAAGAAGAGCTAACTATTCTAAATATATATGCACCCAATATAAGAGCATCCAGATTCATAAAGCAAGTTATTAGAGACCTACAGAGAGACTTAGACTCCCACACAATAACAGTGGGAGACTTTAACACCCCTATGTCAATATTAGACAGATCAATGAGACAGAAAATTAACAAGGATATTCAGGACTTGAACTCAGCTCTGGACCAAGGAGACCTAATAGACATCTATAGAACTCTCTACCCCAAAGCAGCAGAATATACATTCTTCTCTGTACCACATTTCACTTATTCTAAAATTGACCACATAATTAGAAATAAAACACTCCTCAGAAAATCCAAAAGAACAGAAATCCTAACAGTCTCTCAAACCACAGGGCAATCAAATTAGAACTCACGATTAAGAAACTCCCTCAAAACAGCACAACTACATGGAAACTGAAAAACTTTCTCCTGAATGACTCCTGGGTAAATAACAAAATTAAGGCAGAAGTAAATTAGTTCTTTGAAACCAATGAGAACAAAGACACAATGTACCAGAATCTCTGGGACATAGCTAAAGCAGTTTTCAGAGGGAAATTTATAGCATTAAATGCCCACAGTAGAAAGCAGGAAAGATCTAAAATTGACACCCTAACATCACAATTAAAAGAACTAGAGGAGCAAGAGCAAACAAATTCAAAAGCTAGCAGAAGATAAGAAATAACTAAAATCAGAGCAGAACTGAAGGAGATGGGGACATGAAATACCCTTCAAAAAAATTGATGCATCCAAGAGCTGGTTTTTTGAAAAGATTAGCAAAATAGATAAACTGTTAGCCAGACTAATAAAGAAGAAAAGAGATAAGAATCAAATAGACACAATAAAATAATGATAAAGGGAAGATGACCACTGATCCCACAGAAATACAAACTACCATCAGAGAACACTATAAACACCTCTATGCAAATAAACTAGAAAATGTAGAAGAAATTGATAAATTCCTAGACACATACACCCTCCGAGACTAAACTAGGAAGAAGTCAAACCCTTGAATAGACCAATAACAAGTTCTGATATTGAGGCAGTAATTAATAGCCTAACAGCCGAAAAAAGCCCAGGACCAGACAGAATCACAACCAAATTCTCCCAGAGGTAAAAAGAGGAGCTGGTACCATTCCTCCTGAAACTATCCAAACAGAAAAAAAGGGACTCCTCCTTAACTCATTTTATGAGGCCAGCATCATTCTGATATCAAAACCTGGAAGAGACACAAGAAAAAAGAAAAATTTCAGGCCAATATCCCTGATGAAGATCGGTGCAAAATCTCAATAAAATACTGGCAAACCAAATCCAGCAGCACATCAGAAAGCTTATACTCCACTATCAAGTCAGCTTCACCCCTGGGATGCAAGGCTGGTACAACATATACAAATCAATAAACGTAATCCATCACATAAACAAAACTGATGACAAAAACCACATGATTATCTCAATAGATGCAGAAAGGGCCTTTGATAAAATTCAGCACCCCTTCATGCAAAAAACTCTCAGTAAACTAGGTATTGACGGAACATATCTCAAAATAATAAGAGTTATTTATAACAAACTCACAGCCAATATCATACTGAATGGGCAAGAACTGGAAGCATTCATTTGAAAACCGGCACAGGAAAAGAGTGCCCTTTCTCACCTCTCCTATTCACCATATCTAGGGTAATCAGGTAAGAGAAAGAAACAAAGGTTTTCAAATAGGAAGAGAGGAAGTTAAATTGTCTCTGTTTGCAGATGACATGATTGTAGATCTAGAAAACCCCATCGTCTCAGCCCATAATCTCCCTAAGCTGATAAGCAACTTCAGCACAGTCTCAGATACAAAATCAATGTGCAAAAATCACAAGCATTTTTATACACCAATAATAGACAAACAGAGCCAAATCATGAGTGAACTCCCATTCACAATTGCTTCAAAGAGAATAAAAAACTAGGAATACAACTTACAAGGGATGTGAAGGACCTCTTCAAGGAGAACTACAAACCACTGCTCAAGGAAATAAGAGAGGACACAAACAAATGTAAAAACATTTCATGCTCACAGATAGGAAGAATCAATATCATCAAAACAGCCATACCGCCCAAAGTAATTTATAGATTCAATGCTATACCCATCAAGCTACCACCGACTTTCTTCACAGAATTAGAAAAAACTACTTTAAATTTCATATGGAACCAAAAACGAGCATGCATAGCCAAGACAATCCTAAGCAAAAAGAAGAAAGCTGGAGGCATCACGCCACCTGACTTCAAACTGTTCTACAAGGTTACAGTAACCAAAACAACATGGTACTGGTACCAAAACAGACCAATGGAACAGAACGGAGGCCTCAGAAATAATACTACACATCTACAACCATCTGATCTTTGACAAACCTGACAAATAAAAGCAATGGGGAAAGTGTTCCCTATTTAATAAATGGTGTTGGGAAAACTGGCTAGCTACATGCAGAAAACTGATACTGAACCCCTTCCTTAGACCTTATGCAAAAACTAACTCAAGATTGATTAAAGATTTAAATGTGAGACCTAAAACTATAAAAACCCTAGAAGAAAACCTGGGCAATACCATTCAGAACATAGGCATGGGCAAAGACTTCATGACTAAAACACCAAAAGCGATGCAACAAAAGTCAAAATTGACAAATGAGATATAATTAAACTAAAGAGTTTCTGTACAGCAAAAGAAACTATCATCAGAGGGAACAGACAACCTACAGAATGGGAGAGAATTTTTGCAATCTATCCATCTGCCAAAGGGCTAATATCTGGATTCTAAAAAGAACCTAAACAAATTTACAAGAAAAAAAACAACCCCATCAAAAAGTGGGCAAAGGATATAAACAGACACTTCTCAAAAGAAGACATTTATGTGGCCAACAAACATATGAAAAAAGGTCATCATCACTGATCATTAGAGAAATGCAAATCAAAACCACAGTGAGATACCATCTCATGCCAATTAAAATGGTGATCATTAAAAAGTCAGGAAACAACAGATGCTGGAGAGTGTGTGGAGAAATAGGAATGCTTTTACACTGTTGGTGGGAGTATAAATTAGTTCAACCATTGTGGAAGACAGTGTGACAATTCCTCAAGGATCTAGAACCAGAAATACCATCTGACCCAGCAATCCCATCACTGGGTATATACCTAAAGGATTATAAATCATTCTACTATAAAGACACATGCCCATGTATGTTTATTGCTGCACTGTTCACAGTAACAAGGACTTGGAATCAACCCAAATGCCCATCAGTGATAGACTGGATAAAGAAAATGTGGCACATACACACCATGGAATACTATGCAGCCATAAAAAAGGATGAGTTCATGTCCTTTGCAGGGACATGGATTAAGCTGGAAACCATCATTCTCAGCAAACTAACACAGGAACAGAAATCCAGACATTGCATGTTCTCACTCATAAATGGGAGTTGAAAAAAGAGAACACATGGACACAGGCAGGGTCCACTGGCAGGTAGGGAACTAGGGGAGGGATAACATTAGGAGAAATACCTAATATAGATGACCGGTTGATGGGTGCAGCAAATCACCATGGCATGTGTATACCTATGTTACAAACCTACATATTCTGCACATGTATCCCAGAACTTAAAGTATAATAAAAAAGAAGGGAACTAGGGGAGGGATAACATTAGGAGAAATACCTAATATAGATGACCGGTTGATGGGTGCAGCAAATCATCATGGCATGTGTATACCTATGTTACAAACCTACATATTCTGCACATGTATCCCAGAACTTAAAGTATAATAAAAAAGAAAAGAAAATCAAAAGGCCTGGGCTGGTGACTCATACCTGTAATCCCAGCACCTTGGGAGGCCAAGACAGGCAGATCACAAGGTCAGGAGTTCAAAATAAGCCTGACCAACATGGTGAAACCCCATCTCTACTAAAAATACAAAAATTAGCCAGGCGTGGTGGCGAGTGCCTGTAAACACTGCTACTCCAGTGGCCGAGGCAGGAGAATTGCTTAAACCCAGGGGGCGGAGGTTGCAGTGAGCCAAGATCGCGCCACTGCACTCCAGCATTTGAGTACTAATTGTGCCCATAATTACCAGGGTGTTATTTATTTTGGGTGTGTCATGGTTGTGCTTTTGTGTATTTACATAAACATCCTTGAATATTTCTATATATAACCACCTGTATCTATATTAAGTTAAACATGAGTTCTCCCTGATGTCTACAACTGTAATGATTACCACATGGATTATTCAAGACTCTTCCCCTAGTTGATCTGTAAATTTCCACACCAACTGTGAGAAATGTAACTCCCAATGTTTGCCATTTATAGGCTTAATTGTTCAATTCCCGTATATATGTATCACAGTATAAGAACTGTTAACCAGAATCCAATGAGAAATAATTTTTATCAGCTAGAGTACAGTGCTTTTGTGCAGCTCATTTTGCCGTTAGTCTGACAGATTCCATTCATTTTCAAAGATATTTATGTTAAGACCTTTTTTTCTCTCCACCTTACTAAGGTTATCTCATACTTTGTAATGCAGTGAATTTCTTCTGTAAAGTCTGCATTGCTCCTGGAATCCCCTGACCTTCTAAATTATTTTCTAAAATTTGCCCGCATTATGGTAATTCTTTGTGTCAAAAAACTTATATTGCTTTTGGCAAATGCATAATGTTGCCAAAATGTCCACCATTGCAATATTGCACAGAACCATTTCACAGCTCCTCAGATGCCCTCTGCTTAACCTAATCTTCCCTTTCCCTGAACGCCAGGCAAAAACTGATCTTCTTTATAGTTTTGCTTCTTTCCAAAATGTCATCTAATTGAAACCATACAGCATGTAGCCTTTTCCAACTGGCTGCTTTCATGTAACAATACGCATTTGAGTTTCCTCCATGTCTTTTCATGATTTGAAAGCTCATTTCTTTTTACTGCTGAATAATATTCCATTTTACAGGTATTTTATAGTTTATTCATTCATCTATTGAAAGACATCTTGGTTGTTCTCCATTTTGGTAACTACCAAGTAACAATAAACCTGCTATAAACATTTGTGTTCAGGATTTTTTTGCAGACATAATTTTTCAGTGTAATTGGGTATACACAGAGGAACACAATTGCAGATTATAATGCAAGGCTATGCTTAGCTTTGTAAGAAACAGACAAAATGTCTTCTAAAGTGGCTGCACCCTTTTATAGTCACATTTGAAAACTGAATGAAAGAGAGTTTCTCTTGCATTGCATTCTCAACAGCATTGGTTGTTGTCAGTAATTTGGATTTTGGCCATTCTAATGGTGTAGTTGTTTCTCATTGTTGTTTTAATTTACTATTCTCTAATAACATAAGATGTTGAGCATCTTTTCATATGCTTATATGCCATTTGTATATCTTATTTGGTGAGTTGAATGTTCAGATCTTTTGCTCATTACAGAGAATTATTTAAATGCTTTGGTGTCATTTGGATTTAGCTCCTTTACTGGATATGTGTTTAAAATATTTTCTCTCATTCTGTGGTTTATCTTCTCATTTACTTGGCAATATCTTTCACATAACAGTTTTTAAATTTAATTAAGTTCAATTTTTTTTTTATTTTTTTCTTTGATGGATCATAATTTGATCAAACCCAAGGTCACCTAGATTTTATCCTATGTTATCTTATGGAAGTTTTCTAGTTTTTGTTTTACATTTAGAAATAAGGTCCATTTTAAATTAATTTTTGTGAAAAGCATAAGGTATATGTCCAGATTCATTTTTGCATGTACATGTACAATTTTTTCGTGATTATTTGTTGAAAAGACTGTCTTTTCTCAAATGAATTTATTTTGCTCTGTCAAGGATCAGTTGACTATATTTGGGAGTGTCCATGTCTGGGCTCTCTCCTCTTTTCTATTAATCCACTTGTCTATTCTTTTACGAATACCTCACTGTCTTAACTACTGTAGCTTTATAGTACTACTTGAAATTGAGTAGTGTCAGTTCTCCAACTTAGTCCTTCTTTGTCAGTATTATGTAGACTATTCTGGGTCTCTTGCATTTCCATATAAATTTTAAAATCATCCTTTGAGATGAAGCTAAAAAATAGAATAAATTTGTCAATAACCACAAAATAACTTGCTGAGAATTTATTAGAATTGCATTAAATGTATACATCAATTCATGAAGAATTTATATCTCAACATTACTGCGTCTACCTATCCATGAATGGAGGTATGGTACATCTCATGAAATGGAGATGTGGTACATCTCCATTTATTTAGATCTTCCTTTATTTATTTCATCAGACTTAACATTTTCCATATACATAGTATATGTCCTACACATATTTTGTTGTTGATATTTCATTTTTGCTGGGGGAAGGAGTGAAAATTGTATTTTGTTTTCAACTTCAATTTTCACTTGTTCACTGGTGGTACATGAAAAGACAATTGACTTCTATTAACCTTGCATCCTGCAACCTTGCTGTAATCACATATTGGTTCCAGGAATTCTTTCAGTTTTACTAAATAGATAATTATGTCATCTGTGAACAAAGGTAGTTTTCTTTTTTTCTTTCTAATCCGTATATATATTTTTTCTTGCCTTGTTGCACTAACTAGGACATCAAGTAGGATGGTGAATAAGAGTGACAAAAGAAACAACCTTGTCTTGCTCCCAATAATAGAAGAAAAGTATATCATTTCTCACCATAAAATATCATGAAGGCCTATTTTTTAGATGTTCCAGATTAAGTTGAGGATTTTTTATTCCTAGTTTTCTAAGACTTTTTCTCATAAATAGATGTTGGAGATGTTGGATTTTGTCAAATGCTTTTTCTGCATCAATTGACAGACTAATAAAATAGTTCTTTAGCCAGTTAATATAGTGTATCACATTAATTGATTTTGATTTTTAAATGTCAGATCAGTCTGGCATGCCTAAAATAAATTCCACTTACTGTGATGTATAACTATTTTTATGCATTTTGGATTCAATTAGCTAATATTTTATCGAAAATGTTTGCATCTATATTCATAAAATATATTAAGCTGTACTTTTCATTTCTTGTAGCATATTTTCCCAGTCTTGATATTAAGATAATGCCTGCCTCCTTGAATGAGTTAGGAGGTATACCTCTTACTTCTATTTTCTAAAAGTGATTATAGAGAACTGATATTATTTCTTCCTTAAATGCTTGGTGGAATTCATCAGTGAAAGAATCTGGGCCAGATGCTTTCTTTTTTGAAAGATTAATAATGATTTATCAATTATTTAAGTAAATATAGATCTATTTAGGTAATGTATTTCTTTTCCCTAAGTTTTGATGGTTTATATCTTTCAATGAATTGATCCATTTCATCTAAATTACCAAATGTGTCAGTATACATTTGTTTGTGATTTTTTAATTATCTTTTTAATGTTTATGGAATCAATATTTGTAATTTGTGTCTTCTCCCTTTTTTACTTGGTTAGCCTGGCTATGGATTTATCAATTTTATTGATCTTTTAAAGGCATTGCCTTTTGGGTTTATTGACTTTCTCTGTTGACTTCGTGTATTCAACTTTTATCGATTTCTGCTCAAAGTTTTATGTCTTTTCTTGTGCTTACTTGAGGTTTAAATTGCTCTTCTCTCTTTACTTTCCTAAGGCATATTTGTATTATTGATTTCAGATCTTTCTTCTTTTCTAATATATGCATTTGCTGCTATAAATTTGCCTCTAAGCACTGCTTTTACAGCATTCCATGCATTAAAATATAAAAAATAAAAATAGGACTTGCAATGCAAAATACATCTGCAATCTCAGATTTTAAGAATATCTTAAGGTTTGAAACATTTATTTAAAGATACAACAGAAGGACTATTAGGAGACAAGAAACTGTGGGTGAAAAGAATTATCTTTTCTCTTTCTTTAAATCAACTTTTAAGTTCAAGGGTACAGGTGCAGGATGTGCAGGTTTGTTACATAGGTAGACGTGTGCCATGGTGGTTTGCTGCACAGATCAACCCATCACCTAGGTATGAAGCCAAGCATCCACTAGCTATTCTTCTTGAGCATCCCATAAATTTTGATGTACATTTCATTTTGTTTAGTTCAAAATATTTTTAAATTTCCCTTGAGACTTCTTTGACCTATGTGTTATATACAAGTATGTTATTTAATCTAAAACTATTTGGGGATTTTTGAGATTTTTTCTAGTACTGATTTCTACTTAAATTTCAGTATAGTCTAAGAATACATGCATTAAGACTTCTATTCTTTTAAATTTGTCAGGGTATGTTTTTCAGCCCAGGATGTGGTCTATTTTGGATAAAGCCCCAGATAAACTTGAGAGGAATATGTATTCTGCTATTAGTTGATTAACTATTCTGCTGTTACTTAAACAGTTAGATTCTGTTCATTGTTAGTGCTATTCAGTTGAACATTTTCCTGATTTTTGCTTGTTGAAATTAGCTGTTATTAATATAGGGATGTTGAGATATCCAAACATAATATTAAATATTAAATTTGATTATTTCTCTTGCAATTTTATAAATTTTTGTCTCATGTATTTAGATGCTGTGTTGTTACCTGAATAACTTAAGAATTATTTTTTTTTTCTTTTTTTCTTTTTTTTTGAGACGGAGTCTCGCTCTATCGCCCAGGCTGGAGTGCAGTGGCCAGATCTCAGCTCACTGCAAGCTCCGCCTCCCCGGTTTACGCCATTCTCCTGCCTCAGCCTCCCGAGTAGCCGGAACTACAGGCGCCCGCCACCTCGCCCGGCTAGTTTTTTGTATTTTTTAGTAGAGACGGGGTTTCACGGTGTTAGCCAGGATGGTCTCGATCTCCTGACCTCGTGATCCACCCGTCTCGGCCTCCCAAAGTGCTGGGATTACAGGCTTGAGCCACCGCGCCCGGCCTAGAATTATTATTTTTTTGAGTAATTGCCCCTTTCTCATTATTTAATGCCCATCTTTATCCTTAATAATTTTCCTTTTTTTTTTTTTGAGACAGGGTCTCATTCTGTCTCCCAGGCTGGAGTGCAGTGGCACAATCAAGGCTCAATACAGCCTTGACTTTCTGGGCTCAAGTGATTATCCCAGTTCAGCTCCCTTCCACCCCACACTGCCCCCCACCACACACCCTCCCACCACCACGAGTAGCTGGAACTATGGGTATGTGCCACCACACCTAGATAATTTTTTATATTTTTTGAAGAGATGAGGTTTCACCATGTTTCCCAGACTGGTCTTAAACTCCTGAGCTCAAGCAATCCATCTGCCTTGGCTTTGCAAAGTGCTGGGATTACAGGCATGAGCCACCATGGCCAGACTCTCCTTCACTTTAAATGATAATTTCAATGGATATAGAATACTAAGTTAGTGGGATTTTTTTCTTTTATTTATTTAAATATTTACTTCATTCTCTACTTGCTTGCATGGTTTCTGACAAAAAAAGTTTAAAATAGTTCTTAGTCTTGCCCCTCTACACTTATTCACTCCCTTGCCACCATGGCTTCTTTCAAAATTATTTGTCTTGGGTTTTCTCCCATGATATGCTTAGGTGTAGATTTTTGGTTTTTATTCCTGCTGGTGTTCTCTAAGATTCCTGGGTTTGTGGTTTGGTGTCTATCATTAATTTTGGAAACTTCTTGGCTATGATTACTTCAAGTACAATAGTTCCTCCTTATCCATAGTTTTGCTTTCCACACTTTCAGCTACCCATGAGTCACTGTGTTCTGAAAGTACTTAATGAAAAATTCCAGAAATAAACAATTCATAAGTTTTCTGTTGTGCTTCATTCTGAGTATTGTCATAATTTTTCTATTTTATTATATTGTTAATCTCTTCTTATGCCTAATTTATAAGTTAAACTTTATCATAGATATGTGCATGTAGGAAAACCCATAGTATGTATATGTAGGGTTTGGTACTATCTGCATTTTCAGGCATCCACTGGAGGTCTTTGAATGTATCCCTCATGGATAAGAGGGAACTACTGTACTTCCTCTGCACTTCTCTGCTCCTTTCTCTCTTCTTCTTCTAGTACTTCAATTATCTTTAAATTCTTTGTTTTTTTTCTTGTTTATGTTCAGTCTAGTAATGAGCTTATTAAAAGCATTCTTAATTTCTATTGCAGTGTTTTAAATTTCTGTCATTTTCTTCTGATTCTTTCTTAGAGTTTTTAGTATTCTGCTTACATTATTCATCTGCTCTTGCATACTTATACTTTTTCTATTACAGTCCTTAACATAACTAATCATAGTTATTTTTAATTATTTATTTGATTATTGCAAACATTGTTTCATATCAAAGTGTAGTTCAGATGCATACTTTGTCTCTTCTGACTGTGTTTTTCCTTTTCTTTTTGTATACCCTTATGATTTTTTGTTAAAAGTCAAACATGATGTATCAGATAATGAGAACTGAGGAAAATAGGTCTTTAGTATGAGGTTTTATGTCAATCCGTCCAGCTGATGGGTTGTGCTTCATGTTTTCCATAGCTATAGATGGCAGAGACTTTAGTTTCCTCAGCGCCCTTGTTTTCTCCACATTGGATTTCCCTAAGAATTGCTTCTTAAATAGAGTCTGTGTTTTGTAACTCTTTCCATTCTAACCCATTGTGATTATTCTGGAGCTGTGTTGATGTGGTGGTAAGGTTTGGAGGAGGTCAGCATATCTCAGTCTTTTAGTGGGCTCAAGTCCTTGAGTTGGACTTCAGAAGTGTTTCTTAGTGTTTTTTTTTTCCTTCCATTAGGTAATACAGGAAGACTAGAGAGGGATGTAGGGGGCTAACTGCCCTTCTCCATGGTCAAATAAGATACTGCTAAAGTTGTTTCCCTTGAGGAGTAAACCTTGGCTATGGAGAATGTTCTAGGATTATTTCAAAATGGTACTTTCCCCCAATTGACCAAAATATGAGAGATGTTTTCTAAGATCATCACCATGAAAATCTGGTGGGCTTCCTGAAGATAAAATCCAAGAAAGTGTGAGGGGCCTCCTTCAGACTGGGCCTCCCCAGATTTTTACTCTCAAGCTAGTCCATAGTGAGCCTCCAGCAATTCATCCTACCAGTTTATGGCTTCAGTGGCACCTGCTCCAGGTAAGTTTATCTAGGCTATGATCTAACATTCCATTCATGAGATTTCTCCATTCTGTTGTGTGTAGATTTAGATTATTTATTCTTTCTGCTGTATAATTTTCAACTGTGTGAATATTAACACAACTTATTTATCCTACTCATTGTTGATGAACATTTCCAGTTTTTGTGTCTCACGACTAGTGATACCATGAACATTCTTGAACATGATTTCTGGTGAACATACACCCACATTTCTGTTGGATATACACCTGAAAGTAAAAATTCTGGGTTATAGGGGATGCATATACTGGGCTTTATTAGACACTTCCAAGTTGTTTTCCTAAGTGGATGTTCCTCAAATGATGTATAAGAGTTCCAACTACCCCACTTTCTCATCAGCACTGAGTATTTTCCAACTTAGTCATTTTAGTTATTCTGGTAGGGGTGGTGTAATATTGCATTGTGGTTTTAATCTGCATATCTCAGATGACTTATAAAGTTGAGCACCTTTTATTTCTGTTTATTGATCATTTTAATATATTCTCTTTTCTGAAGTGTCCAAGTCTTCTTCCCACTTTTCTACTGGGCTAGTGCTCTTTTTGTCATTGACTTTAAGAGTTCTTTATTCCAAATGTGTATTATTTTGGGAGGGAATATAGATATGTCAATATATTTTTTAATTTGTATTTTCATTGGCATACTGTCATTTAAAACTGTGACTTTCAAAAGAATGTGGTTTGGCTGAAACACGCAGTACAGACCAGTAGCCTGTATATTCACTGTTCCACCAAAGAGAAGGCACATACTGTATGTCTTGGTTGAATTATGGTTAAGAATTTCTCTGACTCTCCAAACTAGGCCTTTGTTATTAACTATTAGATTCATGCAAATATAATTGCAGTTTTTGCAATTCCTTTTTTTCCCCATAAGTTATTGAGGTATAGGTGGTATTTGGTTACATGAGTAAGTTCTTTAGGGATGATTTGTGAGATTTTGGTGCACCCATCACCTGATTAGTATACACTGCAGCTTATTTGTAGTCTTTTATATCTCACCCACCTCCCACCCTTCCCCCCAACTCCCCAAAGTCCATTGTATCATTCTTATGCCTTTGCGTCCTCATAGCTTAGCTCCCACATATCTGTGAGAACATATAATGTTTGGTTTTCCATTCCTGAGTTACTTTACTTAGAATAATAGTCTCCAATCTCATTCAGGTCACTGCAAATGCTGTTAATTCATTCCTTTTTATGGCTGCATAGTATTCCATCATATATACATACCACAGTTTCTTTATCCACTCGTTGACTAATGGGCATTTGGGTTGGTACCACGATTTTGCTATTTTGAATTGTGCCACTATAAATGTGTGTGCAAGTATCTTTTTTGAATAATGACTTCTTTTCCTCTGGGTAGATACCCAGTAGTGGGATTGATGGAGCAAATGGTAGTTCTACTTTTAATTCTTTAAGGAATCTCCACACTGTTTTCCATAGTGGCTGTACTAATTTACATTCCCACCAGCAGTGTAGAAGTGTTCCCTGTTCACTGCATCCATGCTAACATCTACTGTTTCTTGACTTTTTAAATTATGGCCATTCTTGCAGGAGTGAGGTGGTATCACATTGTAGTTTTGATTTGCATTTTCCTGATCATTCCTGATGTTGAGCATTTTTTCCTATGTTTGTTGGCCATTCATATATCTTCTTTTGAGAACTGCCTATTCATATCCTTAGCCACTTTTTAATGGGATTTTTTCTTTTCTTACTGATTTGTTTGAGTTCATTGTAGATTCTGGATATTAGTACTTTGTCAGATGTATAGATTAGGAATATTTTCTCCCACTCTGTCAGTTGTCTCTTTGCTCTGCTGACTGTTCCTTTTGGCATGCCAAAACTCTTTAGTTTAACTAGGTCCCAGCTATTTATCTTGGTTTTTATTGCGTTTGTTTTCGGGTTCTTGGTCATGAAATCCTCGCCTAAGCCAACGCCCAGCCCTATACAAAAAATCAGCTCAAGATGGATTAAGGGCTTAAACCTAAGACCTGAAACTATAAAAATTCTAGGAGATAATATTGCAATTATTTGTAAATGGCAAAAACTGCAATTACTTTTGCACGAACCTAACACAATTTTGTTAAGCACAAGCATGGAGTGGCAGCTCATCTCCCCTTATCTGCTAGAACAGAGGAATTAGAGGGGAAGAGATATTTAATTTGAAATGGACTGCATGGTTGAATTTTCTGCATTTTCAGTCTTCTTTATTTTCTTTTACCTGTTTACCTTTTAAAGTAGGTTGCATTAGAATGCACTGTATTGCCACTCATTGCTCCTGTGTCCACCAGAATCTCATGATCCTCAGGTTGGTTTCTAATGATCTTTCAAAAGCCCACACAAAGAAACCAATGCATCACTGATTTCAATCATGGAAAGCAGCCAGGGGAGCTTCTATGTTCTCAGATTCTTCAAAGAATAATCAGTGGGGAAAAAATTATATTTTCCATTCTTCTGAAACCCATCCCCATTCCCAGGTAAAACATGTAAACATGGATCTGAGTCTTCCTGTCTCCACACAGTCTTGAAGTTAATTCGCCCTTAATGTTTATGCTGGTAGGGGATTCCATTTTCAATTTTGTAAAGTTAGCTAGGAGGCTGGGAGAAAAATGAAACTAATAAATCAGATGAAATGGCAAATCTAAAATAAACATGCATTAACAGTTAAGACCGACATAGTTCTGGTGGCGACTGCGGCACATGGCGGCCCCAGGACATCTTGCCGGGGAGGCAGCAGCGTCCCCAGGCCCGGGTACTCCCCGTGCGTCCTGCAGACACCAGCTTCTTGGCCCGGTTTCCAGCACCCGGAATCCTTCCACTGCCTATCTCTGCCCAGGGCAATCCACGTGCAGTAACGCCGACTCCAGAGCACACCCGTTAGGCGATGAAGGCAGCACAGAGTCAAAAAAACAAAAGAATAAGAAGAAAACCTGGAACACGGCCTCTGTGGCAAATGGAAGCGAGAAGGCCTCAGAGAAACCTGCCCCAGAAGAAGTTCCCCTAAGCGCTGAGGCCCAGGTGCAGCAGTTGGCCCAGGAATTGGCTAGGTGTGTGGAGCAACTGGAACTGGGCCACAAGAGGCAAAAACCCACCACGACACAGAAAGAGCAGGCTATTGGAGAAATCCAAACCCTGCGCAGGGAAAGAACGTCCCTGCCCCGGAAGAGGCAGCTGATGCACTCCTTGTTTGGAGACTACAGGGCTCAGATGGAAGTCGAATGGCATGAGGCCCTGCGGGCTCACAGAGCTGCTGCTTACTCAGCCCAGGTGTAGCCTGTAGATGGAGCCACCAGAAACAAGAGCCGAAGGGTCTGCAGGCCTGGCCCTTTGTGGAGAGCCAAAGCCACTCTGGACACTCATGATGAAGAGTTTAGGTTCAGTTTCCTTTAGCTTCTGCCCCAACCTGGAACAATCCCTCTCCCTTGGGGTGGTGTAGGAGTTTGTTTTGAGTGCAGAGCCTTTCCAGGACTTCTGTTGGCAGAGAACCCTGGGGTTGGTCTGTCCCTGTCTGGTCCAAGGATTTGGAGCTGTTGTGAGGGTGTGAGACCATCAGATAGGCACAAGACCCCATTTGTTTTCTGATGAAGTGTTCTCTCTTTCAGAAGAGAGAGAGAGAGGTACATTTAGAAAATACACAATAAATTGGAGTGTTCAAGGTATTGTAGAAAGAATATTGTACTCAGCCTTTAGGATTAGATTAAGTGGCTGTTGGTAACAAAGAGTAGTGGAGAAGCTATATACTCGTACACTAGTTTTCACTTTTGAAAGGAATCCCTGTCAAATAGTTTAGTGCTTAATGCTGTTATGTCACATTGCCCGAATCTCTATTTTTGATAAAAGTGGATAACGAGTGAAAGAGTGTGCTGACTACCTGTGTTAGAGGAAGTACAGAAGATTCAGGGGTCAGGTATCCCTGGGTCCAGTCCCTCGCCAGGGTCCTTTGTCCGTGTTGCCTTCATTCCTGAGCAGGTGTCATCCTTAGGGAATCAGCATGGCACCCACCAGGCCAGGCTCTGTTCTTAGGAGGAAGGAGCTTCTTGCCCTAACAGTTCTGGCCTGAGACCTGGACTGAGCCTCAGCAGACTTCTTGTTTAAATGTTGGCCATGTAAGTCTCAGGCCCTATGTTGCATGGAATTGGGAATCTTCAGGTGACCTAAGCCTCACTGTGGCTTGATGTTTGCTGGGGTCTTCCAAACTCCGTTCCCAGACTAGATTGATACCTGGAGCCCAGCTGCCTACTCAGCATTTCCACTTGGGTGTTTCATAGGCATTTCAAATTTGACGTGTTTAAAACACTTGATTAGGCTCTGGTTTCCCTTTGGCTTCCGCTTTTCAGTGAATGGCACAACTGCCTGTCTAGTTGATTCAGCAGCAAGCCTGTGTCATCCTTGATTGCTGTCTCTCCAGCACTGTACACTTTTTTTTTTTCTTTTTTTTGAGAAGGGGCTTTGCTCTTGTCTCCCAGGCTGGAGTGCAATGGCGTGATCTCAGCTCACTGCAACCTCTGCCTCTAGGGATCAAGCGATTCTCCTGCCTCAGCCTCCCCGGTAGCTGGGATTACAGGCGTGCGCCACCATGCCTGGCCAATTTTGTATTTTTAACAGAGATGGGATTTCTCCATGTTGGTCAGGCTGGTCTCAAACTCCTGACCTCATGTTATCCACCCACCTGGGCCTCCCAAAGTGCTGGGAT
>NW_012115821.1:4298446-4317809 GCF_000951035.1 Colobus angolensis palliatus
AACCTCTGCCTCTAGGGATCAAGCGATTCTCCTGCCTCAGCCTCCCCGGTAGCTGGGATTACAGGCGTGCGCCACCATGCCTGGCCAATTTTGTATTTTTAACAGAGATGGGATTTCTCCATGTTGGTCAGGCTGGTCTCAAACTCCTGACCTCATGTTATCCACCCACCTGGGCCTCCCAAAGTGCTGGGATTACATATATACTTTTAATACTTCGACTGGCATATCAGCTCTGTCTTCAAAATAAATCTCGAATATTTCAAAAAAAAAAAAATAGTTAAGACCACACTCATCTAAGGATTGCTGAGAATTATTGGCTGGCAACGGTGGCTCACACCTGTAATCCTGGCACTCTGTGAGGCCAAGGCAAGTGGATCACCTGAGTTCAGGAGCACAAGACCTGCCTGTCCAACATGATGAAATCCCGTCTTTACTAAAAATACAAAAATTAGCCATGTATGGTGGTGCACACCTGTAATCCCAGCTACTCAGGAGGCTGAGGCATGAGAATCGCTTGAACTTAGGGGACAGAGGTTGCAGTGAGCCGAGATCATGCCACTGCACTCCAGCATGGGCAATAGAGTGAGACTCTGTCTCAAAAAAGAAAAAAAGAAGTATTAATATATTTGATTGTTTATGAATCAGATACACAGAAAGGTTAAGAGATCATATAATGCACACAAAATATTTGATTAACCATTTTGCCGATTTGCAAATAAATCTTACACCCACAACAAAAGGTATTCACTGATACATACAAATAGTTAAGTTTGAATTTGCTGTCCGTGAAAGAAAGCAAACAAATCAGAGAAGTGACTTTAAACACATTTAGCATGGGAACCCAGTTCAATTCTCCTTCTCAACATGTTGCCATTAAGTCTTAAAACCAACTAGAGTGAATTTTTGCAAATGATCTGACCAGGTATTTTGAAGGAAGTGAGGCTCAAAGGATTTAGAGTTAAATACTAAATATTCACCTTTTTCTTATCCATACTGCCCAACAACCAGATAGTAAACAATTACATAAACCTCTTAAAATGTTTTTGAAGGTTGATACATCCTATGGAAATGCACATTACTCATATAGTGATACTGATACTGTCTGTAATCTATCAGGTGTGTCAAAGCACCTTGCTTTACCTTGGTAAGAGGAAAACGAGATGGTCAGATTGCAAAACCCATCGATTTTGATATTTGATCTTGTCTAGACGGTTGATGTCCCTTCCTTTTAAGGACAGTAGCCAACTGCTTTGCTTCAATAATTTGATGCTAGGGTATTTTTAAGATGCCATGCTCTCCTGCTATTCCTTACTATCCCAAACATCTATCTTCCTACTTTCTTTATGACTTGGTAACTCAGTAGGCTTAGTTATGCTTAGTTTCATCAAAATTTCTCAAGACCAAGACTAGGAGGGCTCACCAGCTTACTACTGTCTGTGAATTAATGAGAAAAATGTTAACTAAATTTTAAGTCTCTAAAATAGCTGCGCAATGTGGATTTGTTGTAATTGCGTTTGAAAGCAGTTGTGTTGTCTAACTTGAATACTAGTTTTTCAAAACCTGACATAATTAAAGTTTATAATAAATAGATAGATTCAAGATAGTATGGCCAACACTTTTTAAGAAAAGGGGGAAAAAGGTGGAGCTGCAAAGAGCAATGAATGAATCAGAGGTGTATGATACTGACAAAAATGGTGGTAATATCACCACCTACACATTTGTATAAACTTCATTTTATATCAGTTATACCAATAGACTAACCCTGTGGGGTTACAATCAGCAAATAGTATTATACCCATTTTAGAAAAGGAGGCATTAGATGATTGGAGTGAATTCTTTTCAACAACCGAGCTAGGTCTAGAATCAGAGTCTCTAACTTCTTAGTCTATGTATATAGCAATGAAAACATGTCAAAGCAAAAACGAAACCTCCAGAGAATTCAGACTGACTTTTGGAAACAAAATAATGTTTATTTATTTCCAGTGAATTTGTTATAATACCATTTAGAGTTACTATTTGTTTCCTTTTACTCCATGCACTATTCTAGTGAATCCATTTAAAATGTACAACAGTCCTATGAAGTAGAAACTATTATTTCCATATTTCAGATAAGTTGCCAAAAGTTACATCTGGTAATCACTAAAGGAATCATTATCAATATCTTATCAACAAACATATAAACTAAAAAAAATTCCTAAAGAACTTAGTGCCAAGAACTTGATTATTAATTACACACTACAATAAAAAAGAGCAAGGGCTACTTGAAGAAATGGTTGAATCTTGGGCTGGGGCAGGATATATGATGAAACTGGAGCCTCTTGTACTGCCAGAAACTAAAGAAATATCTGTAAAAAAGGAAAAATAAATCCCACAATGATAGAGGTACGTCAAAACAACACGAGGGTCAGACAAAAGACCTTCAATGGCTAAAACTGACATAATTTAGCAAAAAAATAATATAATATTGGGTTGTAACCTAAGGATAAAACAAATGTCCATGAGTTCATACTGCCATAAATAAATGATTGTCAGGTGCAGTGGTGCACGCCCATAGTCCCACCTGCTCAGAAGGCTGAGACAGGAGGATTACTTGAGGCCAGGAGTTTGAGACCCATCTAGGCAACATAGCAAGGTCTCAAATCTAAAATAATAATAATAGATTGAATAAATAAATTGGAAAAATAGACAAATCTCCTGGGCAGAAAGATTTCAAGTATTTAATGTAGTTACTCTGCCCTCAAGGAGATGGAGTTCTCCTTAAGTACGGCCTGTG
Source organism: Colobus angolensis palliatus (assembly GCF_000951035.1). Classification (NCBI taxonomy): domain Eukaryota; kingdom Metazoa; phylum Chordata; class Mammalia; order Primates; family Cercopithecidae; genus Colobus; species Colobus angolensis. Next base: position 4,301,220 of record NW_012115821.1, read on the forward strand.
CATAGTGACCTCCTACAAAAGAATATAGTATGGAAAGTGGGGAAAAGTAACTTTACAGTGGAGAAATCTGACAAATGCTATCTCAGTCAAGTGGTCAATGTCAACATCATCAGTAATAAATCATGTTGATGACATGGTATCTTTGCTGTGATGTGATAAAAAAAAGGACTCTTTACATCTGTGATCTTTCTTCTGAAGATCCATAGTCCCAATTCAATTGTGAGCAATTCATTAGTAAAAGCTCAGTAGAGGGATATCCTAAAAAACACCTGTCCAGTACCACTCAAAACACTCAAGGCCCTTAAAATTTTGGCCCTGAAACTGTCCCTACAAAGAGGAACCTTAGGCAGCATGACAACAATATGAAATGTGGTTTCTGGGATGGGATCCTGGAACAGAGAAAGGGCATTAGGTAAAAACTGAGGAAATCTGAATAAAGTATAGAATTTAGTTAATAATAATATATCATCAATACTGGTTCATTAATTGTGACAAATGAACCATACTAATGTCAGAAGCTAATTATAGGGAGAAGCAACTTTCCCTATCTTTGCAACTTTTCTGTAAATATAAAGCAATTCAAAAATGAAAAAAAGTTTGTTTTTTAAAGAACTGTATAACTTTGGAACAAAGTTTAAAACAATTTTTTTTTAGTTTGGAAAAGTAATCTGAAAGAAGTAAATTCATTTAATCAACACATCAGTTCATTAGTTTATTTGTTCATTCATTGATACCTTTTATTATTCAACAAATACTCTTGTGTCTCCTTCATTGCAGCATAGCACTATATCATAAAGGCTCCACAGCTCTATAATGGGTGTTTTCTCTATCTAATGACTTGTATACCCTTAACAAGATGTTGTTTACTATGCTGGGGAATTCGAAATTCCAGCACAGTGCAGCAGACCATTTGGTGAAAACCTGAAAAGAAAGGAGGGCAATATTGAAGGGTAGGTGCTACTCAAAAGATTACTATGGATGGAGGATTTCTCGTAACTGGATTTTGATGATAGATTATATTGCACAGATTGGTCTATTGAAAATGTGTTTGATTATTTTTGGACTATGTGGTCTTCAAATGCACTGAAGTGTTAATCAGAGCTTGTAATAACTACCTGTTATTGGTTGACCTGTGACATTAACCTGTTCTGATAGTGGCAACGAAAGTCAGTCTTTGAGTACTATATTCAATTTACTAAAAATATTTAGAATACTAAAGTATTTTCAAAGACAAATCTTTTGTGTGACAGATATAAAATAACACCCATAAGCTGAAAGGTCTTTCTTAGAAAAGCATTCTGTAGCAGCTTTAACAAGAGTATTGGGTGTCACTTTACGAAGCTCACATTTTTGGCCTGCAAGTAATTTAATATTTAAATCAAATTTAAATATTTAATTTTGAATATAAGCTGATCTCATATTCAAAGTCCTGTACTTTAGAAGAAATGATTGAATTATTCTCATGCTCATTGTGCCTTCTATAGGAATACACTCTGATCATCAAACTCATTTTCCAGTGTAAAATGTATTGAACACAAAAACTGAAGTTCTTGAAGCATTTAGGTACCCATTCTTTTTGTAGTGACCACTGCAATGTGGATGAAGGTTGACTAGAAATATACCTTCAACTTAATGATCTAATGGTTGTCCCCCAAGCCCACAGAAATAGCACATGGCATAAATCTGTGTTTTCTGAAAATATCACATTGTATTCTTGAGGTCATCAGCATGGAAATGATCTCCAGTGTAAAATCTATATGAGATATATGGGACTCTCTACAAGGCATATTGGATTATTGCACTCTGTAGCTTTGAAAACCATCTTTCTTGGATGGCAGCAGAAAGCTTCAATATACTTGCATGAATTATAAATGACACCCAGTACTCTTGTTGAAGCAGCTGCAGAATGCTTTTCTAAGACCCTTCAGCTTGTGGATGTTATTTTACATCTGTCACACCAAAGATTTGCCTTTGGAAATACTTTAGTATTCTAGATATTTTTAGTAAATTGAACATAGTACTCAAAAGACTGGTTTTCTTTTCTTTTCTTTTTTTTTTTAATAATTCTTGGAATGGAACAGACATGTGTTTAACCTGAAAATGAAGTCATGGCTTTTAAACAATTAGCCCCAAACAGGAATTGATTTAAAAAAAAAAAAAAAAAAAAAAGCCTGTCTGTGAAGGGGAGAGAGACAAAACTAACATTGATTTTGTAGTATAGCTTCTTAATAGTTCAGACTTTTAGGGGCCTTTGAACATCTTTACTATCAGTAGTGAAATGGGGTAACATAAGATCAGAAGCCCCAAATCAACACTCTCCTTTCAAAGACACAATTGCTGGCTTCATTCACATTCTTTTACGTATCTTTTTTTTGATATTCTCTCTAAACACTCCACATATTTTCAGGCTGGGCACTTATACCATGGGCTCTTACCATGTCAGCAATTTTCTTTAGTGATGGCCTAAATAAATAAATAGTTGAATTTTAAGGACATACCTGTCATTGAAAAACCAATAGAATGAAATCAGACTCCTTCAGTATTTAAAGTTAAGATCATTCAACAATCAAAAAAGATATTTTAAACTGTTCATATATTTACACTTTTACTCTACCAAAAAGTACCTTTCTAATGCCTTTAAATGATTTTTTTAATGTGTTGTAAGTTGGTAGGCTCCCTGGAATCTACAAAGGAAAACAAATAATGTGTATGCTATTGAATTATGTAGATTTATAGTTTTTTCCTAATAAGGTAACAGAAAGTACACTAGGTTCACAGCCACACCATGTTTTGAAAGAAAATTATACAGTGAAACTAGAGCTTGGAAAGATGCAGAGGCAAGATCACTGGGCAACGTGTCTAGAGGACCAGAGAAATTTGAGTCTCTTCTATGGGGTTAGTTAGTTGTATGACTGAGGGTGAGTTACTCAGCTTATTGAACTCCAAAGTAGTCATTTGTTATAAATTTTTCATAGACTAGTGAATGATTGGAATTTAGAATAATGGGCCAGTCATGATGGCTCACGTCTATAATCCCAGTATTTTGAGAGGCTAAGATAGGAGTATCACTTGAACTCAGGAGTTTGAGGCCTGCCTGGGTAACATAGTGAGCATCCACTTCCACAAAAAGTAAAAAATATTAGCCGGGTGTGGTAGCACCTGCCTGCTGTCCCAGCTATTCAGGAGGCTGAGGCAAGAGAATCAGTTGACCCCAAGAGTTCAATGCTGTAGTGAGCTATGATTGCATTACTGCACTCCAGGCTGGGTGATAGAGCAGGAACCTGTTTCAAAATAAGTTTTTAAAAGAAATTTAGAACAATGGAGTTAAAAGCGACTTGACTATCATTCCAGGGTCACTAGTCCTTACTAAAAAACGAGAACTTTGTAAATTAATATCAGGAAAACACAAAAATGATTCCAAAAAGAATAAAAAGTGAGTCCTCTAAAAATTTAATGTATGAGCTTCCCATTTCAGTTCTGATATGTAAAGTGGTAGTCACATTCCAATCATTTCCATCCTTAAAACAACAATAAAAAGCTGACCAAATTGAAAGTCAGTGGCTTTTCTTGGACCCATCAGGAAATTGAGGTCCCAAAGTAAAATACCATTTTCACACCTGGAGAATGTCTTTACTACAGAAAACCACTAAATCACAAAGATAAATCACAAGGCATAAATAAAGGAACAAAGGATATATAAAACAATTAGTTAACAATGAACAAAATGACAAGAGTAAGTTCTCATCCATCAATAAAAACCTTGATTGTAAAGTTTGAATTCCCAGGTAAAAGATAAAGACTGACTGAATGGATGTTTTAAAAAACTCAACCATATGTTGCCTATGAGAAGGTACTTCACCCATAAACACACACATAGACTTAGAGTGAAGGAATATAAAAGGGTATTCCACACAAATGGAAATCAAAAGCATGCAAAAATAGCTATACTTATATCAGACAAAACAGACTTTAAGTGAAAAATAAAAATAAAAAGAAATAAAGTCATTATATAATGATAAAGGGACAAATTCAGCAAGAAGATAAAACAATTATATATGTACCCAACAAAGAAGCACCCAGGTATGTAACAAGTTAGCTCTAACAATATAGTAAGAGCTGGGAACTTCAAAACCTCACTTTCAGTATTGCATAAATCACCTAGACAGAAACTCAACAAGGAAAACTGGACTTAAACTGCACTATAGACAAAATGGACCTAATAGACATTTACAGAACTGTAAATGGAAATTAAACAACATGTTTCTGAATGATTATTCAGTCAATGAAGAAATTAAGAAAGAAATAAAAAAATTATTGAAACAAATGAAAATAGAAACATACCAAAACTTATGGGATACAACAAAAGCAGTATCAAGTGGGAAATTTTTAGTAATGAATGACTACATCAAAAATGTACAAGGATTTGAAATAAACAACCTAATTATGCACTTCAAGGAACTACAGAAGCAAGAACAAACCAAACCCAAAACTGATAGAAGGAAAAATTAATAAAGATTATAGCACAACTAAAAGAAGTTGAGACAAAAAAATACAAAAGGCCAACAAAGAATAGTGGGTTTTTTTGAAAAGATAAACAAAATCAACATACCATTAGCTAACTTAAGAAAAGGAGAAGACCCAAATAAATAAAATCAAAAACCAAAAAAGGAGACATTACAACGGATACCACAGAAATACAAAGGACTATTAGAAACTATTATGAACAACTATACACCAACAAATTGGAAAATCTACAAGAAATGTATAAATTCCCGGACATATATAACCTACCAAGACTGAATCAGGAAGACACAGAAAAACTGAAGAGACCAATAATAATTAATGCGATTGATTGTTAATAAAAAGGCTCCCAAAAAGGAAAGCCTATTCTGAATAACTTTGCTGCTAAATTCCAAACTTCTAAAGAAATCACTCTAAATCTTCTCAAACCATTTCAAAAACTGAAGAGGAGGAAATTCTTCCTAACACATTCTATGAGATCAGCATTACCCTGATACCAAAACCAGACAAAGACACAACGAAAAAAGAAAACTGTAGACCAATATCCCTGAAGAAGAAAGCTGTAAAAATTCTCAACAAAATACTGGCAAACTGAATCAAACAATGCATTGAAAAAAAAAAAAAAAACATCATGCTAAACTGGGATTTATCCCAGGGATGCAAGGTTGCTTCAACATTTGCAAATCAATGAATGTAATACATCACATCAACAGAATAAAACCCCAAAATCATACGATCATCTTAATAAACACAGAAAAAAATATTTTATAAAATGATAAAAAAAAACTTTAAACAAACTAAATATAGGAGGAACATATCTCAAAACAAAAACAGTCATATATATGACAAACCCACAACTAACATTGTACTGAATGGGGCAAAGCTGAAAGCTTTCGCTCTAAAAGGTGGAGAAAGATAAAGATGTCCACTTTCACCACTTCTACTCAACACAGTATTGGAAGTCCTAGCTAGAGTAATTAGCAAGAGAATAATTAAAAGACATTCAAATTAGAAAATAGAAGGTCAAATTGTTCCTCTTTACAGAGTACGTGATCTTGTATATAGAAAAACCTAAAGATAAATACTCTTAGCACTGACAAATAAATCTAGTACAGTTGCAGAATACAACATCAACCTATACAAAATTAGTAGTGTTTCCATACATCAATAATGAACTAGTTGAAAAAGAAATCAAACTGCAATTCCATAGCTACAAAAATTATGTAAAATACCAAGAAATAAATTTAACCAAGAAAGTGAAAGATCTCTATAGTGAAAACCATAAAATGCTGATAAAAGAAATTGAAGAGGCAACACAACAACAACAACAACAAATGGAAAGACATATCGGGCTCATAGAACAAAAAAATTAACATTGTTAAAATGATTATACACCCAAAACAATCTACAGATTCAATGCAATTCATATCAAAATATCAATGACATTCTTTATAGGAACTTTTAAAAACTGTTCCAAAATTTGTATGAAACCACAAAAGACCTTGAGTAGCCAAGGCTATACTGAGCAAAAGGAACAAAGCTGAAAGTACCACACCACCTGACTTCAAAATATACTACAAAGCTACAGCAAACAAAACAGCATACTATTGGTATAAAAACAGACACATAGACCAGTGGAACATAACAGAGAATCTAGAATTAAGTCCATGTGTTTACAGCCAACTAATTTTGACAAAGGCACCAAGAATACATATTAAGGAAAGCACAACCTCTCCAAAAAGAGATTGTAGAAAAACTGGATATCCATATGTAGAAGAATGAAACAACGCCTGTCTGTCACCATATACAAAAATAAACTCAAAATGAACTGAAGACTTAAATATAAGACCTGAAACTATAAAACAACTAAAACAAAACATAGGGGAAACACTTCAGGACATTGGTCTATGCAAAAATTTTATGGCTAAGACTTCAAAAGCACAAGTAACAGAAACAAAAAAAGACAAATGGCACTATATCAAACTAAAAAGCCTCTGTACACCAAAGGAAACAATCAACATGATAGAGAGACAATGTGTTGAATGAGAAAAAATATTTGCAAAGTATTAATCTGACAAGGAACTAATATCCAGAATATACAAGTAACCAAACAATTCACACAAAAAAAGATCTGATTTAAAAGTGGGTAAAGGATCTGAAAGAACACTTCTCAAAGGAAGATATACAAATGGCCAAGAAGTATATGGAAAAAAAAATGCCCAATATCACCAATTATCAGGAAAGTGTAAATCAAAACTACAATGGGATATTATCTCTCTCCCATCAGAATGGCTATTATCAAAAAAACAAAAAATAACAAATGCGGAAGAGGATGCACAGAAAACGCAATTCCTATACAAAGATATATGTGCACCCCCATGTTTATTGCAACACTATTCACAATAGCCAAGATATGAGATCAACCTAAATGTTCATCACCAAATGAATAGATAAAGAAAAAGTGGTATGTATACACAATAGAATCTACCCAATCATTAAAAAGAATAAAATCCTGTCATTTGTGGCAACATGAAAAAGCCTGGAAGGTATTATGTTAAGTGAAATAAGTCATCACAGAAAAATAAATACTACGTGTTCTCACACATATGTGGGAGTTAAAGAACTGAACGGAGAGGAAAATTGTGGTTATAGAGGCTGGGGTGAGTAGGAGGCAGGGCAGGATAGGGAGAGTTTGGCTCAAGATACAAAATTACAGCTAGATAGGAGGAATAAGTTCTCATGTTCCATGGCACTGTAGGGCAAATACAGTTAACAATAATTTATCATATATTTTCACAAAGCTAGAAGAGAGGATTTTGAATGTTCACAATACAAAAAAATGATAAACATTTGAGGTGATGGATATGTTAATTACTCTGATTTGATCATTACACATTGTATACAGGTATTAAAATATTACTCTGTATCCCATAAACATGTACAATTATTATGTGTCAACTAAAAATAAAAGGGAGAAAAAAGAAGTCAGATGCAAAGAGTGCATACTGTATGATTACGTTGGTACAAAGCACAAAAAGTAAAACAACCAATATAAGCTGTCAAAGCTAGTTGTTATATTTGGAGAAAAGCTGAAAAGAGGCAAGAGATAGGCAGTTGGAAGAGTGGCAAACTTTGGTCTCTTAACCTGGGTCCTGGCTACATGGCTGTGTTCAACTTGTTAAAATCATCAACCTATACACTCATGATTTATGAATATATATATTATGATAATGAAAAGTTTAAACAATTGGCTCCTATCACTGAAATATACAGGGTTAGTGTTCAGGAACAACTCTGTCATGATACCCAAATGATACCTTCAGAATCTATCTATCTAGCTCTCTGCTTATCTGCCCTGCTTTCTTCTTTGTTGGTTATTCTCTTGGACAGGCTCTTCCCATGTGGTATCAAAATGTCCACGAGCAGCCTCAGGTGTCTGGTTAGAAATATAGCAAAAGGAGAGTTCCTCCACTCTTCCTCAAGATCAAGGAACTGCATCTCATTGGATCAAACTGAGGCACATGCCCCTTCCTGTACAAAGTAGTATTGGCAGGGAGTTAAAATGTACTGACAGGTGAGGTCTAGATCATGTGCCCATCCCAAAGCCATTATATCATTATTGTCATCATCATCATCTGTCACAGTTCTGGGGGTTGACGGCACCAGCTAAGCTGTTCTCACTGGGGGGTCTCACAGTGTAGTTGCATCCAGATGGTGGCTAAGCTGGACTCATCTTGAAGGCTTCCTCCTCACATACCTGCAAGGGAAGATGGCTTGGACGCTGGGGCTTCATGGGCATCTCTTTCCATCTCTATGTATTCTTTCCTCATAACCTCTCTAGCATGGTGGCTTCAGGGTGAAATAAATTTTCATCAGAAAATAGCCAAGGTTGTATATTATCTATGGCTGCTACATGCTACAATAGCAGAGCTATGTAGTTGTGACAGAGGCCATGTGGGTATGGCCTGTGAAGCTGAAAATATTTACAACGTGGGCCTTTGCAGAAAGAAATGCACTGACCTCTGACCTAGGCTCAAATGTCAGACAGTGTCATTTCTGCTGCATTCTATTTATTAGAAGTAAATCACGAAGGCCAGTTTATATCCGAGGGGATAATTTGTGGGTATATTCTAAACCAGGGGTCCCTAACCCCCAGGCCATGGACCAGTACCAATCTGTGGCCTGTTAGGAACTGGGCCACACAGCAGGAGGCAAGTGAGCATGACCGCCTGAGCTCTACCTCCTGTCAGATCAGCAGGGCATTAGATTTTCATAGAACCATGAACCCTATTGTGAACTGCACATGCAAGGGATCTAGGTTGCACATTTCTTGTGATAATCTAATACTTGATGATCTAAGGTGGAACAGTTTCATCCCAAAACCATTCCCCACCCCCAGCCCATCTACGAAAATATTGCTTTCCATGGAACCAGTCCCTGGTGCCCAAAAGGCTGGGGAGTACTATTATAAACCACCACAGAGGTGGAGTCACCTAATATACATGCACTGTGAGGGAAAGGAAAGTGCTGTTGGCCACAGAAGGTGCAAAGATGTTGAAAAGACCAAAACAGGAAAACCACTCTAGGTGAGAGAGTGTGTTTTTAGTTCTCTGAGCAGGTTAACTGAGTTCAGTTACAGAGGTGCATTTCTTCTCCAAGCAAGCTATCACCATTTTCCATACCAGGAAGGTAACAGCAGAACTTGCTCCCCTCCAAAATTATCCCTATTGCTCAGGGGCACTTATGTTAAAAGTCATTATGACAACTTTTACAATGCTCTAATTGAGCTGCTTGGGCACAGAAGAATTGCTTCTTGCTAAAGGAAAATAGCTGGGAGAATTACAAAAATGGCATATCAGAAAAAATGCAACATATTCTCAGGCTTTTGAAATGTCAGACTTCTGGGCACCAATTTATCTGACTTACATTACAGGGCTACAAACAGTCAGCAACTCTTATTTGGTCATTTTTCACAATAAAAATACATTTCTAAGTGCTATTTTAGCTCAATAATGATTGTACAGATCTACTTATTTTTCATTTATATGTGTGTATGTTGGGAAGGGGATGGTTCCCTAAGTAATACCTTGCCCTTGGCAATGTTTGGCAACAAAGGAGAATGTATTATATTAATCAGATTGGACCACTTGCTTAGTGGAAGATTGTAATCTGGATTTTAACAAAATGCAAAGCATTCAAAATCTACATGAAAAATTAAGCAGTCATTGAATTGTTCCTACAGGAATATGTCACTGACATCATCTCTTCAGCTCCAGCATAACGATGGAGGCTGAAGGCCATTATTATAATCTGGAAGAGATTCATTGTGATTGTATGATTCCCAGAGAGGCAGCTGAAATGTGGGTTGGAAATGCTGAGGAGGGGGGTAGGAGTGGGAAGCAACCAATCCAGGAGAATAGCAGGCTCCTTTTGACTGGCCATACTTCTCATGTTAGTAGATGCATACCATCTTAAGAGAGAAATACTGGCCAGCAAGGACATTATGAAACACAGGCTAGATGTTGATGGAAATGATTTTTTCACCTATATTTCAAGTGTTCGAGTGGAGAGGAGATTATTTTTAAGGGGCAGGGAGGGGGCCTTTACTCTGCAAGCTCATCACCTAATGAGAGAGTTGGGCATATGCACAACTTATTATAATGCAAGGCATAATGTAAAGAGGACCCATCACAGAGTAGGAATTTAACAAATACAGGTGAGTGAGAGCTAACATTTATTTAGGGTTTGTACATAACAGACAATATGGTAAATGATTTACATATATTCAACCCTTACAGTCAATTTATTAATTGTATAATATTATTTACTTATTTTAGATGCAAGGAAATTAAGGCTTCATAAAGCCAAATAACTTGATAAAGGTTACTCAGTTTTGTTTTGGAATCTGACTCTTGAACTAAGAAAATCTGGTTCCAGAGCTTGCCCTCTTAATTACTATGTATTACAGCCAATGAGTGGGTGGGTGGATGGATGAAAGGATCAAAGGATGGATGAATAGATGGATGGAAAGAGAGATGATATAACCAAAATGTTGTGAAAATGTAGGGGAAGGAGTAAGTAAATCTGACTAGCTGACCTAAGTCTTGGATAGGACAGATGTGTCCAAGCAGAGGAGCTGGAGATGGACTTTTCAACCTGGCAGCAGAGTCTGAGCAAAGACACCTGACACCCAAGTCTCCATTAATCTAAAGGGTGACAGGTAGTCCTGCAGGACTGGACACAGGGCAACCAGGGCAGTATCCCAGAGAAGAGGCTCTGAATGATACAACACAGTGAAGAAATGTCATGTTGACAAAGATAGGCTTCCTTCTGTAGGCAGTAGAAAGCCTTCGAAGATTTTTTTAAGTGGTGGATAACATTTATTGAAGACTTAATTTATGCTAGCTACAAAGTGTTCAAATCCTCACAAGAACTTTATTGAGCCAGGTGATGTGAATCACTTGCCCAAAGTCATATAATCCAGAACTGTTTGAATGATAATTTGAACCCAGATAGCCCTCCAGAGTGACAGAGCTAAACAGAGCAAGAGAACAGCACGATTTATCTGTGTTTAAAGAGCTAGTCATAGCAGCAGTGTGGATAAGGATAAAACAAAAGGTAAAGAAACTGGTTAGAAGGCTTTGTATGTTCAGACAAAACAGGTTGAGGAAATAAGCTAAGGCAGCATTCTCAACATTGATGCTACTGACATTTTGGGCTTCATAATTCTTTGCTGCAGGGGCTGTCCTATACATTGTACGGTACTTAGCAATATCCTTGGTCCCTATCCAGTAGATACTAGTAACATCTGCCTTCAAGTTGTGACAAACAAAAATCTCTCCAGGCATCACCAAATGTCCCCAGGAGGGCAAACTGGCCCTGGTTGAGAACCAGTGAGTTAAGGTACTGATGGAAGATTGGAGAACAGGAGATATTTTACCAATAGGATAAATAGGACCAAATGAACAAAGGGTGAAAGGGCCAAAGACTTGTCCAGATGTATACCATAGCCATGGAAGGCAGTAATATACCCAGAGGTTCATAAGTCTAGATTCAGCAAACCTGGACCTGAGGGTCTAGATTCAGCAAACCTGGGTTCAAAATTCAGCTCTCTAACCTGCCATTATGTGAAATTGAGTAAATTTGTCACACTCTCTAGTTCATAAAAGGAAGATTCTAATGGCATCTACTTCAAAAGTTGTAGAGATTAAACCTGGACATTATGAGTAAGTGCTTAGAAGAGTTTCTATGACTTAGTGAGTGTTCAATAAATGTCACTACTGGCCAGTAAAGGAAATACAGGGGAGCTTTCTTCAACTCTAGTTTTTGGAGCTCGTGGTTTTAAAGTTTTTTCATAAATGGGCATGGTAAACTTTATAAAGAATTTTTCATTTGATAGAATATTTTTCAACTCATTCAGGTAAAACTGACAAAAAGAGTACATAGCTGAATATTTGGTCTGATACGAATATAGTTTGGCTCTGGGTCCCCACCCAAATCTCATTTTGAATTGTAATCCCCACATGTAGAGGAAAGGACCTAATGGGAGGTGGTTGGATCATGGAGCCAGTTTCCCCCATGCTTTTCTCATGATAGTGAGTGAGTTCCCATGAGATCTGATAGTTTAAAAGTGTTTGGCAGTTCCCCCCTCACTCGCTGTCTCTTCTGCTGCCATGGAAGATGTGCCTTGCTTCCCCTCTGCCTTCCACCATGATTGTAAGTTTCCTGAGGCCTCCCTAGCCATGTGAAACTGTGAATCAATTAAACCTCCTTTCTTTATACATTGCTCAGTCTCAGTTAGTTCGTTATAGCAATGTGAAAATGAACTAATACAGATACCAATTGTGAGTGGTGTGTGTGTGTGTGTGTTTCTAGAAATACCTGTGTGTATGTGTGTGTGTGTGTATAAATATATATATACACACATATATATACATGTGTATATATATTAGATTATTGGAATCACACAAAAGACTAATAACATTATTTCTGATTGGTAAGATTATGAATAAACTTAGTTTCCTTGTCTATTTTTCTATCCTCTTTTATAATTTTTCTAAAATGAGCATTACTTTTATAAATACAGGACAAAAGCAAATGTTCTCAAGTGTCTGTCTTTAAGATATATTAGTTAGTATCACACTATGTGCTAAGAAGTATGCTACAAACTAAGAGTACAATAAGGAGACACCCACCATCCACACACACATATCCACACACACGTATCTACACACAGAGCAACAACAAAAGCAACAAAACCACAATAAACCATGTGTACATAACAGAAAATTAGAGGTTGAAAAATCAAGTTCAAATTTAATACAGATACTCTAAAAGCAAGAAATCTGGCTGGTTTTGGTGGTGCCATCCTAATTAATCATGCATATAAATCTGGCAGAATATTCAAAGAATTTTCTAATTCTGCTTTGCAAATGGTTCAGTAGAAAACACCATCATCTTCTCATTTTTAGGATTTTGCTTCTCTCGTTCAGTAATTTTTATCCCAAAGGAAAAATCATACAATTTTGTAATGTCCCAATCAACCTTGAGTCTGATTAGTAGGGATAGCTCACCTGAAAACTATAATTTTCCACATGGAGACTTATTTCTGTAACAAAGGCTTTCCTTAACAATGGAAAACAAGAGGTTTTCCATTTCAAAATAAAAATCTTTGCCTCCATGCACATTTAGGAAAATTTAAACAGTATGTATTTTTATAAGCTCCCATAGACTCATGAAAACAGTAAGTTGAGCCTCAGGAAAATTCTCCAACATCCTGACTGTGTGTTTAAACAAGAAAGAAGTGACCACGTGGGACTTGCTCCAACACTGTGATTCTAACATAAAGGTATCACTCTCAGTTTCAACTGGTGTCTCTATGTAGAGTGTAATGGTGATGATCAACCATGGATGCTCACTCTACCCTCTGTATCTTCTAAAATTAAGTACACACTGAAACAATGGAAAGTATGCAGCTGATAGAATAGGCATTCTGTGTGTGCCCCTTGTTATTCCTTCTCACTGCTATATTTCTAGAATTAGGTTTCATGTTGTCATCTTAAATATTTTAATACTTTACTGATCTCCAACATGTTTAGCCATAGGAGGATAGCAGTAAAATAAAATTTTATAGCCAACAAAGTCCTCTATACCTAAAGTTTATTGCACATTTTATTTTTTGTTTAACAACACATTGTTCCTGGAGACTCTGAAATACACACGGATTCCTCAAATTGCAGTGTGGTCATGTTTTTTTTCCTTATTGAGGGTTGATTTCATTGTCAAGGTAGAAATAATTCCTGATAATTGGCTAGGGTGGCTGAAATTTTGCTGGGAAGGCACTTACTTCTTCGAAAGTGTGGAGGCAACCTTAAAGTTCTTCTGTGGTAGGAGAATACCCTCACTTGAATGTTGGCTTCCAAAATACATACATTCTCCATTCAAAGTAACCATTTTCCAAGAAGTTCCCAATTTTCATCAATATAGTCGGGATTTAATTCCATTTCAACCAACAAATCAGGGAAGTCAATTGATAAAATAGGAAGGAGCCCAATGGATCTTCATATAGATGATGTTTTATGGTTAACAGCTTTCCTGCTGCTTGGCTAGGGTTTGTAAAGATATTGTTTCATAGTACTGACCAAGTTATTGTTTTCTGTAATGATGATTTTTAAGAATAATGAGCACCACCCTTTTATTGCTCTTTTGTTTAGAAAGTTGCCGTGGTGGCACCGAATTGATGGAAAATTTTTAACCTGGTATAAGACATTAAAGTAGTTGCCATTTTTCACAGATTGAGATTTAAAAAACCATCTTTCTACATTTTTTGCCATAGGGATAAGAAATAAACAACTACAAAATTCTAGCTTTTTCTATAAGGTAAGTTGCAGAGAGAACTGGCATCCTAAAAGAGTGTAATGGAATGGAAGCACCATCATACTGGATTGAATTTGCAGCACCTGTGCAGTTATCCAGATGGCAAATGATTAATTGCTCCACCAGTGAAAACTAAATGAATAATAATATAATTAGATTTGATTTCTGAGATCCTTTCCAGCTCAAATTTTCTATAGGTCTGAACAAAATACATTAACCTGATTTCATCCCAACTATACTATTGTCAAAGAGTAACTGGATCCCATCATACCTTCTACTAAGATTTATTACACAAACAACATTCACCAAGACCTCAATATCCTGCATTTATCTTCACCATTAACATTTCCTCACAGGATATATTTCAGGATATTCTTGCGAGAAAGGGTTAAAAAGAACACCAACTGCCGTACAGAAATAAATCACTGATCTTCTTGGTCTTACTGAGCTCTTGACCTATTTTCTTGCCTGAATTGCCAGAAAAGAAATTCAAAAGCCTTTAACCCTCCTCATACTTAGAAATAGAATCTAAAAATATACAGTTCACACAGAAGTTTCTCATCACCTCTTATTATCTCCAAGGATGAGATCACTGAGTCTTAGAATGGGAGGGGTGTTAGAGGGTTCACCGTTTCTGGATGCTGACCTCAGATCTGCAAAACTCTTGGGCCATTACTGTCAGATACTGAGTTACTGAGTCTTCTATTAGGCCATGTTAAGAACCGAAAGGTATCAAAAAGAGCGGAATTTAGCTCTTGGAATTTAGCTCTTTTTAATAACTTCTTTCCCCTAATATTCTTGTGGTCAGGAATTTCATTCAATTGTCTACCTTCTTTGGGTTCAATATAAATGTATTTTGCCTCCAGTCTGGCTTCTACTGAGATGGAAATAATGTCTCATATGTCTCTTCGAACATCCCTTCTTACTCTTGAATACGGTTGTTAAGGTGTCCTTCAGCTATCATTACTGTAAGCCCTGTATCTTTTGTAATAAACATAATTAAAAACTGCTCTAGGGTCTTCTTAAAGTAATGTGAAATTTTTCCCTTTTTACGCCTGGCATGGGTGATGTTAAAGCAAGTAGCACTGGGATAGAAAGGTAGAAGAGATGTCAAAAGATACCCTCCATCCTTAACACTCCCTTGATGGAAGTGACAGCCTTATTTGTTTTGTTAACCAGTGCATAATTAAAAGTCAATATTCAAGATCATAATAAAAATCTGTATAACTACTCATGTTGTGAGTCTGTAGTTTGGAAGGAGAATCCATTAAAACACAGCCATGTATAATTCACAAGAAATCAGCAATAAAATGTTTGCTCTCAATGTTATCTGCCAAATGGTCTGTATATTACCTGTATAAATCCATATTACTTGAAGCCTGTAGATAAACATCCATAGGCAAAGTTCACATTGAGGTTATCTGCCTCCTGCTCTGAACTGGGGAGTACGATTTAGAGGAGATAAATTGTACTTTACTTCTCCAAGTCTCAAGTATGTCTTGCAGAAATGAGTTTAGTTCCTGAGAGGATATCTGTCATATCCAAATAGGAAAGCATGCCATTACAGGGTTGTACTCATTTCAAAAAGAATATAGCTTTTGTCCTCACTGGGAATCAAAAGGAAAATTCTTAACAATTGGCCGGGCGCGGTGGCTCAAGCCTGTAATCCCAGCACTTTGGGAGGCCGAGACGGGTGGATCACGAGGTCAGGAGATCGAGACCATCCTGGCTAACACGGTGAAACCTCGTCTCTACTAAAAAATACAAAAAACTAGCCGGGCGAGGTGGCGGGCGCCTGTAGTCCCAGCGACTGGGGAGGCTGAGGCAGGAGAATGGCGTAAACCTGGGAGGCGGAGCTTGTAGTGAGCTGAGATGCGGCCACTGCACTCCAGCCCGGGCGACAGAGCAAGACTCCGTCTCAAAAAAAAAAAAAAAAAACCAATTAAAAGTCCTGGATGCACCTTCTGTTCACATAAAAAAGAGAGATTTAATGACATAAAACGCTGATTCACTGGCGGTATGGTGATATTTTAAGTCACTGGTGAATTCACGGCTCGTGTATGTGGAACTGTTTATGTGGCTATACTTTGAGTTTTGAAGGTATTAATTTTTATCAGCTTTTTAATGTATTGGAAACAAATCTAACAGTAATAGCGTGGGGCACTGAAGCACCCTGAAAGAGAAGTTTAAGAC